>NC_068986.1:77352728-77368649 GCF_001194135.2 Octopus bimaculoides | reverse complement strand
TAGAGCCTTACATTATCGAATTCTGCACGCAAAACTGCAACTGTTGGAGAAATAGTTAATTTGATGTCAATCGATGCCCAGAAGTTCCAAGATCTTATGACTTATGTTAACACTATCTGGTCTGGTCCTCTACAAATTATGATTGCTCTTTACTTCCTCTGGCTTACCTTAGGACCATCCATATTTGTTGGAGTTGGCATTTTAATATTTTTTATTGCAATGAACATGTTTATCTTAAATGCAAAGAGTGTGTTACAGGTGAGCCTTCTTTTATTTAACTTTTTATATATTTTTTAAAGTTTTGGTTAAATTAAATTTTTTTTTTTTTTTTCTATATCTAGAAGATATTTTAGAAGCAATATTTTAATTTTCTGGGCAGACCTTTCGAAGAAGAGATAAACTACATATATGCTTAACTCAGTGAGGTTCTTCCTTACTTTATTTAAGCCATTCACTCTCTATGAAGCATAGGCTATTGACAACTTTCTCCCATTATGTTCTCAACTCTTGACTGTCTTTTCTGCTTCTCTCCAGTTGGATCCTTGCTTTTCCAGCTAAGCCTCAGTGTCTTGCCACCAGCTGTCTTTAGGACATCCTCTCGTCTACCTCCAGTGAGGGTTACAGGTCAAGATTTGTCATGTTTCCCTGAGGAAAAGCCTTCCTCTCCTAGTTCATGTTGGTTTTGAGTTGTCATTGATGCTTCTGTAACTTTGCCTCTTCTAGGTAGGAATGTTGGCCCAATGTGAATCCATTTATACTTCTGGGAAGAAGTGGTCCATATTAGTCTGGCCTCTACCCTTTGACTTTTCCAATATGGAAGGCCCTACCAAGAGCCTGCGCTCTGCTAGCATAGCTCTCAGAGTCATTGTGGTACACAACTCTCCACACCACAAAAAGGACTGGATTTTGTGGTGGGAAGTCTTTCATGATTTAAGGATGTATCATTTAATTTATGCTATTGTTTACTATATGAATGTCACAAATATCACAAGCCAGTAAGGGAGCTCAAATTATTAGAAATAACAGCCAAACCGTTTTCAAACCACCCTTTTAAAAGAAGACATTAGAAAATGTAGATCCAGAGTACACTATACTTGTTAGTAGGATAGGATGGTCATGGATGAAACACCTTTAGTCAATCATCTGACTTCAGTTTAAACAACATAAACACATTCTATCTTCTATATTTTCCCTAGGTTCTTTAAAAGAGTTGAAAGAAACCAAGGTTTTATTATTTTTTTTTTTATTTATTGCTTTTTTTGCTATTTAATTTCATAAACATTGTCATCTGATAAATAACTTAATGCTGCTTGTGAACCATGAGTAGATTTCTTCTGTTGCAGTTTCTGTAATCACCTCAATGTTTACAAGGATAGGTGATTAGCCTTCCACCCAACTCCTAATCCTGATGGACCAGGCCATTTTATTGTGACATGTGCTCACTATTTCAATGACTAGAGGACTAATGAATCTGGACCTCTGGTGGTGTGAAACCCTACCTGCTCTGATGAGTCTGTTGCCATATGGTCTATGACTGCTTATTTGCCAAGTGGCCCCGTTATAGGTCCCACCTTATTTTGCAACTACCCACATACTTGTGGCCCATCCCATATAGGACTAAGTAGGGTTCATTAGAACATTAGCCATCATAGTGAATGATATATTTCCAGTTTGTAAATCTGTTTTTATTTTCCTTATTGATGATAAACACTGAACAACACGCAAGTATCACAAGTTCCTATTTCTACTTAAATAAAAATAAAATAACATTATTATTAGATTTAATCCTAAATGTTATGTAAGAAAGTCACTTTCCATCTACTGATGAAATAAACTAAAATTGAGTTTGTTAATTTTTTTTCTTAGATGAAGCAAATGAAATTAAAAGATTCCAGGATTAAAGTGATGAATGAAATACTCAACGGTATAAAGGTAACAGGAGACTGTTGTTCTGTGTCATTTTAAAGAGAACTTAATTACTCACTTACCTTACTCCTAACTCAAAGAAAATTTTCACTATTTTATCAATATGTATAATGTAAATATATATAGCAATTTGGTGTAAGCATATTACTTCGTGGAAATTGAAAAAAAAAATAAAATACAGGTAAGATTGTTCTGCAAATTTTGATTGATTACATATGAATTTTTGCAAAATGTATTTTTATGTGCTGAATGTTACTATGTCTGATGCCATAAATCAAATGAAATTAATCATTCCCACATAAGAAAAAGCAATTCCACCATGCAATTTTTTCCTTTACAGTTTCAAGTTTTCAAGTGTTGTGTCTTTATATCTTGTTTTTGCTGTGAGTGTGTGTACCTGTGTACACACACACACACACATACTATAAAAGCAAGAGCAGGAAGTAAGAATATGTAGAACTACACACACACATGCATCTTATCTATACTAATTCTCCTGTCTAAATGAGCTGTAACTTTATTGGTAACTTTCGTGACCTGATCCAGCAATTTGATACTCTTGCAATTGTCTCTCTTTAAAGCATCTTATTTACTCTAGTAACAGTAGACAAAACGCTGTTATATCTGTCATTGCATATGACACCTTCCTGTATAATCTAAAAGCAGTTGTTAAATGGTGGTGGTGGCAGTGGCGGCATACTTTAAATATCTCTGGTCATTCCTGATGAACCAAGGGGTTTACCTGCTGTCATATCTTTAATCGTGTCATCTATCATACTGTTGTTTACTAGAGTCACCATCTCTCTGTTAAGTCTACATTCAGAGAGACCCTCTTTCTTCTATACATTATCTACATTCAATAACTTTTCATGATATCACTTCCATGTTTCTTTCTCTTCAGAACCACTAAGTGCATAGGTGCCATTATCTATCCATACTTCTCACACACAATGTCTCTATTCTCTCTGCTTTGCAATACAAAATCTCTCATGCCTCTGATCCTCACACTGTAGAACATTGGCAAACTTCTCACTTTCTACTTCTCCCCTTGCTAAATAAACCTGTCACCTAGCTGCCTTTCTAACTACTTGATATAATTATCTGCTGCCCCTATTCTTTCAGTCTTTCCAAGCTTGTCTTCACTTTTATGGTTCTGTCTCCCTCGCTGTTCCACCACCACATCATCATTGGCCTGGCTGGAACTTTGCTCCAGCCACAGATATGATCTGTAGTCCTTAGTAGTTCATCTTCCAGAACTTCTAGTTTTGGTGTCCTATTTTTATTATATATGTTGATATTTCATTTGACTAGTATTGGATTTAAAAAAATCTTAATTGTGCATCTATTTAGCTGCAATCCAAAATGTGTGTTTAACATTTTATTACTTCCTACTCTCATAGTGTGTGTGTGTGTATAAGGGTGCACACACTCACTTTGGCAGTGAAGGCAGGATATAAATATATATTACTTGAAAACTTGAGACTTTATGAAAGGGAGAAAGAGCATTGTAGAGTTGCTCTTTTTTATCTGGATTTGATTAATTTCATTTGGTTTAAGGTGTTTATAAAAATACATTTTGCAAAAATCAGTCAATATTTGCAGGGCAATCTTACCTGTATTTTATTTTGTCTTGAATTTCTGTGAAATAACCCTCTAAAACACTTATTAGATAGCATGATCTGATAACCTACTTATGCTACAATTATCAGTTTTTCCATGGTAATTAGAATATCTCTATTAGCAACAATTTCATGAAATTAAATGATGCTATGATCATTTGACATCTGTTTTCCTTGCGGGCATGGTTTGAACAGTTCTATAGGATCTATTGAGCTAGAGGAATGTGTCCTGGTTGGCAACGAGTACAGTGAAGAGGTACGGGTCCACCAAGATTCAGTCCTCAGCCCCCTCCTATTTATCATAGTCCTCCAGTCAATAACAGAGGAATTCAAGACAGGATGCCCCTGGGAGCTCCTCTATGCTGATGACCTTGCTCTAATTGCTGAGTCACTATCAGAACTAGAGAAGTTTCAGGTGTGGAAGCAAGGATTAGAATTGAAGGGCCTTAGAGTCAACCTAGCTAAAACCAAAGTCCTAGTAAGTAGGAAGGCAGACAAACCACAAACCCCTTCAAGTAGATGGCCCTGCTTGATCTGTAGAAAAGGCGTAGGTAGAAACTCTATAAGATGTACCCAGTGTAAGCTATGGACACATAAGAGGTGCAGCAATATCAAAGGACGGCTAACTAGCAAGATAGTTTTTGTATGTGGCAGATGCTCAGGAGCAATAAACACTGATAATGTGCAGAGAACAACTGCCACATTCCAGGGAGAAAAACTAGAAGTAGTTGATAGCTTCTGTTACCAAGGTGACCAAGTCAGTAGCAGGGGTGGGTGCTCTGAAAGTGTAGTTGCTAGAATAAGAATAGCCTGGGCAAAGTTCAGAGAGCACTTACCTCTGCTGATGACAAAAGTTGAACCTAAGAAACATCAGATGTGGTGTGCAAGAGAGACAACTGCCCTGGTATGGTCATGCGGTGCGAATGGATGAGGATAGCTGTGTGAAAAAGTGTCACACCCTAGCAGTTGAGGGAAACTGTGGAAGAGGTAGACCTAGGAAGACCTTCAAGCATTAGGCCTCACCGAGGCAATGACTAGTGACCGAGACCTTTGGAAATATGCTGTGCTTGAGAAGACCCGGCAGGCCAAGTGAGACTATAACCTGTGGCCTATGCCAGTGGTGTAACCAGCCCACTTAGGTGTACCTTTCTTTCATTGAACACTAAACTCTGCTTGCGAAGACCTTTTGAGGCAAGTGAAATCGAAATCAAATTCGATGACAGCACTGCATGACTGACATCCGTGCTAGTGGAGCGCTAAGAGCACCATCTGAGTGTGATCGTTGCCAAGGCCGCCTACTGGGCACATAAAAAGCACCATTCGAGCGTGATTGTTACGAGCGTCGCCTTACTAGCACTTGTGCCAGTGGTACATGAAAAACAGCATTTGAGCGTGGCCGGTGCCAATACCGCCTGACTGGCCCTCATGCCAGTAGCGCGTAAAAGCACTCACTACACTCTCGGAGTGGTTGGTGTTAGGAATGGATGACGATAGCTGTAGAAACTCTGCCAGATCAGATTGGAGCCTGGTGGAGCCCTCTGGCTCACCAGTCCCCAGTCAAACTGTCCGACATGGAAAGCAGACGTTAAACGATGATGATGATGTTACAGTTAGACAATTTCTAACTGCTGAATGATCTAATAATTAGTAACCTTAATTCTTTCTGCTTTTAAGTTCATTAAACTCTCTCTTTTTTTAATTTTTTTTATTTACTAACTTATTTATGTTTATTTTAAATTTAGGTTTTGAAGTTGTATGCCTGGGAGAATTCTTTCAAGGAGCAGATCATGAAAATACGAAATGATGAAATGAGAATTTTGAGAAAGCAAGCCTATCTTAATGCTTTCACTACACTAACATGGACTTGTGCACCTGTATTTGTAAGTGCTTACCTGAAGTAAAAATTATTTCCTGATTAGAATGATTAACATTAATCACTCATCCTCATCATCATCACACATCCGTTTTCCATGCTTACATGGGTTGAGATGGTTTGACAGGAGCTAGCAAGCCAGAGGACTGTACCATATTTCACCGTCTGCTTTGCCATAGTTTCTGTGGCTGAACGCCCTTCCTAATGCTAACAACTTTACAGAGCATACTGGGTGCTTTTCATGTGGCACTGGTACCGGTGAGATGTATCTTTTATCTGTTTCAGTCATTAAACTGTGACCACATGCTGTCTTGAAGAACTTGTGTTGAATGAATCAACCCCAGTACTTTCAATTTGTGCCAAAACACTAAGTTACGGGGACATAAATAAACCAACACCTGTTGTCAAGCAGTGGTGGAGGACAAACAGAAACACACACACATATATAAATACAACAGGTTTCTTTCAGTTTCCATCTACCAAATCCACTCGTAAAGTTTTGGTCTGCCTGAGGCTATAGTAGAAAACACTTGCCCAAGGTGCCACATAGTAGGACTACCACACAGTCATGCCTGCACCTTCCAAGTAATTAGAGGTTAAATTACGATGGAAGGAAATTAAACTTCATCAGCTTCTTGACTTAGGGTTGTTTTTCGTTTCTATATATATTAACCTTATTCTTTCTCTTGTATACTTCTTAATTTCTAGGTGTCACTTTTTACATTTGTGGTGTATGTCCTCTCAGATGAGAAAAACATTCTGGATGCAGAGAAAGCTTTCGTTGCTTTATCACTTTTCCATATTTTGCGTTTTCCTTTGATGATGTTACCAAATACAATCTCCAATCTCATAGCTGTAAGTGTTTTTTTTTTTTTTTTTACCAAAACCATCTTTTTTATTTTAGTGTATCATTATTGTTACTACTGTTACCATTACAAAAATTTATATATTCATTGAACCAATGCAGATGCCTTTACACAGTTACATGAACTGCTAGAAATATCAGCTGAACTCTCAAATCATGCTCTATTATCTTATAAAATGAAGCACACATTGAACTATGTGGTCCTTGATATATAAAGAGACAAACTGGTTACAGCTAGAATACTTTTGATCATAGATCTATTTAATTAGGCCTAATCTGAATCTAAACTTCTGCTTTACATGTTCATTTCTTCCATGATATAATTTGGTCAGGTTTGCAAAGCATTTGACTATGTCTGTCTTATGAATCTTCTGGCAAAACTTGCCACCTATAGTATCCAACTTCCATCACTTAATGACTTTCTGATTTGGATCATTGCACTAAGTTATGTATAATCAATGAAACTATATCATCAGATGTGCACTTATTTTGTATTAGAAACAAATTCTGCTTTAGCAATCACTTATGACTTGTTTAAAACACTGATATTTATTTAAACTGAGTAGTGGCATGACCAAGCTGCCCTACATACTCAGTTATTTGCCAGTCCTCATGTGTGTGCACATGTATCTGTGTGCTCTGCAAATTTCAAATCCAGAGCAAGATATAATAGATAAGTCTGAGTGTTTTAGATTTAAAAATGTAACCATATTTTAGATTTTAAAATGTAACCTATATCTGAAAGTATATATAGTAAATACCAGTAATATACAAAGTTTTTTTAAAAATCTATTATACACTTCTTTTTCAAAAATTCTCTAGTCCAGTAAGGAGCCTCTTCCCCACTTCTCTCTTGCCTCTGCTACTCCTTTCACCTTTATTGTCTTTCTCCTAGTTTTGCCCTTCTCCATGTCTATATTATCATCTTTAGTGAAACAATATAACCTAAAATTTCTATTCAGATGATATACAAAGCTATGTTATTATTTGATTATGTTTACAAATGCCATTTAGCATGTATATAATGTTTTTTATTTTGTGTTTCATCTATTTGTCAGGCAAATGTTTCAATGAAAAGAGTCACTGAATTTTTGAACAAAGATGAATTAGATTTAAA
The DNA here is from genome assembly GCF_001194135.2 of Octopus bimaculoides. NCBI lineage: Eukaryota > Metazoa > Mollusca > Cephalopoda > Octopoda > Octopodidae > Octopus > Octopus bimaculoides. Next base: position 77,361,249 of record NC_068986.1, on the reverse strand, counting down.
ATCTGTTGAACACAGTTTAACAGACTCAGATAGTAAGTGATTATTTTTGATTATCTGGACTTGCCATTAGCTTACTAATTAAACACAGTCATTTAACCTGTTCAAAGTAGCTGCCAAATCTCCCTAAAATCAAAACCTACCATCTTAAAAAAAGGAAGTACACATTGGACAATGTAGTTCTAGGTATATGAAAATATGGGATGCTTTTGGTCAGAATCATTAAACATATCAGACAAAATGCTTAGCGTCATTTTTTCTGACTCTTTACATTCTGAGTTCAAATCTTGCTAAGGTCAACTTTGCCTTTCATTTCTTCAGAGTCAGTAAAATAAAGTACCAGTCAAATACTGGGGTTGATGTAATCAACTTGCCCCTTCTCCTCAAAATTGCCACCTTTGGACCATGCAATGGACCAATGTTCTGTTCAGAAGGAATGTTGTGATCTCAGTCACTTATATACTTTGGAAACTGGGTAACTGGTCATATAATCCTCAGGGCCCCAGAAAAAAGATGTATTGTTATTCATTACTTTTTCTTTCCTTGATCATCACATTTCTAATGTCTATTTCTCGCCTCTTTTCAAATATAACGTTCTCCATTTCAGTTATTCATTCATTAATTCTATACACTCCTAACAGAATATCATCGTGAAGAATTGCTTATTTCCTGTGCATTAACTCTCCACTAGAAGACATCACAAGATTATTTCTTATTCATTTTATTTTAAGGTCATTCTGTCATCATTGAAAACGGGTCTTTTAAATGGGATAAAGATGAGCCTTGCATTTTAAAAAAGTATGTATGTTTTTTTTTTGTTTTTTTTTTTATCAAGTGATATAATTACCAATGTCTTCCAAATGAATGAGCATTTTGTTTCTCAATATGAGAATTGCTTTACTAAACAAACTTCATATCTCTAAGAGAGAACCTTGTCAGCTTAAAATATTTTAGAGTATTTCTTAGGAACAGGACTATCAAGCAATTACTAACAAGAATTTCTTAAGTAAGATTGCTTTGATGAAAAATAGTTTATTCCAAACCTTTTTCTTTTTATATGTTTATTAAAACATTTGAATAATTTCTTAAATTATTTTGAATGCCAGTCCCAATTCACAATAAAAATTTACCTTAGTTATTTGTTTGATAGAAAGTAGAGCCTTAGACCATCAATGGCAGATGATAAAAGTAACTATATTGCTTGCTAGCCTTTAGCATTCTAGCAATGATAAGCTTTCCTAGCACACCTAGTGACTTTCCTTTTACTGCCTTGTAAATTGTAGCACAATGAGTTTTCCGATCATTGTTTACATGTAATGTAAAATAAAAGTAATCAGAAACTTACCCATTACACTCCTGGAGTGGTTGACGTTAGGAAGGATATCCAGCTGTAGAAACCATGCCAAATCAGACTGGAACCTGGTGCAGCTCATCAGCTCCAGTCACACCATTTAACCCATACCAGCATAGAGAGTGGACGTTAAATGATAATGATGAGTTTAAACTGTTTATTTCAGACCTCAGAATTAGCTGGTTAATGGGGTTGTCTTCAGATTTTTATCTAGTTGGAGACCTACAATTTTATATTCTGGTGAAGATGAATTCATTTGAAGGCTAAAACTGGGTCTTACATTCTTTTTTCTGTAGTTTGATGATTTTGTAAATATATTGTACTTTGGATCTTAGATAATGAGATTTATTTTTAAGTACTTTGATGTATAAAATTAAATTTCTGATTTTAGCATTCATTTTAAAGTTGCACAAGGGACACTTGTTGCAGTTGTGGGAGTTGTTGGATCAGGAAAATCATCCTTAATCTCAGCCATTCTTGGTGAAATGGAAAAATGTTCTGGAAAAGTTGATGTACAGGTTTGTTTTCTGAAATTTTTTCAGTTTGTAAGTCAAATACTATAGAATTAATCAGCACCATATAAAATTACTTGTTTGACTTGCTAGAATTAGCAGCCAAGGTCAGCTTTGTCTTTCATCCTTTCGGGGTCGATAAATTAAGTACCAGTTGCGTACTGGGGTTGATCTAATCGACTGGCCCCCTCCCCAAAAATTTCGGGCCTTGGCCTAGGGTAAAAAAGAATCTGAGGTCTGTCCAGTCGAGGCTGGTCTGAGGTTTAACAACAGCTGTTTTAGTGCCCATCTGCTATCAACCAGTGACTTTTTCTTGTACATGAACAGTTGACACCTTGGCTACTGTGAGCAGGGCTGGATCTAAACTCCTCACCTGCAACAGATAAAACATTTTATATGTCCATAATAACATGATTATAATATTTGTTTTAGAAATAAGAATTAGTGTTTGAATAAAAATATGAAGAATATAAATTCAGCCAAAATAATGACAGTGCAGAATAAGAAATTAAATCATTTTATTCTATTATAAACATAAAATGGGAAAATATATCCTGCACTAGCTGATGTAGACATGTTTATCTGAGTGGATTAAATATGGAGTTAAGTTTGCATTATGGCGCACTACTAATATTATTCTTTCTGCTCTAGGTACAAGGCCCAAACTTGGAGTGGTGGGGCTGGTCAGTTACATTGACCCCAGTGCTTGACTGAAACTTATTTTTATTGCTCTTGAAAGAATGAAAGGCAAAGCTGATCTCAGCTGAATTTGAACTCAGAACATAAACCTAGAAAAAATGCTACGAATCCTTTTTGTCGGACATGTTAACAATTCTACCAACTCACTGCTTTTGGTTTCGAATTTTGGCACAATGCCTGAAACTTTTTAGGGGAGGGGGTAAGTTGATTACATCAGCCCCAGTGCTCGACTGGTACTTATTTTATTAACCCTGCAAGGATAAAAAGCAGAGTCAACCTTTGCAAGATTTGAACACAGAATGTAATTATGATATTTAGTCATATCTGTTGGACTGAATATTTTACTTTGAAAGTGAACTACTAATGACAGTAGCTTACCTATCAAAGCAATTATAGTCTCTGCCAGTTGGCAAGGGATCTGCTGCATTATTGCTCATCTTGCTTGTAATAGTACCAAAATGTCTCTAGAATCACACCTTACTGTCTTTAAAACTGAAGGACACATTGGTTGATGTAGTTTTGAATATATAGAAAGAGAGGACGTCCTGGCTGGAACATCTTTGATCAAAGATCTACTCCATCTGGACTGACTTAGGAATAAATTTCATGAAAATTATAGACCCAACTGCAATTACTATTTGTAAATCTCATGAGAGATATTCAGCAATAGTACTTTGGAGTAAAGATTGTTTGCCAACATAGCATAGCAGTCCTGCTTTAGGACAAATGTTGCTGTAATTTAGGAGATATCGTCTCCAGCTGGCTATACGACACAATTTGTGTCCTTATATTTTCGAACAAGGGAATCTAGCACCCCACCTATTATTCTGTGCTGATTAAAGGAAATAACCCGGAAATCGTGATACACAGATATTGTTTTGAGCTGAGTGGGAGTGCTAGATTCCCTTGTTTGAAAATATAAGGACACAGATCATGTTGTATAAGCCAGCTGGAGACAATGTATCTTGGGGCTAAATTACAGCAACATTCGTCCTAAACCAGGACTGCTATGTTATGTTGGCAAACAATCTTTACTCCAACTGCAATTATTGAGTCAAAAGATTCCAACAGTTTGAATAAACCTGGTATTTTAATTTATGTATTTCTATTAACTAATTGTTCTACTTTTGATTGTGTTGTAAGTAATACCTGATACAATGGTTGTAGCAATTATTTGTTTATCTTCCCTTCAGAGTAATGTGGCTTATGTAGCACAGCAAGCTTGGATTCAAAATGATACCTTGCAGAATAATATCTTGTTTGGGAAACAGTATCATCAGTCTTTTTACGCTAAAATCATCAATGCCTGCGCACTTCATACAGATTTTAAAATATTACCTGCTGGCGATCAAACTGAAATTGGTGAAAAGGTAGTGTATTTTGTTTTTATGATAATAGTCTTAAATGTTTTATGGATTTGAATGATGAAGTCCAATACCTTAAATCCAGGTTTGTCCCCGTTAACAGGAGTGGCCAGATCTACCGCACTCTTACAGCAACCACTCTCACACCAACTCACCCAGTTTTGGGCGTCCTCCCACTTCAAGCCAACCCTCCCGATCTCTTGCGTGACCAAGGATGAGAGTTTGCACCTTCCTTTTTGAGGTGGGCAGGTGCAGCCCACCCCAATCGTTGGGCTGGCTGGTGCCCGTGCTTCTTTGATATTGTCATGAGGCATTTTCGGGGCTGGATTCTCTACAGGGAGCATGCCCTTGCTCACGCGCAACATCAGTTTCTAGACATGAGTGGTCCTGAGACCAAGGCCATTACCACGATTTTTAAGAAATGTGACTGTATATAAATACATTCAAAGAAAAACAATAGTTAAGAAAGAAAGGAAAACGTATCATTTATTTAGGAAAGGTTTGGAAGAATTCAGAAAATGAATGTGATGTCACCAGAGAAAGCACAAAATTGACCTTGAAATAAGTTGAAACAATGTTTGAAAACATAGTCTGAAACTGGGTGCGGGCATGGCCTTGTGGTTAAGAAGCTTGCTTTCCAACTATGTGGTCTTGGGTTCAGCACCTTGGGCAAGTGTCTTCTCTTATAGCCTTGAGCTGATCAAAAGCTTGTGAGTGGATTTGGTATATGAAAACTAAAAAGAAAGCCCGTTATGTGTGTGTGTGTGTGTGTACACATTCATGTATATATGTGTTTATGTGTGTGTATACATTTCTCTATTTATAACGTAATGGTTGTAAATGAGCATCATTGTAATGCAAGTGAATCCCACTGAGTGACACCTTGGGCAAGTGACTTCTACTACAGCCCTGGGATGACAAATGTCCTGTGAGTAAATTTGGTTGATGGAGACTGTGTGGAAACCTGTGGTGTATATATATGTGTGAGTGTGTGTATGTCTGCGTTTGTTTCTCCCCACCACTTGATAACAGGTGTTGGTTTGTTTACATCCCCTGTAACTTGATGGCTTGGCAAAAGAGACTGATAGAATAAGTACAAAGCTTATGTGTGTGTGTGTGTGTATATATAAAAGAATAAACAATCACAGTTCAGTGCGATACATGTTTCAGAAGTATGATATCCACCAAATCAAATGTGTACTATATCATTGGCTTATGTAGATCACTCTGATGTGGAGGTAAATATCTTTATAATATGATATAGTACACATTTGATTTGGTGGATATCATACTAACGAGCTGTTGACTTTCATCTATGTGATTCCTATAAACTTATACATGTAGGGGTACTGAAAAGTTCTTGTCTTTGGGTAAAAAAAAAATGCAGGTGGATCAGTTAATTATGATTTTATTCGACATATTCCCCTCTCAGATTCACACAATTATAACAGCAGTCCATCAGTTTTTCTAAGCTCTGTTAAAAAACTTAAAAGGTTTCCTTTCCTGAGCGTCCAGTAACACAGTATCTGTATCACGTCCACGCGTTGTTGTTTTTTTCCATCGTTTTTCTTCTTTGAACTCTATATATATATATATATATATATATATATATAATGTGTATGTAAAATATATAAACTTCATCTACTTAGTTGCACATAATTACAAATTTTATTGTGTGTGTATAAATTCAAGTTCTTTATATAAATTATTTTAAAAGAGATATTTTTAATGTGTTTGCTATAATTTTCTTCTGTTCAAAGGGTATAAATCTTAGTGGCGGTCAGAAACAACGTGTCAGCCTAGCCAGAGCTGTATACCAGGAGGCCAATGTTTATTTATTAGATGATCCTCTTAGTGCTGTTGATTCTCATGTTGGTAAACACCTTTTTGAAAAAGTTATTGGACCCAATGGAATTCTAAGTGATAAAGTAAGTGTCCTCTTTTGCTAGTCTTGGTCATTGAGCTCTAGCTATGCTGGAGAACTTCCAAGTGTTTTAACACTTTAGCATTTAAACTGACCATATTCACCCCAAATATTCTTTAAGCCTTATGTTCAAATTATTCAGACCTTGCCTTTTACACCAACCTTACAATGTCACACCATTAAAATCTTGAAGCTATGAGATAAGCCATGATTAATTCAAAACAATATGAATAAATATGCATTACATTTGGAAGAATAATCTGACTGCTAAAGGGCTAATTGATATCAAATCCACTTCCGATACTTGTTTCAGTCTGGTACTGTTTTATTGATCTCAAATTGTGCTTCATACAGAAGCATTGTTCAATCTACACCTTCACTCTCAGGAAGAGTACCTTCATTGTGAAAAGAAATAGTAGTTCCCTGAATTTTTACCATCTCATTCTTACTCTGTCTGTTATGCTTTTGCAGCAACCACTTTCATTGCTTATTAGGTCAAAGAGGAATCTTGTATGTTAATAAGTCTCAATATACATAATAATATTCTGTTTGTTAGTAAAGTTACTATCAAAATAAAGTTTACCCAGTATGTGACACGTTACCTGAGGACTGAGTGTTCAACATAAAACTAACTTCTTCAATAATATATATATGTCTGTATATATATATATATATATATGTCTGGTCGATGCCAGTGCAGCCTGACTGGCTCCTGTACCAATGGCACATAAAAAGCACCATCCAAGCGTGGTCAATGCTAGTGCTGCCTGACTGGATTTCATGCCAATGGCACGTAAAAAGCACCATTCAAGTGTGGTCATTGCCAGTGCCACTTGACTGGTACATAAAAATCACCCACTACATTCTCGGAGTGGTTGGTGTTAGGAAGGCATCCAGCTGTAGAAACCTTGCCGGGACAGACTGGAGTCTGGTGCAGCTTCCTGGCTTTCCAGTCCTCAGTCAAACCATCCAACCCATGCCAGCATGGAAAGCGGACGTTAAACGATGATGTTCAGTCTCATGTAACCTTGTACATTCTCATCCAAAATGGAGATGAGTACCAAGATTCCATATGCCATGCTGGAACAATTGTGAAGATCTCTTCACATGAAATCATTGGCTTCTTAATTCACAAATAAAAAATATTTATCTACCAATGCAGTGTTGAGCACTCATTCTCACTGTTCAGTATTAGCATATATATATATATATATATATATCCGCCACTACCCTCCACGAAAATAATTTAATTTGTGTTTGTGGGAAGAACCATTTCAAAGATGCGTACTGCCTTAATTCTTCGAAACGCCGGTGTTTTAATGGTGGCAGCTGATGAAGGAGATGTTTCTATGTGGCTTGCTTGTTTGTTGTACCTTGTTTATCATTTTGTCCATGTTCTTTTGCCACGTCATGTACCCAGTTATGTATCTATATGTACATGTAGATGAAGGTATGTACATATATATGCATATACTCATATATTTATATATATATATATATATGTGTGTGTGTGTGTGTATATATATCTTTGTTTCTCTCTCCCTCTCTGCCTTTTAGACACGAATACTAGTAACCCATAATATCAACTATCTTGAACATATGGACATGATTATTGTAATGAAAGATGGCCAGATTAGTGAGAGAGGAACATTTCAAGAACTTCTTGGTCATAAAGGGGAATTCTCAGAATTCTTGCAAAATTATTTAACAGAACAGAAACAAACTGGAAATGAAGCTGATGAAGAACAAGAAACAGGTCAGTATCTTCTCTTTTTTTTTTCTCCCTCTGAAATTTATTCAGTACTCAAAGAATCATTAAACTATAGAACTTTATAATTCTTTCTTTTCAAATGTTTAGATTTCCAAATTCTTGTTTATATTTTCAGTAAGGGGTTTGTTTTTAATGCTCAGAAATGCCATGATTTTGGAAACTTTATTCAAATACATTTCTCTCTTAAATTCTCCTTCATTATCTTTATATTAAATTTTTTAAAAATCTATCTGTTATCATTTACTTATTTCTGTTATTGAATTGCAACCATGATGGGGTACTGCCTTGAAGGGCATAGTTGAACAAATCAATCCCAATACTAATTTTTATTAGTCTGTTACTTATTATATTGGCCTCTTTTGCTGAATTGCAAAGTTACAGAGATGTAAAGAAACCAACACCTGTTGTTGAACACTGGTGAGATAAATGCAAAGATACACATACAAAATATCATTATCTTTCTTTTATCTTTTACTAGTTTCAGTCATTAGACTGCGAGCATGCTGGGGCACCACCTTGAATAATTTTTAGTTGAATGAATAGCTCCCAATACTTTTTTTTAAAACCTGGTACTTTTTCTGTCAGTCTCTTTTGCTGAACTGCTAAGTTATGGTGATATAATCAGTGTCAAGCAGTGGTGTGGGACATATGCACATAGATATATATATAAATATATAAGATTCTTTCAGTTTCTGAATACCAAATTCACTTGCAAGGCTTTGGTTGACCCAAGGCTACAGTAGCAGTCACTTGCCCAAGGTGTTATTGCAGTGGACTGAACTATGTGGTTGGGAAGCAAACTTCTTGACACACAGCCACATCTCCTCCTGTAAATATGGATGTGTGTGTGTGTGTGTGTGTGTGTGTGTATATATATATATATATATATATATATATATATAT
>NC_068986.1:77343749-77350986 GCF_001194135.2 Octopus bimaculoides | reverse complement strand
ATATGCTCCACAAGGGAAAACAAGGAACATAGTTTACAACGAGGTGTTATAATCACAACAGCAAGAAAGTATGTACATGATCACCTTCTTTTACGAAACTTCATTGACTTTCATATATTTGTATTGATATACATATATATACGTGTGTTTGGGTGCGTGTGTGTATATACATCTCTATATATAAAGATGATGCGTAGTCTAGACGGCGTTTTTAGATTTCATTATTCTCTTTAACCCGGGCAACGCCGGGTATTTCTGCTAGTATATATATATATATATATAGAGAGAGAGAGAGAGAGAGATACATTCATTTATTTGCATACATTTTTTTTTATACTTCTTTCCTAAATGAAAATAATAATTTCAAATTTTTCTGTAGATGATGATATTCATTCTTCGGTTGAGGAAATTGTGCCTGAAGTTCGTAGAAGGTAAAGTCAATGCTGCTATTTCTGTATTTGCTCTCTTGGCTTTAGCTTCCAGTCCTCCTGTGCTACTCTTGCACAGCCATTCCACATAATGTTGATTGTTTTCAGGTCATTTTGTAATGTCTACTGCCATGTGTTTTTATACTGTTCTCTTTGTCTGCCATCTGGTAGTACCCAAGTTATAGCTGTTTTTGAGTGTTGTTGATCAGCTAAGTGAAGAATGTGGCCAACCAGGTGGAATTGGTGCTCTGTTACAATCTTTTGTATGAACTCTTCTCAGAATTCCCTCATTAGTAACACAGTCCCACCAGCAACATCGTTTGTAACACAGTCCCACTTGTAGCATCAAAAGTACCACAGAAAGATCCTGTGGTACCATTGATGAAATACATTAAGTTTTCTTTCCATCCATACTGTGCTCTTCTAAGTCTCACTGGCATAGAACAATGGGGTTATACAGATGAAATTACAGGTCATTGCTGATGTTTGAGGCTGCTCAGATGGAATACATATGCTGGAACACTGCTACTTCCTTTCCAATCCTGTAGCCTATGTCAAGTTCCACATCACCAGTGCTACTAACAACACTGCCCAGATTGGTGAATTAGTTCACTTTTGTCTAGTATTTGTTCTCACCCATCCATCTATTGACTTATGTAAATTAGTGAGCTGTTTAGTGTACATTGTAGATTAGTCACTATAGCTCTTACTCCACAACAATAAATATGCAATGCAGTATGCTTGTTTTGTGGGTTACATTTCTAATACTTTGTTGTTAAGAGTCTTTATGTTGGATCAAGATTCATAGAGGTATATCTGTTGAAGTCCATTCAACATATCCCAGCAAGTCTTTTTCTTAATGCTAACTAGGGCACTCTTATATGGTTGTATGTCATGTTAGGGATGTTAGCCAATTTTCCTCAAAACACGCTCCACTATTTTTAAAATAAGACTCAGATGGAAATGTTAGTTAAAGTAGTTTGAGATAAAATAAATCTTTTATCTTTTACTTGTTTCAGTCATTGGACTGTGGCCATATTACAGCACCACCTTGAAGGATTTAGTCAAACAACTTGACCCCAGTTCTTATTTTTTCAAGTCTGGTACTTATTTTGTCAGTCTCTTTTGCTGAAGAGCTAAGTTACAGGGATATAAACAACCCAACACTAGTTGTCAAGTTGGGTGGAGGATAAGCACATACACAGGCACACATATATGTGATGGGCGTCCACAGTGTCTGTGTACCAAATTCACTCACAAGCTCTGTATGTGTGTGTGTATATATATATATTTAAATATACTTTTCAGATGGCATGGTCAGGAGGATGGGAAAATGGGGTCGCCAGTGATGTCTTTGAAATCAGAGAATGCTTTTGAACTTACTGAAAAAGAAGACCAGTCAACTCCAAAAGATAAATTAATCAACAAAGAAGCAACAATGACAGGAAATGTGAGTCACGTATTTTCTTTCCTTTCAGTGGTCAAGATTGAAGTGTGCTGAAAATTTAAATTTACTATATAAATGCACATTTTCACAGGCCAAAATATTTTGAAGTAGATATGAATGTAACTTCAATGCAGTATCATTAAAGAAGTTTTGTTTTTTATAATGGTGAAACAAAACCTAACTAGTTGTAACCTTAAGCAGACCTATTGCAAGATTTTTATTGGTTCAGGACAACATAAAATGCCATCTAGTCATGTTGCTTTCGTAGAATAACAAAGATGTTATTGCACATGGCATAGCGTTCATCATGAGGTGTGGAGGAATACCTCTTTTTAAAAAAATCTGAGAATTGAAAAGGAGTGGACAAATGCCCCTGTTTAATAAAATTAAGATGATTTTTAAACTTTGTAAACTTATACAACACTATGGCAAAGAAAGAGCAACTATACAGATGCAATCTTTATTTCGTGTCTTCTTATAAATGAAGTGAAGTGAGTGGGGTGGGGTGGCAGAACCACTAACTTAGCAGTTGTGGACTAAGGGTGGTGAAGAGGGAGAGGTTGAGAGTTTGAGCATGGGATGTGTTGCTGTTGTTCTTGAGAGTTTGTCTGTGTGGAAAGAGAGGGGAGTATAGTGGGAACTGCAATTGTGTCAAGCTTGAGCTGCTTACTGAACTATCTATATAGTAGAATAGTTACATATGGCAAAATTGGTTGGTATCCTTTTAAGTTACTAAAATGAATGGCTATAATTGAATGAAACTGAACACTTACTAACTAATGGAAAGATAATGTTCTGTTGTTTTACATGATTTAGTCATCAGACTTTTGCTATGCCAAAGCACTATCTTGAAGGGTTTAGTCAAACAAATCAATCCCAGTACTTTAGATTTTAAAATCTGGTACTTCTTCTATTGATCTCTCTTGCTTGTCTACTAAGTTACAGGAAGAGAAACAAACTAACACCAGTTGTAATGCAGTGGGGGTAAAAACACAAAGACACATTCACACATAAATATATGCACACACATGTGTGTATGCATATACATGACAAGCTTCTATACAGTTTCTATCTACCAAATTCACTCACAAGGCATAGGTCAGTTCAGAGCTATAGTAGAAGACACTTGCTCATGGTGCCATGCAGTGGAACTGTACTCAAGACTATGTGGTTGCAAACCATATAGTCATCCTTGTGAAAGTTACCTAATATTTTGGTATTATATAGCTCCTTCAATTTCTAATTAAAGATTTTCTTCTTTTTTTTTTTTCTTTCTTTCAGGTGAAATTGTCAGTGTTTTTAGCCTATGCGAAATTTGTCGGTGCTAAATTTATTTCAGTAACTTTAGTCACATTTTTCATGGTTGGTGCAATCAACATTTATGCAAACATTTGGCTCAGTGAATGGAGCAATGATGCCTTGCTTATTTCACAGAATGGTACAATTGACATTTCTCAAAGAGATTTGAGACTTAGTGTTTATGGTGTGTTGGGAATTAGCCAGAGTAAGTTTGAATTTTTTATTATTTGTCTTTCTTTTTTTTCCATGTTAAAGACTGACAGCATCGATGGATAAAACAGAAATGTCTATAAAGATATTGTTGTTCTCTTATTACATTTTAATTTAGTTTTCCCCAAATATTTTAGTTTGATGTAAACAATAATTCTTGGTACCTGTAAATATTGTTCATAAATTGCAACGGGAAGTTAAAACTCCTATTTCATGCAAAGACTTTCTTGGAAAGAGAACAAAAGGTCTCTCTTTCTCTCCTCCCCTCTCTCTCTCTCTCTCCTCCCCTCTCTCTCTCTTTCTCTCACCCCAACAAACAGCTTTGCTCAAAATGTCGATATTCATGATTTCCAAAATTGTATGATCTTCACAAAATATTTTTTACCAGTACAAACCATCACACTATATATAATTTTTCTAAGTGTTTAGTCAGAGGGGAAAGAAGAGCCCTGTGACCTTTGCTTTTTCAGAGTTTCTGAGACTGGTTGTAAGAAAGAAGAAACTTAACCTCAAACTGGAGATGTCCAAATGCTTGCACCCAAGAACCAATCAGTGTTTAACTAGGTGACAGATTAAGTCTACTATTTAAGGACTCAGAACACAAAAAGCCAAAACATGTATTACTAAGGCCCACATCTGCTACTTTAGCAGTTTTACTAATCTACCACATTGGAATGGTACTTTATTTTATTAATCCCAAAAGGATGAAAGACAAATATGATGTTAGTGACATATGAACTCAGATTGCAGAAAACCCAAGCAAATACCACAAAGTATTTTGTTCTACACATTCTCAAACAACTCTGCCAATTCACCAACATAATGTATTCATATAGCCAATTATTTTAGAACTGATTGTCAACAGTATATTTGTCATCTTAGGGACAGTTGGTTTACTTTATTTTTGTACATGATTCTACTACTGGTGGTGATGGGGTTCTGAGTTTTTAAAATCTTTTTTTTTTTTTTTAATGTAAAAGAATGCTTGTGTTCCTGTTCATTCAAACAGGATTCATTCAAGAGTATCTATCACGTGTTTTCCTCAGCAGCTTCCAATAGAGAATCTTAAATTTTTGTCATCTACCTCTTTTATTAACAGAATTAATATCTGGGATTGCTTGATGTTGGCATATACTTTTAACTCTGTTCTCATTCTTGAACAGAAGAAATTCAATACTTTTTATAAACTTTACTATGTTGTTTTATTTCTTGCAGGTATTGCAGTAGTGATAGCTGATCTGCTCTTATTTGTTGGTTGCCTACGAGCTGCAGGCTTCCTTCACGAAAACATACTTTCCAATGTTCTTTTCTCTCCAATGGCCTTCTTTGATCAGACACCTGTTGGCCGACTCCTCAATCGGTTTGGAAAGGATGTAGAGGTCCTGGATTTCCGTTTGGTTGAAAACATTGAATCGTGTATCATGTGTCTACTCAGGATTATTTCTGTACCCATTGTTATTATACTCAATACACCTATTTTTATAGTTGTCTGCATCCCTCTCTTCATCTTATACATCATAGTTCAGGTTTGATAGCATTTATTTTGTATCTTTGAATTTTTCTAAAATTTATTCTTTAAAAAATATGTATTGCATAGTTTATTGTTGGAATTAGGTACGTTTACTCCCCCTATTCAAAACGGTCTTTCTCTGTCTTGGTTTCACTCTATAAAATCGTATTTTATCAAAAATCCCATATGCAATTTGTCATATGCAATTTGACAAATTGCAATTTGTAGTGGTCCAAAGTTTGCTTGTTTAGTTATGCACTAGGTATACATGTCACAAAATGAAAATTTTATTTTGTTAAATTACCTATATATTTTACCTGGACTAACAATCTTGCTAAACCAATTCTACTCATACCATCAATGTATATCACCACCTGTTACCAGTGTTTTTAAAACTAAATGTCCAAGTTTGTTTTACTACAACAACCACTTGTTTTTGTACAATTTTTAGAGATTTCAGCTTGAAATTTAAGCACCTTATCTTAGTCTAGAGAGAAAATAATATGCACATTTTTCCAGTATATTAATGGTAATTAAATTAGATAATAATAAGAAGAAATAAAAATATTATTTGTTGTATAAATATCTATTCCTATGTAGATATATATACCATTAGGAAAGAAAATGAAATAATAAATATCAGTTCTAATGCTATTTGCTTCGTTTCTCTTTCTCTCTGACAAGCATGTTGCCTTATTTTAGTCATTAAATCATGCCATCCTTGCTGTTTTATGCTTGTCTTTAGTTTGATTTTTACTGTGAAAATTAACTCACTTCATCAATAATTCACACTTATATTTTCATTTTATTACAAATGGAATCATAAGGATGGTAACTTTTAGAAAATTAGAATTACTTAAGATTTATTTTTTTATCTGGTCCCTTATCATTGTTCCTTTTATGTAATTTAATGAAAATTTTCAGGTCTTAAAAGATAATGAAGTTAAATATCTTCATCACAACATCAGAAACTTGGGGTTTATTTATTGTTATTCACTTATGAACACCAAATTATTCAAACTTTAATAAAGTATTGTTGCTTTATGTCCTTATGATATTTCAAAAATCCTATTAGACATGGATTGTTGTTGAGTCATCAATATAGCCATATTTACTTTCTATATCAATAGCAGTTTTAAGTCTCTCATCATTTAATGTCCTTTTTCCTTGCTGGCATGGGTTGGACAATATGACAGTATCTGAAGCTTTTGTAAATCAGTGGGAATGTTTCAAAATAGTGCATCTTTTATTGCTAATTAATGTAGTCCAACTAATATGAAGCACATATTCATTTTTAAGAAAGTGTATTAACAACACAAGCATAACTATTTTTGTAGTATTTTTTAAAGTTTGCTGGTATTTTTTCTAAGATTATGGCAAAGAGAGGATTGCAATCATATCATCTAAATTGAGTTTTATCATTTCTATCTACAGCAATAGTAGTATCACTTTTTTTTTTACCTCTCTGTTTTAACACCCACACATACAGTCTATATCATCAAGCACATTTTACATTAGCTATTAAGTTGTCTTTTGGTTTCATTTCCAGTAAAATCTAAGCATTTTTTGTTCCATCACTTGCACTTTTGATGTGATATAACTACACTGTCTGTTGTCTTCAATTAATGTTTGACTCAATAACAAACAGCTTTCAGTTTTAACCCTTTAGCATTCAAACCAGCCATATCCAACCCAAATATTCTACCTGTTTTGTATTCAAACTGGCCTTATCTGCCTCTCACCCCTACCGTACAATGTCATTCTAAAAATATACAAACATATTGGAATCTCAAAGCTATGAGATGATGCAGGATTACTTCAAAATAATGTGAATAAATAAATAAAATTACTCTGTCAAATGTAATTACATTTGACAGAGTAATCTGAATGCCAGAGGGTCAAACTGCAATGATACTTAAAGCCTTGTTTATAAACATTATTAATGAAGCTTTATATAAGTAGTTATATGCTTTCTTTGACTTTTACTTTTCTCTTCTTTTTTTTCATTCTTTCTCCCTCTTTAGGAGCAATTACTAATTTGTACTTTCAATATAATTACTTATCTTTTCATGTAACAGATCTCTTCTTGGAATATCTACATTTTCTTCTCTCAGTAACCAGTGCTTCTAATTCTCTCTCCTCTTTGCAGCATGTGATATACATATACATATATATCCCATTAAGCAATTTTCTTTAGTTTTATTTTATTTGTATGTTAAATTGTATTGATGTTTTATTCTTTTATATTTTCATATTTTATTTCTTATTAACATTTTTACATTTTAGTTTTATTTCTTTTTTATTTGTTTTTTGTTTATTTCTTTCAGTTTTCACTTTTTTCTT
>NC_068986.1:77342311-77343739 GCF_001194135.2 Octopus bimaculoides | reverse complement strand
ATATATATATATATATATATATATATATAGTCAGAAGTCAACTTGTGACTAAGACCACTTCCTAAGTAATTCTGTGCAAACGCTCTGAGAGCCCAAGAAATTTCTGTTCATGAATTTGTATTAAATGGATAAAGAATGGCATAGCATTGAACCCACTTTTCAGCATAATCAGTTCTAAAACCAGTGGCACAACAGAGGCTGAGACAACCAGAAACCAACTGCACTTCAGGTTTTTTTTATGTGTTTACCTTCTAGAAGGAAGTTCTTACAACTAGGAATCCTTCACTCTCAGTAGTTTACATGCTAATTAACTCTGAGCTGGGACCCTAGCAAATTTTACTCAGAGTAGACCTGGAAACAATAATGGCTAGGAGGTATTTCCACACTCACTCAAACCTTAAAACTCCAGTTCCAGGGCCCCACTACTGGATTCTGTTTAAAGTCATACCCAGAGTTTAGATGATGATGATTACTATCAGAAAAGGATGTTTGGCCTATTATACATATTCTAAGTGCTTTAAGTAGTATATTATGCATTCAAAACTAACCGCTGCTAGTATGTTGTTCCCTTGGATAATGCAGATTTCTAATTAAATAAACTAATTAAAATGATAACAGGCTAGATTCAAATTAGCACCATTCATTTCCAAATTAAGAGCAATAACACCCTTAACCACAAAAACCATTGATGCATAAGCACATAATTATCCTTACATAAGAAATTAAAAGTTTCCTTTCTCAAAACCCATATAGTACTATGTACAAACTTAGGAATCATACATCTGATGATAATCGGTGATTGAAACCTAGGATAGATTATTAGTCTGGAAATTGTATAATTATATTAACAATGCATCCTCAGGCATTTAAACAGTTAATTAAGCATTCTAAAAGTTTCTGCAATCTTCTAAACCTGCTAAAAGGGAGAAAATAATAAACTAAAATTGTGCTAAAATAATATTGCCACGCAACCTTTTCAACTGTTGTAATATCACAGAAAATTTACAAGAAAAAATTTAATACAAATGAAAATATATTAACCTACTCCTTCTTCTCATTTGCATCATTATCATTCTAAGTCTTAAATCTACTACTTCATACCAGGACAGATTGTACACTGTGTGGTGTGTGCGTACGAGTAGATGTAATCGCCTTACCTCGGTTTTCCTTTCGTCGACTGCGAGTCTTTCTTGCGGTATCCAATCCTTGAAGCTTGCCCCGACCCAAAGTACACCAGGAATAGCAGCTGCTTCTCCCAAACCTAGACCGTCACTTAACACGTCTTGTCCTGACCACAACCCCGTTCGAAAAGGGCACGAATCCCGATCGAGGCTCCCTCTGCCCTTTTTCCCCTTCCGGTCAGCCTCCCCAGACACTGACGTCATACCACACGCCACCCTGATCTTAAAGATCACATTCACCCCTACT
>NC_068986.1:77338561-77339002 GCF_001194135.2 Octopus bimaculoides | reverse complement strand
CTATCCACTTCCGTCCGACATGCTGTGTCAACACGCGAGCTTGCGCTACTAGCTCGCTGAGCGCCATCTTTCTCCCGCCAGGCAACTGCTGCAATCGGATCCCTACGTTGTCGGGGAATCCATTTACAAACGCCAGCCGCGCCGCTCTGTCCAGGCCTTCTCCTGTAAACCCAGCCAGCGTGGCCAGTCTTCGCACTTCCGCCGCGTACTCATCCACCTGTTCTCCCCCCCATCTATTCGTTCCTAGTTTTACGAAGGCAGTGTACTCGCTCTCCATATACGCTTCTCTCAACCTCCGTTTGACGTTCTCTGCACTTAATCTTTCTTCCTTGTCCATTTCTAGGTAGAGGGTCAGGGCGCTCCCTTCCAAGTATAGAGCCATGAGACTCGCCACATCACTTATTCCTTGCAGCTTGCCAACGAGCCTAATTTTTCGTATCC
>NC_068986.1:77336917-77338528 GCF_001194135.2 Octopus bimaculoides | reverse complement strand
CCAAGCCATCACATCTTCGCCATTAAAAGGCCTGATCACATCGCTGGCGATCCTAATCTTGGTGGCTGCCATCACGGCGAATTTCTGCACGTGGTGCCGAAATAGCTTGTGGTGTGTGCGTACGAGTAGATGTAATCGCCTTACCTCGGTTTTCCTTTCGTCGACTGCGAGTCTGTCTTGCGGTATCCAATCCTTGAAGCTTACCCCGACCCAAAGTACACCAGGAATAGCAGCTGCTTCTCCCAAACCTAGACCGTCGCTTAACACGTCTTGTCCTGACCACAACCCCATTCGAAAAGGGCACAAATCCTGATCGAGGCTCTCTCTGCTCTTTTCCCCCTTCCGGTCAGCCTCCCCAGACACTGACGTCATACCACACACTGTATACTGAATGGCTACCATATTTGCCTGTGCTGGCTCTTTTGCATATTTGGTTGTGTTTCTGAAGTTTTACCTGGAGACTTTACGAGTAGATGCCCTTATTTAGCGGGGCATGCTAAGTTATGTTTGCCATGATACTTTCAGCAGAACCTCTTCATTAACCTAAGAAATATCTTCACTCCATACCAACTTCAGTCACCAACCATAAAAACAAAATAAGTAAATAAACCAAGTGTGTTTCTTGTGGAAACCAATATAAGAAAAATTTGAATTATAAAAATGTTTTAAGAGTAATATTTTACTTAATTTTATTAATTCTTAACAATTTTATTAACTTTTATCAAACCAGGAGTAAAAATGATATTTTAATTAATTTTTATTTTGTTCTTTTTTTTTTCTTATTGCTTTAGTATTTTTATTATTTTATTTTGTTCTTTATTGTTTTGTTATGCAGATGTGATGAGTATGATAGCTGCACTCTTAACGGCTTACTCTGGTATGCACGCTTCATGTGGTGTATTTGATAAACTGCTTGAAAACATCTTGCATCTTCCTTTATCTGCTTTCGATGCTATTCCAGTCGGCCGAATTATAAATCGCTTCTCATTTGACATGGATGATGTTGACAATGTTATTCCGTTTACTATTCGCTCCTTGCTAAATACAATAATAACGGGTGCTTTCACTTTTCTAATCCTTTCTATAAATACTCCTCTTGTCATTTCGATTGTGCCTATTGTAGGCATACTGTTCATATATGTCAAGGTAACTACATATTTGTATTACATTTTAATTAAAACTGTATTTCTTAAAGATTGTGCTTATATGTATATACAAGTTCCAATGAAAACATAATAAAGTTTAAAAATTATGGTTTATGCATAAAATAAATTTAGAACCACAGTATTAATTATAGTCTAATGGTATCAGGAAACTCAGTTTAGCTACTTTAAAGCGGTTCATCACCTGTTTTTTTTTTAATCCATTACCTTCTTATTTACTGAAAATAAATCTACAGAATTATTAAACCAGCATTGAAACTTTGAGATTATAGAGGTTTCTAAACATATTACACAATATGTTTTAAACCAGAGAACTAATTTTAAGCTTTATAATATTAAAGAATTAAGTTCGAGGATGTGAGTGTTCTATGTCCTTTCCATTATATCAATACATGAGAAGAAAATAATGAGCAGTTTTAATTATGTATATATATATATATATATATAT
>NC_068986.1:77332447-77336866 GCF_001194135.2 Octopus bimaculoides | reverse complement strand
ATCTTAGCTTCTTTCTTGTACACGAGCAAAGCCATTGCCAGAAAATGTCACTGAAATGAGTTATTGTTGATGCAATGTGAGGCCCTCTTATGACTTGATCCCAGCAAAAGATTTGCACATTCTATTGCATAATGCACAGCAGTGCTGGCTGGCAGAAGGAAAAGGTGCCACAATATGAACTCCTTTGACATGCCTTTTCAATCCTCCAACTGAGAGGCACACCTTTTCACAGGTTGCACATGTTCCGTTGTGAACAATAGCCATATCACAATTTACCATGAGTTGATTTTTGTGAGCTCTTTGATGGCTGACCAGGCCCACATTACTCAAGCACCTCTCTCCTCTTAATCTTGGGATATATATATATATATATATATACACACACACACACAACACACATATATAGATGAAAAATGGTTAGGAGTCCATACAAATAAAAAAATTAAGGTTAAAAAAAGTAAATAAAGTTGCAAAAAGGCACAGAAATATATTTTAGAAAATGCTTAATAAAATATTACCTGTTTCAAAGTATCCATCTTAACAAATATTAGAACTCAATTTGAGTACATATATATATATATATATATATACACGCAACGAGCTTCTGCCAGTTTCCATCTACCAAGTCTACTCACAAGGCTTTGGTCAGCCTGAGGCTATAGAAGACACTTGCCCAAGGTGCTATGCAGTGAGACTAAACCCGGAACCATGTGCTTGGGGAAACGAGCTTCTTACCACACAGCCACGCCCGCACCTATATATATATATAATCATCATCGTTATTTAATAACCATTTTTTCCATAGGTTGGACAGTTTGACAAAAGCTGACAATCCAGGGGATCATGGTAAGGCCTGCTGTCTGTTTTGGCATGATTTCTCTGACTGGATGCCTTTCTTAACATGAACCACTTTACGGAGTATACTGGGTGCTTATTTTGTGACCCTGGCACTAGTGGAGTTTCCAAATAATTTGCAAGAAAAGTCATTGTTTTAACATCTGCTTTTCCAAACTGCTTTATGTCAGTGACAGTTTGTAGCAGTACAGTTTTATCATCAAATATTTTTCTTAAGCATCCATTGCATGATTTAAACTTCTTGGCCAGGTACTGTTTTTATCCCCACAAAATATAGTATTGCCAATTGGATTGACTATAATATTTTACTAGAGCATATTTTTTATCAACTATGAATATGAATGTTACATCATCATCATCATCATCATCATCACTTAGCATCTGTTTTCCATGCTGGCATGGGCTGGTTGGTTTGACAGGAGCTGCCTAGTCAGAAGACTGTGCCAAGCTCCACTGTCTGGTTAAACATGGTTTCTATGGCCTGATGCCCTTCCTAATACCAACCATTTTACAAGTGTACTGAGCACTTTTATGTGGCACTAGCAACAGTGAGGCCACCAAATAATTTACAAGACAAGACCCCCTTAAGCTGTTGGGTGGGGTAAGTAGAATTGGGAAAGATGGCTTGGTGCTTGATGAGAAGTTACAGTATGAGTAGAGGGACAGAAATAGGTGTCTTGCAATAAAGGAAATACATGGCTGCCTTAGTAGGTGGGGAGGAAAAAATGGTGAAGATATGATGAGGGATGAGACCAAGGATTGGATAGGGTGAGTGGGAGGCAGAGGGAATGTAGTGAGTGGACAGAGATAGAAGGAGGGGTGGTTAAGTGGATATGTTGGGGAAGACATTCAACAGGAATGATAGGGAGGTAGTGGGGTACAGCAGATGGTGAACACAGGGGGGGGAGGTACCACAAAAAATTGAACTCAAAAGTTATAAATCAATCATTGAGCAAAGTATTTTTTGTACAATCTTTTATTTATTGAAATATCTTCACTGATCAAAATAGGCTCATATTAATTCTGAAATAATTTCATGAATTCTATGACCTGCATGACATAACATGTCATATGTCTTCTAAATTATCTGCTAGCTCATGACGACTACATATTGATTAGCATCTGAAGCAGTATCTTTGTTTTCATGCTTAATTATGCATTCTCAGCCTCTTTCCTTCACATTTCAATCTTGTGTTAGCATGTATGAGAGATTAATATATTCAGATCAATTTTAGCCGCTTTGAACACCAGCCTACAACATTTCTTCACTCAGCATGTATGATTTATATTGTTGCATATCTATAACTCTTATACTTATTTCTCCTGGATGCATACAGTAATCAATGCCTTTGGTAATATAGCTGCATGCTTTTTCAACTCTTTTGCACTGGCTTTTCTCACAAGTTAAACTTATATCTATTTACTGCTCTCACTGCTATACAGTATCGCAATTTCTACATACTCCATAACTTTATTTTGTTTGTTTCTTTGAGGGTTTTTTTTTCTTTTTTCTTTTTTCATGCTGGCATGAGTTAGGCAAGACTTATTGAAACAAATTTTCTACAGTTCGATGCTCTTTTTGTTGTGAACCTTTATTTTTTTTCCCAAGAATGGTATTTTTTCATTCTATTGGTCCTCACCTGTCAAAATTGATTGAACAAAAAGCCTTTAGTTTATTGGAAAATGTAAACAATGTCACTAGTTTGTTCAGACAGTGTTAATGAAGACACACACACGTTTACATGGTAGACTTCCTCGTAGTTTTCATCTACCAATTCCACTCGCAAAACACGGGTTAGCTCAAGGATCCACACTACAGGACTAAACCCAAAAACACATAATTGAGAAGCAATCTTCTTTACCATACAACCACGCATGTACCAGTTTGTCTTTCATAAAGCTTTGTATTGTTGTTTAGTATAGTTACAGTCAAGTCTCACATACTAAATATGTTGAGTTTCGGTATATTTTGATATCATACCTTACACTTCACAAGTATTGTTTAACTGAGAAGCATATTGAATTTAGTTATCAGTGCAGAGACTGACATTATAGATACAGTTAGTACATAAACTTAATTTTTTATGTTTAACTATTATATATTACCATTATATTCTCTTTCCAGTAAGTCATCTGAACACTCTACAACCTTTTAGTCCAAGACAACTCACATCACTATCTCTCTACACCAGTGTATCTGGTTTCCTTAAAGGGATTTTTTTCTCTCAGATTACCAGGAACCTTTCTGCTTTTTTTTAGTTGGTGGCTATTTGCAATGAGCAAGCATATTCAGTTTTCTGCCTGGTTCATAATCATCATCATCATCGTTTAATGTCCATTTTCCATGCTGGTATGGGTTGGACAGTTTGACTGAGGTCTGGAGTGCCATTCTACATATTTCACAAGTTCCTAACATTTGTAAAAGATCTCTGTTAGTTTCTCAAATTCACAAGTCTTTCACCTCAGTCTTTACAAGAGGATGTACAAGATTGGAATATTGGCTTACTGTAGCACTTCATTGCCCAGGATCTTGTTTTTCCAGCAGATGTGCAGGATGCTGTAAAGCCATTGTGTGAAAAGAATTGAAATATTTCATGTGTTTCTTATAGACTGTTTAGGACTCATAGGCATATCAGCTTAACCCTTTCGTGATTAAATTTCTAACACGTACATTATTTCTTATATATTGATATAATCAGGACTTTGGGCGTTCAACAAAATATCTAACTTCATATATTGGTATTTATTATGTTGTTGTTGATAAACTGATATCATTCTATTTCATGCAATATTTTTATTCAAATATAAAATCTTAAGTGTGAGTGGCCTCAGACAGGAGTTGCTATATAAAAGGCTTAAAATCTTTTCTCATAAATTAGTCTAGATTATTTCATTTTCAATTATAGTAAAATATAAGCTATATAGATAATCACACTAAGCACTTTCACTTACATCATACATATAATACAAATATTTTCTCATAAAGTGTTCTTGAATTCATAAAATAATCTAGATTTGTTTTTTGCTTTTGTTTCATGTTGCTGAAATGTAAAGGTTAATAATTTTACTAAATCTTGTCTTTGTAATTAATAAAGTTGTTTGCTAAATCAATTTAAGATCTTTGTTAAAACAATTTTAACACTAAGTAAGAAACATTGGTGCTGGATTTATACTCACCTTATAATAATTCTGCTTGTCATTGCTTTACTTAGCCCATGGGTAATGTTTTCATGTGACGAGAGAAAAAGAGGGCGAGAGAAGTGTCCATGGCATGAGGTATAGGGGATGTAATTGTAACACTTTCACGTGATTAGTTGAAGGGAAAGGGAGAGAGAAAAAGAGGATAAGGCAGAGAGAAAAGCGTCTATGACATGAGGTAGGGGGAACGTAATATTTATTTTGTGGTTAAAAAAGTGAGTTGAAAGTAGAGGAGGAGAGTTTAAAATATAATTTTAACAGAGGGGTGATGTTCTGATGGTGAGGTTAAGGAAAGGCAGAGAGGTAGGGAGATGATGATGGTGGTGGTGATTGGATAGTGAAAAGTGTTTTTTTTTTTTTTTTTTT
>NC_068986.1:77301740-77332437 GCF_001194135.2 Octopus bimaculoides | reverse complement strand
TTTTTTTTTTTTTTGTTTTGTCTTAATTGAACTAAGTTTTTTACATCACCTATCACTTAACACAGGCACATAAGTGCAATTCCATGAAATATTCAAGCTTATTTACATGGCAGATATATGCAGTTTAACTAAAGGTTGTATCATATGTATGAGATATTTTTTCTTTATGGGGAAATAGAAAAATAAGAGTAAATATTTATTTTATTAGTGCTGTGTATTAAGTCTATAAAATTGTGCATAAAGTATATAAAGTTCATTAGGTAACCATCCTATTCCAATTTCTTTCACTTTTCAATGAGTAGCAGATGAGCAACTATCTTTCCATACAGACACAACACAGGCTACACTTTCAGGTTTTTTTTGGATAAAGTTTTCAGAAATAACCCAATAGGTTTACTATTAATTCCATGAAATATTCATGGGACCCACTAGTAAATTTTAATTTTCTCAAACTTAAACGTTATTCACTCATATTGATATAAATTTACAAGTTGTCACTTTATCATAAAACTATTTGTTTTGGGATTTTGTCTCTAAAAAAAATTGTGAATGATATATTTTTCAAGCTGTTCAAGTATTAGTATAGAATTTCTAAAGCTTCTGAGAACCATGTTCTTACTGTCATGGGTCTGCTTGATTAAAAATGACCTGAAGCTATAAAACACAAAAAATATTAGCATATAATCTTTGTGTTAATAGTCCTTAGGTATATAACAATTTATTAGAAGCCAAATAATTACTGTTTTGTTATTCTTTTTGTGCATGTATATGCAGTTCTTTGCTGGCATGGTTTAAATGGCTGACAGGATCCAATGGGCCCAAGGACTGCATCATGTTCAAGTGTCTGTTTGCAAGATTTCTACAGCTGGCTGCCCTTCCTAATGCCAACCACTTTACAGTGTGCACTGGATGCTTTTTTTTTCATACCACCAGCAGTAATGCAGTTGGCATGCAGCTTATAAGACTTTCAACTCAAGTGGGAAAGGCAAACTTTATACTAGGAGGATAAGGTGTAGAGAGGGGTAAAATATGAGAGAAAAAGGCCAGAGCAAAGCAGGTTTTTTGCTGAAGGGAGGATGGGGAGAGCAAGAAATTGGTGAAGTGTTAGTGTAGACCTTAGAGGTACATGGTGGCTAGGAATTGGTAGAATAGGGGCACCAAAAGTGAGTGGAAGAAGTAGATGTTTCGTTTATATTTTTGTTCACATACCTCAAGTTTCAAATAGAAAATATGATTATAAAATAGAACAAAAAAACACTTTGCTAATTATTAATATATTTCTTTGCCTTGATACAGCGTATTTACATTGCTACCTCACGTCAATTAAAACGGTTAGAGTCAGTCAGCCGATCACCGATATTTTCTCATTTTGGAGAAACTGTGTCAGGAGCTACATCAATCCGAGCCTTCAACAAACAAAATGATTTCATCAGAGAGTCTGAAAAGCGAGTTGATGATTACAACATAACTTATTATCCTAGCTTGGTCATTAACAGGTAATTTTATCTTCTCTATATATTATTATTATTATTATTATTGTTGTTGTTTTTATTATTGTTATTGAGTGAGAATGCAGTACATGCCATCAGAGTGGCACTGGAGTAAAATATATGAAGCCTAGTATACCCATCATGACTACCCGTCTGATAAGGGTAAACCAGACACATTCATCACAACCATGTGTGCGCGACATGATATGAAAATAAACAGCACATGACCTTGCAGGTGGGGGCCCAGTTAGAATTTCCTTCATGTCAAGTAGCCCATCTCACTCAAAAGGTCTCTAAATAAGAGTTGTTTAAGGATGTTGAACAAAACACCCATGTTTCCAGAGATGAATTATTCAAACCCTAAAATATTCCTCTCAACACATGGCTATGGTGCTCCCCCACTACTTCTGCTCATGATCAGAGATGCACATATCATCAGCCACTAAGGGACATGCTCAACTAGTTATGATCAAACAACTGGCATGCAAATCTGTGGTATTGAGAGCAGAATATTTGCTGTAGACTATCTTTTATACCAAGACAAAACAGTGTACATGATAACACTTCTAATCAGTTAAAATCAGGAGCCATGAGAGTCACTGCTTAGTACTGCATCAGGGCATTTATTTATTTATTTATTATTATTATTATAGACGTCACACAGTAAACAATATCATGAAGTTGATGATTGAAGAATTTGTGTCTACTGAGGGTTTGTACTGTTTGTCAAGTCACAACAAGGACCTCAGTTAGACAGTACTGAGTTCAAATTTCACTGGGGTCAATGAAATATGTACCAGCTATGCACTGGGGTCAATGTAATCAACTAGTCGTCTCCCAAAATTTTAGGCTTTGTGCCTATAGTAGAAAGGATTATTATTGTTATGTTATTATGATCCACAGCAGCATCAAATGGCAAAATCATTGCGATGCTCAACAAAATGCTTAATGGCACTTCTTCCAGCTCTTTACATTCCGAGTTCAAATCCTACTAAGATCAACTTTACCTTTTATCCTTACCTATGATTGATAAAGTGGAGGTGCAATGACCCAGTGGTTAGGGCAGCAGACTCGCGGTTTCAATTCCCGGACCGGGCGTTGTGAGTGTTTATTGAGCGTAAACACCTAAAGCTCCACGAGGCTCCAGCAGGGGATGGTGGCGAACCCTGCTGTACACTTTCACCACAACTTTCTCTCACTCTTTCTTCCTGTTTCTGTTGTGCCTGTAATTCAAAGGGTCAGCCTTGTCACACTGTGTCACGCTGAATATCCCCGAGAACTACGTTAAGGGTACACGTGTCTGTGGAGTGCTCAGCCACTTGCATGTTAATTTCACGACCAGGCTGTTCCATTGATCGGATCAACTGGAACCCTCGACATCGTAAGCGACAGAGTGCCAACAAATGATTGATAAAATAAAATAGCAATCAAGTACTGGAGTCAGTTTAATTTGACTTAACTCTTTCCCCTCAAATTTCAACCTTGTACCTATGTTAGAAACAATTAATATTTTTACTTTTATGAACTTTTATTAGGGCAGTTGATTGGCAAAATTGTTAGAGCATTGGAAAAATTTGTCTTGCAGTATTTGTTCTGGCTCTTTATATTCTGAGTTTAAATCCCACTAAGGTATCTTCGTCCTTAATCCTCTACCCTCCGTTGTTACCAAAATAATGCGGTTGCAAACTGACAGCCATTGAATGTTTTTTTTGTTTTTTTTTTGGAGGGGGGAGTTGTGGTAATGTGGTGATAGTGTTTAGTACCAAGTCAGCTCCAACTGAGCCGAATTATGATCAAAGACAATCCACTTGTCACCATCTGATCTCTTGAACTTTAGCTATAGTGTATCAAAGACTAAATTCTCCATCAGTATGCCTTTTTTTCTGAATGGTATTGTGTGAACTGAGAGAGATTTGACTGTTGTTTCTCCCAAGTCAAATGACCATTTAAGGACTCCTTTGCTGACATGTTTGTTCTTTACCTTTTCTTTTTTTATTTTTACTAGGTGGCTGGCTTTTAGAACTGAATTTATGAGTAATCTGATTGTATTCTTTTCTGCTGTCTTTTCTGTGACCAACCGAAATTCACTCACTCCTGGCAGTGTTGGACTTGCTGTAACATATGCTCTCAGTGTAAGTAAATCTATAAAAGTTATGGGGGGGGGGGTTTGTTTGTGGGAGTGGGGTTCTGTCTTGTTATTCTAATCATAGCCTCTCTAGATAGCTTGAAGGTGAAATCAAATAACTGACAAGTGATAATAGAGGTGAGGGTACCAAGATGATAATTATCAAATTAATAAAACCAATTGATAGGAATATTCTTTTTTCTTTTACTTGTTTCAGTCATTTGACTGTGGCCATGCTGGAGCACCACCTTTAGCCAAACAAATCAACCTCAAGACTTATTCTTTGTAAGCCTAGTACTTATTCTATTGGTCTCTTAAGCTGAAGCGCTAAGTTATGGGGACATAAACACACCAACATCGGTTGTCAAGGGATGGTGGGGGACATGCTACATGGCAGTGAAACATGGACCGTGACTGCTGAGGACATGCGTAAGCGCGCAAGAAATAAAGCCAGTATGCTCCGAAGGCTGTGTAATGTCAGTGTAAGTACCTTGAAAGAAAAGTTGGACTTAAGAAGTATCAGTTGTGTGCAAAACAGACGATTGCACTGGTATGTTCATGTGGCAAGAATGGATGAGGATAGCTGTGTGAAAAAGTGCCACACCCTAGCGATTGAGGGAACCTGTGGAAGAGGAAGACCTGGGATGAGGTGATGAAGCACGACCTTCGAACATTAGGCCTCACCGAGGCAATGACTAGTAACCGAGACCTTTGGAAATATGCTGTGCGTGAGAAGACCCAGCAAGCCAAGTGAGACCATAATCCGTGGCCTTTGCCATGGGTGTAGGCAGCCCACTTATGCGTATCTTTCCTTCATTGGACGCTAAACTCTGCTTGCAAAGACCTGTTGAGGCAAGTGAAATTGAAATCGAACCAAATTTGACAACTGGCACCCATGCCAACCTTTCCTTCATTGGACAATAAACTCTGCTTGCGTAGACCTGTTGGGGCAAGTGAAAAGAAATTGTAATTGAACCAAATTCAATGACTGGACCTGTGCCAGTGGAGCACTAACAGCACCGTCCGAGCATGATAATTGCCAGAGAAGCTGTCTGGCTTCCGCGCCGGTGGCACGTAAATAGCACCATTTGAGAGTGATCATTACCAGCATCGCCTTACTGGCACGTGAAAAAACATTCGAGCGAGTCGTTGACAGTGCCACTAGTCTGGCTCCTGTGCAGGTGGCACTTAAAAAACACCATTTGGAGCGTGGTCATAGCCAGTATTGCCTGACTAGCCCTTGTGCCGGTGGCACATAAAAGCACCCACTACACTCTCGGAGTGGTTGGCGTTAGGAAGGGCATGCAGCTGTAGAAACTCTGCCAGATCAGATTGAAGCCTGGTGCAGCCATCTGGTTCACCAGTCCTCAGTCAAATCGTCCAACCCATGCTAGCATGGAAAGCAGATGTTAAACAATGATGATGATGATATATATATATATATATATATATATATGACAGGCTTCTTTCAGTTTCCATCTACCAAATCCACTCTCAAGGCTTTGGTCAGCCCGAGGCTATTGCAGAAGACACTTGACCAATGTACCACACAGTGGGACTGAACCCAGACATATGTGGTTTGTAAGCAAGCTACTTACCACACAGCCACTCTTGTGCCTATGTGGATCTTTTCAATTGAAGGCTTTAGAAAATCCATATTAATTTTTGTATTTTTACCTAAAATTTAATTTTAAACCCTTTAGCATTTAAACCAGCCATATCCAGCCAAAATATTTTACCTGCTTTATCTTGAAATCAACCAGATTTGGCATCTCACACCTACCCTGCAGTGTCATTTTAGAAATAAGCAATCACATCATCAAAATTTCAAAGCTATGAGATAGAGCATGATTAACTCAAAACAATGTGAATAAATAAGCAGAATATTTGACAAAGTAATCTGAATGCTAAAGGATTAAAGCACAGTTTGTTTAACTTTCCAAGTGTGGCGTATTAATAATTTTTAACTTTGTCAGAATTGCACTAGTAGGATTAATATTTATTTTTTTATTGCCCACAGGGGGCTAAACATAGAGGGGACAAACAAGGACAGACAAAGGCATTAAGTCGATTACATCGACACAGTGCGTAACTGGTACTTATTTAATTGACTCCGAAAGGATGAAAGGCAAAGCTGACCTCGGCGGAATTTGAACTCAGAACGTAATGGCAGACGAAATACCGCTAAGCATTTCACCCGGCATCCTAGGGTTAATATTTATATATATGTATATATCTCCAGTGCACCATGAAGTTGAAAAAAAATTGAGGATAACTAGTCTGACTAATAATAGTATTTTGTTCCAGTGCTACTTCCAGATTTCAAAATCATGCCAGGATCAGCTTCTTTCCTTTTCTTTAAAGTAGCTAAAATTAGGATCAACCACATAGTAGGATCAATTTAGTTATCGACACTCTCTTTCACTTTAAAATTGTGATAGTCTGCCAGAACCAGAAATTATTGCGATTACTGCAATTATATGCTGTTTTTTTATTTTAGGTCACTCAAACATTGAACTGGTTCATCCGCATGGCCAGTGAACTTGAGACCAACATTGTTGCTGTAGAAAGAATAAAGGAGTATTCAGAAATTCCAACTGAGGTAAATATAATTTAAATTATTACTCTAAGCCTTTGATGGATGGATTCTAACTTACATTTACTTTATTGAATATTAATGTCTTTTCATTAGGTAAAAGATCAGTATTTTATTGGGGAGTGTAGTGTAGGCATTTGAATCAAACTTTAGAGAGTTATGCTGAAATCATGGGGTGCAGCACGCTGGATGTGAACTATTTCAGCATTAGAATTTAATGAGTTAATGGTGAATATCACTAGATGCTGAGCTGATGAACAGACAAACTATCAATGGCCAGGATCAACCAGTTCAGTTAGTGAACCACTGCTATCATCTTCAGTCACAGCATGCACAGACAGATGAGGCATTCAGCTATCAAATGACTAATACAAATCATTGGTCCAGGCAAGTCATCCAACTGGATGATGAGGATGATGATAGAAGGATAATCAAAGTTCACTCATGAAAGGGCTACAAGATAATTGAATCAGTTTATAAGCTGAAAGGTAAAGTCAAATATGTAAATTTAGACTAAGAACAGAGAAGAAAAAATGGAAAAAAACTATAAGAGGCACCAAGCATGACTGAGTAGATATGGATTTCACTTCGTAATCACTTGGTTTTGTGGTTCCAAATTCCATCTCACTGCATGTGTTTTTTACTATAGCTTTAGATCAACTGTCTTGGGAGAGAAATTGGTTGATGGAAACTGTATGAAAGTTAGTTGTATGCATGTAAAAGTCTATATTCTGCATCTTATGCAAAATCACTTGAGCAAAAATTATATCATTATGCTGACATTCCCTATTAACAAATCAATGCACAGCTCTGTACTTTCAAAGACAAATGGAATATAAAATGCATCACTTGAAAAACAAGTTAGTGCTGGTCACAGAAAACTGTAATGTTGTGCTTCAATAATAAGGTTTTATCCAACCTATGCTAGCATAAAAACTGAAAAACAGGTGTGAAACATAGTCATTTAGTCTGGTCCTTATTATATATAACTGTGCAGGCATGACTGTGTGGTTAAGAGGTTTGCTTCCAAACCAGGTGGTGGTGGCGGCAGTTGTTGTTGAACAATAGTTGACAAGAAACATAGAACAAATGCAATGATTCTAGTATGTTACTGGTACATGCTTCTTGACAAAGGAGAGATGAAAAGCAATCTCAGTCTTTTCTAGTCATATATTTATTTATAAGAATGAATTTTTTACAGAATCTTTATGAAATAGGAAAGAACTAAAACAGTTTCTGAATGGTTGATAAAAGATAGGGACGCCTTTTATACCTAACAATTTGAACTAGATTGCAAGAGCAACAATAAATACTTTAATAAATTCGTTAAGTACTCCATAATTTTCATCCACTCCCCACCCCACTTTTTAATGACAAAATATGACAATAAATGAAATACAGATAGATTCACAATAGTCACAAATTTACATCCCAATATGTAGAGATGTAATAAAAATTGGGGTTTCTAACAAATTCTGCATCATACATTCCATCTCTCTCTTTCTCCTCCCTTCTCCATTTGTATACTACTTTTAATATTTGGTAATATAGATATTGATGAGTACACTAAAAATATTATGAAGAAAATCAGACTGCTACTTGATTTCTAAGCCTAAATGAAATGCTAATCTCTCTTTTATTAACCAACAGCAATATTTTTTTTTTCTTTTTTTGCAGGGTCCCTACGAAATAAAAAACAACAAACCAGCTCCCGAATGGCCAGAAAAGGGAGAGGTAGTCTTTAGTAACTATGCCACACGTTATCGAGAAAATATGGATCTGGTTATTAAAGACATAAGTTGTCGCATTTTGCCAATGGAAAAGGTAATTTATGCAAAAGCATGCTGATATATTAGAAAATAAGCATTTAGATATTCAATAAGACACTCATCTTTTTTTTCAGTCAAAAGAAAACAGAACTAAACTATTAGCTAGGGAAGGTACTTTTGTATAACAAAAAAAAAATGTGATAAAGTATTCGTAAGACTTGGTTCTTTAAAACTTTTCTTTCTCTATGGCTTCACGGTTAAGACTTTCACTTCACAAACATGTTCTGAGTTTGATCTCAGTGTGTAAATTCCTGGGCATAATTTGGTGAACAGAAATGATGCAGAAGCCTACCATGCATCTGTGTGTGTGTGTTCTTTGTCAGTGTATCTTAGTGAAGGATGTAACCATCAATGACAAGACTGAAAAATGAATCTTCTTCAAATAGTGTTTTTTGCAGGGGTGGATTTTTATATTTGTTCCAATATTTTCATTATGTTAACCCTTTAGCATTCAGATTACTCTGTCTAGTGTAATTTTGTATTAATCATACATTATCTTGTAGCTTTGAACAATATGATTGTTTATTTTTAGAATAGCATTGTAAAGTATGTGTGAGAGGCCAGATCTGGCCAGTTTGAACATAAAACAGGTAGAATATTTGGACTGGATGTGGCCAGTTTAAATTCTAAAGAGTTAATAGACATTTCTGTGTCACTTTTGCTGTCAGAAATGTCATAAATTAGTAACTGGTTCTTTGGAAATTTGTATTCAGTGAGGCTGTTGTTTACCAGTTGTTACATAAAATAAAAACTTGTAAACAGCACTTGTTTTTACTTACAACAACACTTGTTTTTCTCAACAACATTATTGCTCAGCAGTTACCAAACTTATTTTGACATAGAACCGTTATAAATTATTGCAAAACCCATACTTTTATTTTATGCACAATTTCCACCACTCTAATTTATATGCCTTTAAATAAAAAAAAAATTGTTTTAGAGAGAGGATCATATAAAATAAATACAATTTATTATTTCGATTAAATGTTATTAAGAGATGTCTGTAGATTAATAAAAAAAATGTTTTATTTTTCATCGAGTTGAATTTTTAAATTGACATGTTTTCGTATAGAGTCTATATGCTTGATGAAAAGTTTGGTACACACAACACCTTGGAGCAAAATTATCAGTTAATTATTATCAAGCTTTGTTGGCATTGGAATGGTTGACAAGCTAAAGAAATTTCTCAGATTTCTAAATAAGTATTTCAAATGATGTAATTTTTTTCTGGTTGTAAAACAAAAATTTAATTGTGTCAACCTATTTTTATTTTATCCTAAACTTATAGGTTGGTATTGTTGGCAGAACTGGGGCTGGTAAATCCTCACTAACTCTGAGCTTGTTTCGCATTATTGAAGCAGCTGAAGGTTCAATTATTATTGATGACGTTAATGTCTCAAAGATTGGATTATATGACTTAAGGTCTAAACTTACTATCATACCACAGGTAAGTTTAAAATAAAATTTCACTCAAACTGTTTTCTTCCTTTTTTGAAAAGATGGTTCTTATTCAATAGTGATAATACTAAATTCTTGGTCATGAGTTGAATTGTTATATACTTTTATATTTGAACCATTAGTTGAATATCTTAATCAGTCAGCTTCTAAATTTTTTATTTGTTTGTTTGTTTTTTGAATTTGTTTACTGTCTGTATCTCGTTTTGTCTATCTTTATCCTCCAGCCTTAATAAAAGATGATGCATTAAAGTATGTCATAGTTTCCAAGTTGCTCAGCAAATAAGAGATAATTCTTCCACTAAATAACATACCAGTCTGTTATATATTGTTGATGCTTTAGCTGCAAGTCAAACCTGATCCAGCAGACCTATGATCTAAGAAATTACAGCTGTGGTTATTTATCTTTTCTCTAGACTGTGTTATTTAATGTATCCTTTCCTTATTTAAGATATTGTGTAATGTGAGGCAGATAGATCTGGCTGTTATTTCTGGTTAGTGGAGCAACTGGGCAAAGGGTCTTTCTTACAGGTTTCACCTATGATGAAACTTATGCTCAATACTGCAATCTAAAGAAATATTTGCCAATTACCTACCTCCTAGAATATTGGCTTCAAATTCTGGCTCAAGGCATTTTCAAGGGAAGGAACAAAGTTGATTACATCAACTCCAGTACTCAACTGGTATTTATTTTATCGACCTTGAAATTATGAAAGACAGAGTCAACCTCAGCAGAATTTGAACTCAAAATGTAAAGATAGATGAAATGCTGCTTAGCATTTTGCCTGGTGTGCTAACAATTCTACCAGCTTCCTGCCTTTACCTCTTGGATTATTGAAAGTGAAATATCCCTGCCAGAGACATAGCGTGGTACTAGAAACACAGGCCACTATCATACAAATTAACTAGCTGTAATTCTTAAGTAAGAGGGTAGAGAGCCCCTTCGGTCATGAATGACCATGGGATTGTGTCTAGAAAGATCCCCTCTGAGGCACAAGTCCAGGCAAGGTTGTTTATGGAAGACCGGCAGTCGCCCATGCATACCAGCCTCCCTTCTCCATGCCATCCATGTTATTCAAGGGAAAGGCAAAGGCTGATACAGCTTGGCACCAGTGATGTCACAACTCATTTCTACAGCTGAGTGAACTGGAGGAATGTGAAATAAAGTGTCTTGCTCAAGAACACAACACACAGCCTAGTCCAGGAATCGAACTCACTACCTCATGATTGTGAGCCCAATGTTCCAATTTCTGAGCCATGTGCCTTCACAGTTCTTAAGTACTACTTTTAAAAATCAGTAAAAGCATCTGATGTGAGAGTCAGCTCTAATTTTTTTAACCCTTTTGATATCAACCAACTTCAGACCACCCTTGATTCTATGATGTTAATTTCTGTTCCAAACACTAACTCAATAGTGATGAAGTTATTTTGCTAAATTCTTTGTTACTTTCAAAATTAATTTAAACAATGGCAGTGTATTTGAATAGAAATATGGTAGCAAAAGAGTTAAACCCCTAACTGTGGCAGTTGCCCTAACTCAGAAGTTTGAGCATTACTTTGAATCAAGCAAAAAATGTTAATACATTTTACAATTTACATTTTTCTTCAGTTTATTTTATCTGTCATGACTAAAACCATGCTAAAGTACTATCTCCATTAGTGTTTGTAATATGCTAGTATATTATTTATATCTCCTATTCCTGTGATGTCACTAGTATTTGACTGTTGCAGGATCCAATATTATTCTCTGGTACATTACGTATGAATTTGGATCCATTTGACTACTATACTGACAGCCAATTATGGGAGGCTTTAGAACATTCTCATTTGAATGAGTTTGTAAAATCTCAACCAAAAGGCTTGCTACATGAATGTGCAGAAGGTGGCGAAAACCTCAGGTAATGTAACTGGTTTAATATAGCAATAAGTTAGTGTAATTGTGAGTCTTTATTCAGCATCACATATACAGAATAGAAAAATCTGTACAAAAGACTTTACTATAATAATTCTCATTTTAAAGGGATTTTATCTATAGAATTCATTCTTTTTGTTCTATATTAATTTCTAACATTGGCACAAGACCACAGATTTAGGAAGAGAGTGTTGTCAATTAAACCAACTCGAGTATTTGGCTGGTACTATAATTCATCAACCCAAAAAAGGTTCTGATGAAGAAATTTGGATGAAAAACAAAACTGACCTTGACAAAATTTGAATTCAAAATGTGAAGGGCTACAACTAAATACAAAGATAACTGTTGGATAAAGAATCACCAAGCAATGAAGTGGTGAAGGCTGACAAAGGAGTGCAACTGCTCATACAATGATGATGCATTGAATAAAAATATTATATTGAGTTTCATCCCTTTACACCAAGGAGAACTTAGTCCTTCAAATTATAGAGATCAATAAATTAAGTCCAAAATGAAGCACAGTGGAGGGGATAGTAAGTAAAGAAATCTGTTTGAGTGCAATGTTTCTGTATGGTCACAAATTCTGAAAACAGTAAAAGAAGGTAAAATAGGCTCCTTAAAATGACCAAACAATTCAGGTAAAACAAAGTTAGGAGCAAAAACATGAAAAATGTGGATAAAATCGTAGGAATTTACACTACTTGTAATATCTGCAATATATAATTTACTAACCAAAGTTTTGAAAAGGGGTTTAAAGCATTCAAAGAAACTTATATCACAGGTTTCTTTAAAAAAAGTATGCCAAATACAAATTGGGTAAATAGCTCCATGGCAAAACAAGAAATTATCTTTCAGTTTAGAAGATTCATCATCATCGTTTAACATCTGCCTTCCATGCTGGCATGAGTTGGCCAGGCAGAAGACTGCACCGGATTTCTGTGTCTGTTTTTGCACATGGAACCAGCAGAGGTGAGGTCAGTTTTGGCATGATTTTTATAACTGGATGCCCTTCCAAATGCCAGCCATTTCACAGTGTGGATTGGATGCTTTTTATGTGGCACTAGCACTATCCTTTGAAACCAATAATTCACAAGTGCTTCAGTGTGATGCCCATTGAAATTGAGTTTAGTGTAGATCTGCTTTAGAATTTGGTCTTAAATACAGTGCAAGAAATTGATATGATAGCTGAAATGTAGGAAATTTTTTTTACAAGAAATATTTGTCCACAAAAATGTGATTTTTAAAAATTTTGTGTTCAGTTTAGGACAGAGGCAACTTCTTTGTCTTGCCCGTGCTCTTCTGAGAAAAAGTAAAATATTAATATTGGATGAAGCTACTGCAGCAGTTGATTTGGAAACTGATGCCCTTATACAACAAACCATCCGTTCCGAATTCAAAGATTCCACTGTCATCACAATTGCTCACAGACTTAATACTATCATGGATTATTCTAAGTAAGCCACTTCCCATTTATCTATTTTACATTCACCATCATAGCCTTTGTTTTGTTTCTCATGTTGTATGTTGTTGTTTTTTTTCTATTTCCCTTTCATTTTTTAAATTTTTTTTTTTATTGCAATCAGTCGATGATAAAAATCATATTGTTGCAAATTTACCACTCACCAGTTAATTTTATTTCTGATGTTCAAACTGCCTCAGTACAGACTAAATATAACAAGTGAGGTATAAACAAGGTGTTCATGTCTTTCCTTTGTCCATAATGTAAATGCAGGATCATTGATTAAACCTTCTAAAGCACACTCTGTGGTTTAATAGATACAGGTCATTGTGTGAAACTTCATTTATCAGTTAGCCATTAAAATTATCTGGCATTTGGTTTATGATTATGATTACAGAAAAAAAAGCCATTACTATGTGCATCTGGTTTTAGAATATATACCCTATATTCCTACATGTTGTAATAGGTAACTGAAAGGTAGGCAAAAGAAAAGACATTTCGCTGTAAAATATTGCTTAGGGAGCTCTGACAAGTTCAATAGAGCTCACAAGGCTAACCTTTGATTTAGCTGGGGGAAATTGTTTTAAAGTATTCATTGTATAAATGAAATCACTAAATACATTTTTACCTTTCATCACGAACTTGGTTATTATGGATCATGCCCTTGGTATTGCTTTCCCTTGGAACTCCTAAGTTTGTTTTCTAATAATTATCAGAGGTTAAATAAGTCCTACTTTTCTTCATACTCTTCTACTTCTTGTCTGTCTACCTAATCAAACTTAATTATTTTTCTCATTTCATCTTTAATACTTTTTACTTATTTTGGAGACAATTTTGATGATCATCTAGACTTGTCAGGCATTCTGCTTTTAGTATCTAATTTTTAACTAGTGAATTTAAATGCTTTTAACACAACAGAACTTGACAGACTCCATGATTGGTATGTTCAACCCTTTCGCATTCAGATTATTCAGTCAAATGTAGTGCACAGTGTTTAGAATTGGTCATGTATTACTTCATGAATTAGGGATTTCAATGATATGGTTGTATATTTTTAAAATGACATTGTAGGGTAGGCGTAAGAGGCTGGATCCTGACAGTTTGAACATAAAGCAGGTAGAATGTTTTGGCCAGATATGGCAGGTTTAAATACTAAGGGGTTAAGTTAATTGAAGCTATTGCAATATATATGCATGTGACTCCAGCTGTGGATATCTTCATAGGAAAAGTAATTTTAAATTTCAAGAGTTGTATTTCTCTGGTAAGTATCTTGATCTGACATTGTGTTGTGACTCAAGTAATTGCATCAGGGAAAGCCAGTTGTTGCCATCTAAAATTTCACAAAACCTGTTACATTCACATTTCACTTCATGCGGTGTCAAAAATTTTCATTATACTACTATGGTCTCATCACTGACACTGCACCATTGCTGTGGTATAACACAAAGTGTGGTACCTCAAGAAATAAAAAGTGAATGTTTTTTTTTTTTTTTCGATAGCAGATATGGTTGTACCATGATGCAACTGATATTAAATTATTAAAGCTTAAATATACAATCATATGGACTTGTTGTCTAACCTCTGGTTAGCTTTGATTGTAGTTCTGTGATCTAGCCATAAGCATCCCTTCTGTTTGTATGTTAGGGAGTATATTCTCCTGTATGACCTTCCATTTTTTTTACAGGATGACTTGAGTGAAATACTGTTATTTCTGGTAGATCAAGCAATCATGTAAAAGTGGCCTTGATTCACTATTCTAAATGAGACTGTCTCATGTGAACAGCCTTTTCCAAATGGTTGTTGTTGACAATGAAATATTGCTAAACTCTTATTTAGTAATCCACAGCATCAGAGAATACTTGGTTACCAAAACTGTAAATATGGTTTATCTTAAACCAGATTTATAGAAAACATTCAAAGAGCAGATGGTCTGTCTCAGTTAAAATGAACTTTACATAGAAATTCATAAATGTAAAAAGAAATGTGGTACTTGCCTATTATCAGTGACCAATTTATCTTTAGCAAAGAATTAGGAAACTATTGCTCTTGTGAGACAGGTTTAATAGTTGAACCAGCAAATTTTCAGAATTGCTATTCCTACCTCATGGTGAAGGAAAATGGCAAGAAATAGTGATTGTTTAACAGTTTATTTACTAATCTTGTAATAAATAAATAAAAAAATTGGCTGTCAAATTCTTTTTTACAAGTAAAATGAAAATATTGCATTATATAGGTTTAACAGTTATTTTATATTTTTTCTTTTTCTCTCAGGATAATAGTAATGGACAAAGGCAGAATATGTGAGTTTGATTCCCCTGGAGTACTTCTACAGAACAAAGACAGTCTTTTTTATAGTTTGGCAAAAGCTGCTGATTTGGTTGCAGAACAGTGACATTAATCTAGTTCTGTTATGGCTCCTTAGTCATTTCTACTGTAATTTATTGGCTTTGGCTGTATATTTGATACCATCCAGGAACTTTTATATACAATGGTGATTTCTTTCTCATTTTTTTTTTAAATTGCATATGACTATTTTTATATGTAATTTTTAAAATTTGTTGAATCTGTTTTGTTACCTTTTTATTTTGAATTTTCACTAAAACACTTGAGAGAAAAATTATTTTCAAACAACTGGACTGTGTATTCAGTTTATTGAGAGGTATGCATTACTTCCATTTTATAAGATGATATTTTTCCAAACCACTAATCTCTTCAGATTCATTATTTGCATCTACATTACGTTACAGTTGATTTGATCATCAAGTATCTTATTTCTCAATGTGCTTCAGCATGGCCACAGTCAAATGACTGAAGAAAGTACGTGGATAAATGTTATACTTTTAATATTTACAATAAGGATATTACTTAGGTTGTTAGTTACAGAAATATAATCTTATTAACTCATCTCTGACATTTAATCATCCACTTCATACCTACATTATCTGTATAACCCCAGGACCTATGATCAAATATGTCCAAGCCATAGCCTTTTTGTTTTTCTTCTCCAAGAGCTAGACTGTCCAGTGTGTTCTCTTTATTTAAGATGGTATGATATAATTTAAGATTTGACTGCTAATTGTTCTAAGTCAAGTGACTATATCTTGTAAAAGAGTTTCTTCCCCCCACCTCCCAAGTAAATCAGAAGAGGACATCAGTGATGATGACTGTTGTGGGCCCTCTAAAGCTAATATAATTAATGCAGTCGATTTTCAGTTTGAACATATTAGGCATAAAAAAATGTGAGCAGATTGGAGAATTTCAGTGTTACAGTTTTGGGTAGAAAGTATTTAGTACAGAGTGTGTTGTAAGGAGTATTTAGATAGCTAGTTTAGAGGAAAAGCCTTCATAACAGTGACAGAACAGGCAAAAAGAGAAGAAACCACACATCAGTCAGTTAGTTAGTGGGTGTAAGTGTGCTGGTAATCAGATGTTCCTTTGCAGATTTGATTCATCCCCAATAATAGTACTGGTTGATGTTCAAAGTTAAATATGGTGGATATTTTACCTCAAAGGAAAAGTAAAGACATAAATTCCTACTCTGTTTCATTGGAAAAATATAGAGAACCTTTTTATTTAATTTTGTAATTTTTATCAAGCTTACTGTGTTGCTCTGGATCTAAGAATATGGAAGAGATTGTTCATTAGTAGATGTGAAGAGAATACACTGGACTATTCAATTGTATCTTATAAATATGCTATCTTAATGATTAGAATATCGTTTCTATACATTAAAGAAATAAGTGGTTATTTTAGTGCTACAGTAAAATCTCAGGGAACAAAGTCTGTGACCCAGTTTCAATTTCTAGTTTGATCACTTGTCTTGAAATAGGGTTGAACATCACATGGAAAACAGTTAAGTTTGGATGTATATATTATTATAGTTGAACTAATTTTTAACTTAGGGGCATGAAGAATCGGTTGTATCCTCATGGACACACATTAGGGATTTTCGAAATTAGGTTCATACATTTGCATTCAACACAAAGAAATCACAGAATTTTCTATTTAGTATTGAGTATCCCCAAACATACACATCATTAAAACAAAGTGACTGCCAATTGTAAGTAATCAATACTCAAATGAGGACATCAAAGATAATGACTTGGGTTCAAATCTTATCAAGGCCAATTTTACCTTTCCAGAAAGTGTGAGGTCAATGAAATAAAGTACCTATGAAATAGGGAGTGGGATATGCCTGTCCCTCAAATTTGCAGCAATATGTCATGGTTAGGTATCAGTATTGATTACTAACCAAGCAGAGTACAACTGATTGAATTGATCTCAATGTAATACAAGTGCTTATTTTATTAACTTTTTTCCATCTCCCAAGTGGTTAAAAAGGTAAACATTTATAGTGGTGGAAGGATGTGAAATCAAAACATGACAAAGGTATTTTATTTGGTATTACCATGTCTGTCATGTCATTACTCCTGTGTGGCCTAAGATACTTTATAGATGAGCTACGTTGTCATCATAGATTCTACCATATATGCAGGCAGTAATTTGAGCAGATAGATAAAAAACAAAAAAAAAATGCTGCAGCAGTCTTTCTATGCAAGTGAGATATTTATCCATTCATATTACTATATATTAGACATTTGCTCAATGAGTAATGTTGAAATTATTTTTTAGTCAAAGAGCCAAATTCAAAACTGATGAACAGAAAAAGGCCAAGTATAGATTTTAATAATAGTTAATTAAAATATATATATATATACAAATATTCAGTATTTTTTTACAAAATTAATGTTGTCATAAAAATAAAACAGAAATTAGATATTTTTTTTACAAAATATTTTTTTTAATTGATATCTCATTAGCAATTTAGAATGATTTTACATATGAAATACAAAAGATTGTAAATAAAACTTGTGGTTTGAATATTTGCAGAGTTTTGATAAGAATACAAAAAAAAAAAAAAATTTTTTAATTCAGTTTTTCTTGTCTGATATTAATGTAAAAAAAAAAAAATGTAACTCCTAATAAATATCAATAATCCAACATACAAATTATCAACAAAAAATTCTGAATCGTTTTCATTTTGAAGAAGTTACAAATGTAGGAGTAATTGGGTTAAATGGCATTGAGCAAATGATAAATTAGAAATATATCAGTATTTGAGGTAGAAAGTTATAGTTTTTTTGTTTTTTTTTTCCTTACTGTGTGTGTCTGAGTATATGTTTACATTACATTCCATTGACTGCTGGGAGAAAAGTCGTTTTGCCAAGTATCAAATTGGAAATAAACTGAAATGTACAAATTTTGTTATGATTTCCTTCCTAAAAATATATACTTGAATTTAAAAAAGCATTTAGGTCCAGTGCTTAAAACTCTGGCTGTTACTCCAGTAAGCACTTAGATAAATACTCTAGCCTATCGCACAACTTAGCTTCAATTCTCTTGGTAAAGAAGTATTTACTGACAAGATACTAAATTCTAAAGAAACCACCTACAATGTTCACTATCTTATCTACTTGACAATTCCACTTGTTTACTAAAGTAATGGATAGACATATCTGGTTTTAAATATGTGAAAATTTAAACAAGCAATATAATTGCTTTCCATATAGGCACTAAATCACATATTTTGGGAGACAATTCAGTCAATTTAATCAAGCCCTTTATTTCAGTAGGGCTTAACTGTGTTCTTGAAAAGATGTTTAAGATACATGATGGATAAGATCACCAAGGTAAACTCTGTCACATTTTTTTTTGCCTAATCCCATCAGATGAAAAAAGAAAATGATAAAGACTATCAATATTGTAGACAACCGATATAATTGATGAATAATATCAAGCAGGATTAATTCCAGTCACTAACCCTATTCAAAGGCATTGTTTCAGAACTTAAAAATGATAGAACTGTATGATGACAAATCCGTCACTTATCAAACAATCATGAGATGATTCAACTTCACTATTCCTATGGTTTGCAGTAGCCATCTGTACCTACCCTTCTACTGATAGTTAGACTCCTATCAATACATCAATTAATAGAATACAAGCAATAATGGTCTCACTTTGCAATTCACCACTATTGGCTTCAGCCCACATCAGTTCTCTAAAATGGCAACACTGAGTGAAAGCTAGATACTTTTTGTTTGAGACTGTTGAGCAAAGAATTTTGCAAATAAAACCATATGCATTCATCTAGAGTCTCATAAATTATACAAAATTGAATGCAACAATAGATTTAAGCTTTTCTTTCATAAGTACACATATTGTTATCATTTAGCTTTTGAGTTTTCACATACCACTACCATGTCTCTGGACCTATAATTCTATTGTCACTTAGCATGAAAAACTTAACACCATGCTTGAGCCATTCACTTCTTTCAATTTCAATCAAACACTTTGATAAAGGCATGTGAGCTCAACCTTGTGAAGTCTTTTTTTTTTCTCAAATACATAAGCATATGGTCCATCTGTGCTTGTATATAGACCTTTGTATGCTGATTCAACACAACACATTTAAGACACACCGACTCACATTCACTTTCTCACTCATCGAAATACTTGTCTATTGAAATAGAGTTGATATGCATATAAATGTTCTAGTTGAACAGAATATTTATTTTTAAAAATTAATGAACATCCAATTTTTGCTTCAGCTGTAATATTAAACAGTTCAATTAGTGCCTTAAAAATAAAGGAATTGAGCAGGCAAGGATTTTTCATATAGGAGTGTTTTAACTGTTGTTTCAATATAATCATAAACTTGTTTGCAGCTATGGAAAAAATTGGTTCAAATGAAAGAAAGCTAAAAACTTACTAATCAGTAAAAATAAGAATTTTTTTTGTTCTAATTTTCTTCATATATTGGTATTTTAGCAGTTTATTTTCTATCTGAATTGCCTCACTTATGAATCTGGCAATAAATATATAAATTTTTTGTTAATGCTCGTTAAAAAGATCAATGTAGACCACAAACTATCAAAAGGACTCAGTGAAGTACATAATTTAATTAAAAACATTAAATGTTTTACTTTTATACCAGTTTCTCCTCTAGGAGAGTTTTCTAAGCATTGGTAAAATAGAATCATATATAAATATACATATATATATATAATCATCATCATCGTTTAACGTCCGCTTTCCATGCTAGCATGGGTTGGACGATTTAACTGAGGACTGGTGGAGCCCGAAGGCTACACCAGGCTCC
This sequence comes from Octopus bimaculoides, assembly GCF_001194135.2. NCBI lineage: Eukaryota > Metazoa > Mollusca > Cephalopoda > Octopoda > Octopodidae > Octopus > Octopus bimaculoides. The sequence goes on along the minus strand of NC_068986.1, from coordinate 77,312,409 downwards.
AATCTGATTTGGCAGAGTTTCTACAGCTGGATGCCCTTCCTAACGCCAACCACTCCAAGAGTGTAATAGGTGCTTTTACGTGTCACCCGCACAAAGGCCAGTCAGGCGATACTGGCAATGGCCATGCTCAAAATTGCCCACACATACCAGCCTCCCCTCTCCATACCACCGATGTTGTCCAAGGGAAGGACAAAGGCCAATACAGCTTGACACCAGTGATATCACAACTCATTTCTACAGCTGAGTGAATTGGAGCAACACAATATGAAGTGTCTTGCCCAAGGCCGATACCCAGCCCAGTCTGGAAATTGAATGCACTACCTCATGATTGTGAACCTGACACTAACAACTGAGCCATGTGCCTTCATACACACACCATTCTATATAAATATAGAACAGAACCATGACAAAGTGGTATATATTAAAAAGATGTGGAAAAATTTTATAATAAAAGGAAAGAGAATTGGAAAATAAACAGATTGATACATTAAATTTTGGCAATTTATCCTCAGGTTGTCTTCTAGAAAATGGTTAGCACATTCACTTTCTAGCATTTTCAATATTAATAGAATGTTATCTTTATTTCATTTATTAAATCAATTTTATTTAATATAGTGAATTACATTATTAGGTTTAAAGAGGTTTAAAAATGTTATTGAAAGGCTATAAGAAACATGTAAGTGACTCCAAACTTAGAGCTAGAAGAATTCAGAGAAACAAATCAGTCTGGAAAAGATATGGAAACTCAAAGATCCACCACAGTCAGAAATTTAGAGACATTCTAGTCAAAGTTTTTAGCAAAAAGAAGGTGATACAGGCATAGAGTATGGAGAACAACTGGAAGTTCCTGCAGGACAACCTACCAAGAGAACAGACAAAATCTGTGGCTGGTGCTAGAGAATGGGAGCAATAAGGAAATATGCCAGATAAGAAGAGAAACCAGGCAACAGGTTTACATAGCAAATGTAACTCACATACAGTGTGAGTATCAGAGGCTCAAGGTGCTCAGATTGCAAGAAGATGTCATAAATGAGAAGTGTATGCAGATAGATAATGGTACGTTTGCATTTAGTGATCATGAAAAGTAAAAGCATGGAAGTGTTACTATGAAAGGTTTTTAAACATGGAGATTGTCTAGGAGAAAGAGGATCTTCCCAGTGTGGACCCAACAGAGATACCAGCTGTCCTAGTTGATAGCAATATGATAGATAAGTAAAGATAGGGGAAAGCCCATTAGGAACTGCTGCTGAGATGCTTAAAATATCTGGTGGAGTAGGATACAGTTTATGAAACTACTGCAGACACATTATCAACAATATATCAGGTTGAGTAAAAAGTAAGCAACGTTTTGAACCATGAAGAATTTGTACCAGATTTTTGCAGTTTTTAACTTTTTTTGCAATTGTCTGATAATACAGACATAGACTTGGCCAAATGCATCAATAAATTAACATTGATATTTTTTCACCGTAGTTACAATCATCTTGTTTTTCTGGATATTGAATAACGTTTCGAGATCTGTAGGTGAGTTTAATTTATTGTTGCCTGTTGCAGGATTTATTGTTGTTGGAAAGTTCGTTTAACAGCTTGGATAGTGTTATTGTGATATTGTTTTTTGTTACCCTCCCCCATGGGGGAAGGATTTGTATAAACTGTATTTGTTTACCTCGTTGTAGAGGATTAATTTTGAGTGCCGTTATGGCATCAACTGCAGAAGCAGTAACAATGAACTATGCCGCTGCTGTTGGTCAACAACAGGAAAATATTAAGGTTAAAAAGGCAGAAATACAACTGCTTTTTGGTAAAATAACCAAAAGTAATGGGGAAAGTAAATTCTCCCCACCACCTGAAATTAGGTGTGGTTTCACTAGATAGTAGATAGGGGGAGTGGGAATCTCATTGATCCATTCATGCACGTCACTAAGTAGATGACGAGGCATTTGGCTATTTCTTTCTTGACTTTCGTCTTCATTTTCCCTTTATTTTCTGTGGGTGGTCCCACTGAATCCTTTGCCCTGGTGCCGCACACTTTTGACATAAGGCCCAGCTCAAAGCCGAGGCGACACCACTTCTGTAAAATAATAAAACAAACTAAAATAAGATGTGTGGTATTATTTTTGTGGGTTGCAGATTGTCCTAATCGGTTTTCTTTTTATTTTGTCTTTTCAAGTATTTTAGATCTAAGATCAGTATATACCTAAGTCCTCACATGCTGGAGCTAGTCTCTCAGCATGTTATATGTACATATCATAACTGTCCGGCTGAGTAGTCGCCGAAATGGTCTGTCACGAATGCCCAGGGTGTCCAGTGCCACACTCGCAGGTCGGCACCAGGCACCACAGGCACCGATTGGGAGTCCATGCACTTCTACCAGCCGGTCCAAGTCCTGCAAAAGCATTTGAACGAGCGGACGGTATTTATGCACTTTCTCAAGAGACGCCTCTTTCAAAGCATCTCCCTGCTCCAATCGGACAGTCACGTCAATGACCACTACTTTATCCGGACAGCTAAATACCAGGTCGAGTATCAGCCTGGAGCCTCCTATAATATAGGAAGGCTCCACACTGACACTCCAACCATGAGCTACAGCCTCTTTCACCACCAGATTACAGACTTTATTATGTCTGGCAAGCCGTGGTGCTTTAAGAGCAACACAGACTCCACTGACGTGGGATATTGTCTCCGCTCCTAATCTACATCTCGGACACGTGGGATCCCCTAGGGCTCCACGCGTCAGAGTTTCACGGTTAGGATATGTTGGAGCGCATCTTGAGTAATCCCAAGTAGCACCCCTCAGCAATCCTACCCGGCCTACTAATCCAACTATTGCCATTTGTGTCCCCTCGGTACGCCGCCACACACACACCATGCACCGGCTGAGCCGCCCATCTATGGGTATGGATCAGCCGGATATCAGGGTCGTATTCTGTAGCGCCCTCAGGTAGCAACGGCAAATTGAAGGAAACTATAAGTTGCTGGTTCTGTTCGGCTAATCCTGCAGAATCCGCAACTTTCCTAACTGAGACATGCCCCGAGGTCAGCAGGCGAAGATTTTGGCGGATGACACATTTTGGTATAAGTCTCACCATTTGGTGAAGACTTAACCCGCCATCAAGCCGGCTGCAGTAAAGAAAAGAAGAGGAAGTAGTTTCGGGGAGATGTAATATTTTTCTAGCACCCACGCAGATGGCCGTGTCAAGCCTCTCGAGAATTCCTCTTGACGGCAGTATCTGTACGAGACTATAAAAAAGTCTCGGCAGATAAAGTTGCTGCAGCAAGAGGAATTTCTGTCAGGGTTTCAGCGGAGTCCTAGTTATCCTACTGATATCTAGCGACACTTGCTCCACTGAATCTAAAGTAAATTCCCGATTCGAGTCAGAATTCCACGTGGGTATATTTAATCCTAGATATGAAACTTTCTCCCCTGGTTCTACTGACTTAATAGTGATACCATCAACACTCGGCGGGGTACTGTCGTTGACAAGGTAGGTCTTGCTCAAGCCGCGGATGGAGAACCACACACACTTGCCGACATTAAGCCTCAACCCGACATCGCGGAAGAACTCCAAGCATCTATTTACTAGAGCCTGGAGACCCCCACGCGTCACCGTGACTAGGGCCAAGTCATCCGCATACGCGATTCCATCCATCCGGATCCTCTCCACACACAAATCCCCGCTACCAGATAATGTATCTAGCAGCGGATCAATTGCAATAGTGAAGAGGATCGGCGAGAGCGCGTCCCCCTGTCCGACACCCCGGTGAATATCAATGGGCTCACTAATCTGTCCTCCTACTGAGAATTTAGTCGTGCTACCTTCATAAATCCCCTCCACGAGCACTATTACGTGCTCGTGAAACCCAAGTCTCCGCAGTCCCACATACATCAAAGAGTGTGAGACTGTGTCGAAGGCCTTGGCGAGATCCATGAAAGCCACTTCTAACCGCGGTATTCTCAGTTGTGCTGGTCTTCCCATCGCACAACCGACGAGCTGTTGAAGGAGAAATGTGTTCTCACTGCAGCCGTCGGACTGGTTAAAACCTCTTTGTATCGGGTTAAGGGGAGTTACCTGAAGCATGCGTTTGGCGACCATTTTTGAAAAAAGTCGATATACCGCAGAGCATATCGTTAGCGGTCGCCAACTGGTAAGATCATAAGGATCTTCCGCCCTCTTAGGGATGAGAACGGATCTACCCTGCTTCAGGATATCGGGAACCTTCCTGGCCAGCAACATGCAATTACAAATGTTAGCAAGGATGGATGGGTCCACTGCTTTAATTTCACTAACTGTGAGACTATCAGGGCACGCCACTGAGGTGGTATCCATCTTTCTACGGCTAATTTTTATTTCCTCCAACGAAAATGGTCTCAAGATAGGACCGCTATCGACAATGGAGGAGGAAGGACTGCCAGAAAGGTCCACCTCAGGGCCAGGTGTAGAAAATCTACCACCATAAAAATCCTCTATGGCATACATAGGGATTGGGCATCCCTGATCTACATCCTCCTCTAATATCATTGCAAGGAGCCTCCTCTTATTTGTCCTATATAAACTTTGCGCTATGGCATAATTTTTATGCTTGCCATGCCTCCTTACGAATTTTATAAAAGTATGCCAGAATTGTTCGAGGAAATACTGGCTGGTGTGTATGTGAACTGGCAGCAGAATGAGAGAATTCCCAAATCTGTGAGCTGGGGAGTTGTGACACTCGTCAGGAAAGACTTGAGCAAGGGAGATATCATTAATAATTTTCAGCCCATAACTCTGTTAAATACAGAGTTAAAGATTTTAGCCAAGAGAGTTAGAGTTGTCGAGGGTGACCTGGTTGGGGAGACACAAACCTGTGCCATCCTAGGAAGGACGATACACAACAATCTTCACTTTGTACACTACACCTTAGATCGGGTTAGTAAAGTTCCTGGCAAGGGTGGTGCACTGGTGAATTTGGACCAGTCTAAGGCATTTGATAGGGTGGACCATTGGTATCTAGAGGCTGTCCTCACGGCTGCTGGACTGGTGCCAACCTTTCGTGGCTGGATCAATGCTATGTATAGCAACATCGAGTCTGTGGTCCAGGTGAATGGTTTCTTCTCAAAGGCATTTGAGATTGAGGGTTCGGTGCGACAGGTTTTTCTCCTGGCTCTGCTTCTGTACGTACTGGCTCTTGAGCCATTACTGCAAAGGTTGGAGGCGACTGGGGGCGATCCTCATGATCTGTGTTATGGAAGAGGCGTGACGGCATACGCGGACGATGTCACCATCATCGTGTCGGACGAAGGGCAGCTACCTTTGGTAGAAGACGCCATCAAAAAAATACAAGGCCACATGATATAGATGTGATGGTTGTTACAGAGACCAAGCTGGACAAGCTGCAGGCCTTCTTGGCACTCCTGAACGGCTACAAGAATATAATTTCTCCTAGCCGAGAGGGAGGAAGCGGAGGGGTGGCTGTCTTGATCCGAAAAAGCCTGGTCATGCAGACATGTACAATCTTCGTGGATCCAGAAGGCAAGTTGCTTGTTCTGGATCTGACAGACAGTGGTAAGGCCTTCAGGCTGGTGGGCATCCACGCACCTGATAATGCAGGCAAATGGGTTGACTTCTTTCAACACCTGGAGAATTTCCTGATGACATCGAGGACAGTCGTTGTACTAGGTAACTTCAATGTGGATGCACGCCTGGATAGCGTGGGCTCAAAAGATATAAAGGGAAACTCATGCCTCATCAATCTGCTGAAGCGTTTCAGGCTGGCAGATCGATATAGACTTGACCACCCAAACGTTCTAGTGTGGACCTGGGCAAGAAACAACGGAATGGTCAGGTCTTACATAGACAGGATAGTCGTAAGTACTAGAGATAGACATAGTTTTAGTTGTCCACAGTTTACCTACGTACCCTACACAGATCACAAGTTAGTGACATGTAGGATGAATATAGACAAGATACATAGACAGGGATCTGGCTACTGGAAGCTGAACAAGACTTCTAGGACACGTGCAATGGGCCGTGAAGGTATCAATGTTGCTAGATGGGCTCACTTGGAAGAAACCCGTCGTGGCATCAATGCTACAATTGGATCTTTGGCAGATGAGTCCGGACAGAAGATCCAAGGACAAGAGGAGATATGCAAGGCCTTTCACAAGCACTTTGTCGTGTTGTTCGGGAGGGATGGGACGTTGGACCATGGGGATACCTTACAGCATTTTCTGGATGACGACACCGATTAGGAAAGACCCGAGCAAGGGGGATAATGTTAATAACTTTAGGCCCATAACTCTGCTAAACACAGAGTTAAAGATTTTGGCCAAGGTGCTCACAAAGAGAGTTAGGGTTGTCATGGGCGACCTGGTGGGAGAAGCACGATACAGGACAATCTTCACCTCATTCGATACACCATAGAGCGGATGGGTAAAATGCATGGCAACAGTGGGGCACTGGTGCATTTAGAGCAGTCAAAGGCGTTCAACAGGGTTGACCACAGATACCTGGCGGCGGTCCATCGGACGGCCGGATTTGGCCCAACCTCCCGAGGCTGGATTAAAGCCATGTACGGTAATATCGAATCAATAGTCTGGGTAAATGGGTTCTTCTCAAACCCCATCGCAATCGAGCGTTCGGTTTGCCAGGGCTGCCCTGTCCCCGATTCTGTATGTATTGGCGCTCGAGCCATTGCTGCGGAAATTGAGGGATGTGGGGGGTGGACCCACATGATCTTTGTTATGGGAGAAATGTGACGGCATATGCGGATGATGTCACCATCATCATGTCGGATGAAGGGCATCTACCTCGCATAGAAGACACCATCAAAGGATACAAGACGGTGGCAGGGTGAAAATTAACCAGGAAAAATCAGTCAGCTTGCAACTCGGCACCTGGAGAGGCAAGTCAATGCCTCCCAACAGCGTCATCGGGCACTGGACGGAGGGCCTGGTTAAAATGCTTGGGGCCTGGGTTGGACCGGACCTCCAGGTGGAGAAGAACTGGAGTGAGGTGGCGAGCAAGGTGACAGAGATAGCCCAGAAGTAGTCTGGGAGGTTATCCTTGTTGGGAAGGGCAGAAGTTGCGCAGGTGTTCATAGCATCGGTGATAACCTTTTGCCTAACCGTCGTGCCTTGCCCTGGTTTGTGGCTGAACAAGCTGGAGCGGAGAGAGGCAGACATGGTGGAATGTGAAGAAGGAACTGAAACAGTGGATACAGAAGAGGAGTTCGTGGAGGTGAAACCATGGAAAAGAAAAAGTAGGAGGGGTTCTCCACCGGAGAAGTTGAAAAAGAAAAAAAGAGGCAATGGAAATGGTGACAAGAAAAACAGAAGAGGAAAGTTTCTCCTCCAGAGGTGAAGTTGAAGAGAGGTGAAGAACAAAGGAATGAAGGAGGGGCTGAAAATCAGAGGAAGAAGAGATAGTATTATATAGAGTACCAAAAGAATATAAATACAGAAACAGAATTCTTGAAAATGAGATCAGTAATACAGGTGAAATTAACTAAGGATTATGACTAGGATAAGACAAAAGCAATAATAATAGAGCCGAACTGCTATGAGGAGTTGACAAAAAGGTGCAACATAGGAATGATGCAGTCCGAAGTCGATTTCGAAAAGTTGGAATCAGTAATCGACTGGGACGATGTGATACTGCTAATAAGGGGCTGTCCTTCAGATAACCTTCAGTTAATGGATATACAGTTTAGCGAGTAATAAAACTGTTTTCATAGGAAAGACAATGCGTCACTAATCCAATGTGACCCGCCAGATAATACACAGATTAATGACTTGCAAAGGTATATTACATGTTAGTTATATGTTAGTTAAAAATTCGATAACAATTGATTGTAAACAAGATTAATGTTACTGTATGTGATGAAGGGCACATGCAACCATTCATAATTTCATTGTTATATTAACTATTTCATTCATATTCGTTCTATGTGTTGTCCCTTCAGTGTCCTGTCCATCCTTGCTCATCTTCCTCTATGTTGAGCCCTTGTGGTTATAATAAAGATACAGGAAGAAGCCATGGGTTTCTGAAGCGAATATGGAAAAACGTCTTCAGTGGGCCAAAAACCACTCAAATTGGACCAGTGAGCAATGGTCAAAGGTCATATGATTTAATGAAAGTAACTATGAGGTAAGATAGTATATGTAATCAATCAACATATAAACAATGTAACTGGCTTGTTGCCCAAAATATATAAAAAAGTATCCAACATAAAGCTAATACTATTTTTCATGTTTTTACTCAGGTTTTCAGTACATATGGTGCAACTTTTGTGCATTGCAGAGTTGGAGAAGCATTTAAGGCTGAATGTCTGGTACTAACCGTAAAACATGGGGGTGGTTCTATCATGGTGTGGGCCTGCATGTTTGACACAGGACCCGGAGAAATGTTTTTATGTCAGGGAAGGATAAATTCAGCTACTTGTGTTTCTATATTATCAGATGTTTTAGAGCCATCAATTGCTAAACTGCATCCAGGCGTGTTGAAAAACAGTGTTATCTTTCAACAGGACAACGCTCCATGTCATACAGCAAAGAATACTCATCAATGGTTTGAGACACAGGGTATTGTTCCCATGGACTAGCCAGCTCAAAGTCCTGATCTAAATCCCATTGTGCACCCATGTGGGACTCTTGGTAAAGTTATCAGGAACACAAAAAATAAAGAGCATTTGTACCAAAAGCTGAGAGAAGAATGGAGTAAAATTGTGCCTAGCACCTGCAAGAAACCAGTTGATTCAATGCCTAACCGTATAAAAGCGGTAACTAATGCTAAAGGAGGGTCACCTAGAGGTCCTGAGTTCAATGAAAGGCAAGACACTAAGGTGAATTCACAAAAAATGTCATAAAACACAGAGCAAAATAAGAAGTGTTCCCCCTTAGATCAAGTAATGGGTTAAGTTCAAAATTCTGATATAACAACAGCATTCAACGCAAGACACCTGAAAAACCTAATGAAAGCAACAATCAAGAGGAGAACATCTTGTCTGACTAATGTAAATTGTACATAATATAAAATCCTTATCTCAGAGACCTAGAATTGTAAGTAACATTGACGTAAGGAAGTAACTAAAAACTGATTTTGGATAGTCCTCCTTATAACTCTCAAGTTTTATATATAGTATAGATGATTAGCAACCACTCCAATGCATAACATGCTTAGTATATCTCTACACGTTGCTCATTCTGCTAAAAACTGATTTAATAGAAATTGATCAGATATTTTTCTCTTACCCAACACTTAACAAATATTCTTTCAATAGTTTTAATCCTTATATATTTTTATCATGTGTGTGTGTGTGTGTGTGTGTGTGTGTGTGTGTGTGTGTGTGTGTGTGTGTGTGTGTGTGTGTGTGATACTGATGATCATTATTTAAATTCTGTCTTCCATACTGGCATAGATTGAACAATTTCACAGGATCCAATGAATCAAAGGACTACACCAAGCTCCAATGTTTGCTTTGGCATGGCTTCTAAGGTTGGTTCCTAACACAAACCACTTTACAGACTGTACTGGGTGCTTTTTTCCATAATACCAACACCAGGGTTTTTGCCAAGTAACTTTCAAGACAAAGAAACAAAAAAAAAAAACAAAAAAAGAAAAAGCCCCCTCAACTGAGTTAGATTGTAGTAGATGGGGAGGTAGCTTTATGTTAAGTGTTGAGAGACTAAAGTATGATAGAGTCAGACAAAGTACCTTGCTCTAGAAGAGATACACAGTGACCATGCATAATGTATGGGGTGAGCGAGAGTAACTAGAAAGAAGTTAAGGATGTTGGTCTCAAAATCACATACATCTCACCCAGATGGAAAAGAACAATATGATATAGAATGTATGATGCTTAGGTTCAAGACATCAAGCATCTTCCCAACCAGCAACATGCTGTTAAATATATTAAGAAGGACAACAAGACCCAATGATTGAACCACCCTGAACATTACTCCATCTGGTCCTGCAGAAGTGGATCTCATACCACAATATACAACCAAAACCTCAAAAATGGTGAGTGGTTTTAAAAGCATGCTGTTGTCCATTTTGATGGAGGCCAGATACATGCTTCAATCTACCTCCAGGTCTGGACTGGAGAACTTGCCTCTATAAAACAACTCAATTTCAGTCATGGAAACAAGAGACTCCTCCTCCTTGTCCACATCAAATATAACTGCAAGTTGCTTCTTTCTAATTAAGTCCACCACCATCAATTTACCACAGAGAAAGTTCACTGCCACCAATTCGCCAAAGAAAGTTGAACATGAATGTTCACTGCAAGGAAAGTTTACTGAGAAAATATATCCATAGTATCTCACCATCAATAGTTAAAAACTATTTTACTGAAAAAAAAAAAAAAAAAAAAAAAATTCATGATGGTGAACTTACCAAGCATACATCTTTCTACCCAGATCAAATGATTTCTAGTAATGAGCATAAAGTGCTATCTTTCTTACCAAACATCTTGAAAGGTCACAGTCTTACTTCTCTTAATGAACACACAGCTCTACATAAATGTGAGTGATCTGTCTACTCAATGACACTTCTCTTAAACCTATCCCAGCACTTCATTTGCATCTCCCTCACAAAGTGACAAGAGGGACACAGCAAATACAACCACTCAGATAGAGCACTCTCGGAGTGTTTCCCCTTCAAAAAAAAAAAAAATCTTCTCACTGAAAATA
>NC_068986.1:77296660-77301681 GCF_001194135.2 Octopus bimaculoides | reverse complement strand
ATAGTTTTCAAAGTGACAACTTGTCACTGATCTATAAATTAGAAAATTACTGTTTGTAAATCTCATGAGAGATATTCAGCAACAGTACTTTGGAGTAAAGATTGTTTGCCAACATAACATGGCAGTCCTGGTTTAGGACGAATGTTGCTCCTGGTGAGATTTACTGAGGCATCTTTGGCTCTACCTGGATAGTGAGCAGGTGTGGTCTCCGTTTGCCAAACTGATACTCCCGCAGTTCACTGGTTCCGATGAATTGGAACCTTGGATTAAACACAGACCAAAGTTGGGAGTTGGAGAGGTATAAGAATTTTATGAGAAGAGAGGGCCACGAAGACAAGGTGACCCATCCTAGTGAGGTTACAAGGTCAACAATGGCAAAAACAATTGCATACAGAATGTACAATTTGAAATCAAAAAGAAGTGAGGTTGCAACAAGGCAACAAGTGGAAATGGGATTGGAACCCATCTGGCAGGACGTTACATACCTTGCTAGAGGGAAGAAGTACACAACGGTAGCGGTGCGGTTGCAATCTGAGGAGAAAGCCAGGCAGCATTCTGTGACCTCCCTTAGGGCAGATGAGGTGGTTCTTCTGCCAATTTACCTTGGAAGGCATGCTTCCAGAATAAGGGTTGAGGAAATCCCTCCAGAGGTCTTGTGGTGGCAATACTGCTTGGGATGGAGGATAAAATTGTGGGCCTCCAGGCTACAAGGATACTGCAGAGAAACTGGCATGGGCAAGGACTGGAGATGGTCATCCAGGCTGCCCCAGAGAATTTGGAAAGTATTGTAGACACCATCATAGTGGGTGACGAAATAAGACTGAAGGTTGTGGTGGAGGGCAGGAAGTCCCATTGTTACAAGTGTGGCCAGAAAGGCCACATAAGAACAGAGTGCCCTCCACTGCCCAAAAGTGCACCAGTGGTCCTGCCAGTCAGAAAAGAAACCACACCTCCACCTCCTGCGATAACAAATTCAGTGGGAGTGAGTGAAGAGCCTTGTGAAGAAAAGGAAAACCAAGTGGAAGAAGTAACAAAGAATGAGTGGAAGACAGTTGATAAAAGAGAACCCAATCCGTTGATGTTAACCCCAACCCTTCCCATACAGACACTAACCCTCATCCTGCCCTGCCAAACATTGATCCCATCCCTACCCTTATAGATTAACAAGCAAACACACAGGAGCCTCAAATTCCCCAGCCCCCCAGCCTGAAAAAAGTGCGGCATTTTGTATAGTGCCTTGAAAGAAGGGCTGATAGGAGATAGAAAAGATAAAGGCCTTGGTAAAAAAAAAATTTTTTAAAAAAATTGATATTCCTGTTTATGTACAAACTAGCATTTGTGAGACATGGAAGGAAATATGGTACTGTGGAGGCTCAGTTTATAGCCGAGAGTGATGCCTGCAGACCAATGAAATGGCTCTTTTGTTAACATACCTCAGCAAAAGAACAAAAATAATTACAGATGTATTTGCACTGTTAATTAAACCAACATGGCTCCTAGCAGCCACCTTCAACATAAAAAAGTAACACTTCTGGAGTTTGAGGAGAGAAGTGTCCAGAACTGGTGTGGCAAGAGCTTAAGAACAATGATTCAAGCGACACCAGCAGACATTGATGATATACTGGAATTCATCATTCTTCTGGATGAAACGAAGTTAAAAATCATTGTGCAGGGCAGAATCCCAAAGTGTTTTGGGTGTGGATAGAAGGGGCACTTAAGAAAAATGTGCCCCCAGGCCCTACAATCTGAAGTACAGGGAGAAAGTTAGGAGGCGGCTAGTATGCAGCAGGAGAGAGTTGAAGAGGAGGTCCCAGGGGAGAAAGAAATGGTCACAACAAAGGAAGACACTGTTAACATCTATGTTTGCAGAGGTAAGTGACAGTGAATGGAAGGTTGCTTGGAGGAAGAGAAAAGAAAAATGCTCATTCTCTCCCTCTCACAAAGAAAGTTTAAAGACAAGAATATACAAACATGAACACACAAGAACAAATGACATCAGAGATAGATGAAAACACTCAAAAAAGAAAAGATAAAAACTGTAGTGACTTCACAAACAACACCAAGCAAAATAAAAAAGAAAATCTTTTGAAAATTTATGTACATTTTAAAAATGTTCAGTGATGTTACCTGGGTCTTGGGGCCCAGGTAACTATCATTTCACCTTTCTTTTTATATAATCATTTTTCATTCGATTTTTACCCCACTTTGTAATGTCCTGTACTGTCCCCTTTTTGTTTAGTCCCTTTGTAGACAATAAAGAATCAACAGTTAATTCTATTGCTATCAGATCACGGTTGATGTTGTTACCCCTTCTCATATGTTCTGCTGTTGATTGTGCTTCTGCTACAGCAAGATACAAATTGGCAGTTTACGGCTATTTGATCTTTGTTCCTATACCAATACTTATGAAATTAGCAAATTACAAAACTTTACAATTCCAACTGTCCCATATACTTCAGAGCTGGAATTTAACAACAAAAAACTCAGCTACAAAATATGAACACTGAAACAATCTCACAAAAAAATTTAGTTCAACATTATAAAGAAAGACATAAGAATGGTGCATTTGCAACATATTTGAAGACATATCCCATGAGTGAGTTGAAGATATTCTGTACAATGAACTTGGCATGATGAAGGTTTTTGCTCAGTGGGTGCTACATCTTCTGACACCTGATTGAAAGTGCACCAGGCTGTTCACATCACAGGAAAATCTGACAGTTGAAGGCAGACCCAACCAGTTTCTTTACTGTTGACAGCCTTATGGGCCTTCTGAATATTTTTTTCAACTGCTGCCCAACAGCTAAATCCAGTATAACCACCATAATCCAGCAAGCAAACCACTCTATGAATGGATTTTAAGATAAAAGTTCTATCAACAGAGGAATGGATCAAAATGAGACAATTATCCTATTCTCTTTGTGAAATTGAAACTTAAAATCACCTCAGTATATTTAATCATTGTCTGTTCACTGCTTTGCATTATACTGTGTGTTTTGCATTTAGGTCTATACTGTTCTTTGAACTGAATTAAAGTTATCTTCACTAACTTAGATCTTTCTTTAACAAGTAGAGAAAAAAAAACTTCCATTGTTTTCAGTATGTCGCTTTCCTATGGTCAGGTTCTACTTATTACTGACACCATATAACTAACAAGGAAATAAGAGAGCCTCAACAAACGTATTTGCTCAACCTGCTAGAAATAGAAACCAAATCTTCCTCAAATCACAGCCTACTGCTTTGCAAAAGGAAAGAACACACTGATTAATGTATGTGATACTAGGCATACTTTTAAAATGACTGAAATGCCTTGGAGCATAGATCTGCTTAATCAGGATTGGCCTGGAGCCAAACAATGTCATTTAATATGCAGCCCATCTCACAGTTATGAACCCCACCCAATTCCTTGGGATGAGAACAACATGTGGGCAACTAGAGGGATTAAAAATAAAACCTATCAAAAAAAAACAAAAAGGCTTCTTACAACAGAGAATCTAGTGCCCAACCATACCTTAGAAGAGGACAGGCATCACTAGGAAGGACATAGATAATATGGTTTTAGATAACCCAAAGAAGACAGATTTGGTCAAATTTAAGGCTGGAGCTAAACAAAAACAGAGAAAGGAAAATACAGTCAATTGCCAAACAGTTGAAAGATGGAGAAAATGGTATATTATTATAATCTGAGCCTTAAAAGACCCCACTTGTTTAATAAAGAAGTCGGGAGATTCTTTGGAGATCACCACGGTAAGTTACTACATGAGTCATCATCACCAGAGAATAATCATTGACTTATTTTCAGCAGTTTCACTGCTACACTATCTACAAATGCTTGGTGTATGCATATACACAAACACTAGAAAAATCAAAATCACAAAGGCAATAAGATATTATAAGGTGGTGCTTCAGAGATCACAATAATTTAAACTAACAAAACAAGTTTTTTAGTGAACGAGTAAGTAAATGAAGACAACTGAATTGGTTTTACCTTAGCAAATATCATCCTATTCCAAAAATTAAAATTTAAATTATGAATGCCAGAAAAAGATGCAGGTTCTGCTTTTTTTTCCTCAACAACTCCAAACAGTTTGGCTCTCCTTAGGTCACTCCCATCTTTTTATCTCCTATTTCTATGCTCACTTCCTGTCTGCTCATCACATTTACATGATCCCCACTCCTCATCAAAAGATCACTTCACATACCAAGCTAACAGAAAAATTAATAAACCATTTCGATGTATACCCATCAACAATTGAAAAATTCACTCTAACCTACCACCACCACATATCATTTCATAGCCACTTGTTTGCCAAGGTGGACATAATTCCCTCTAACTTTTGCAGTGCTACAATGTTGGCCTTGTCTGTATTTCAACTATCACCATTATCTTCATCTTTTAGCTATAGACAGTCAAAATATGACATGGCATTCTATCAAATATTGTTCTTTGTGCCATTGAAATGTATGGCAGGCATCAAGGGGGCCTCACCCAAACCTCATCCCCAACAGAGACAAATGTAGGTCTTTCATTTTTCTATGCCCAACATTAATACACTCATATTCATACATCATTCTTAGAGGTTCCATCTGCCTTCACTTAGGTAACATCAAAAGCACTGCTTTAATTGGAAAGATACATATACTTTCAACCATGGCTTTAATTGTTCATGGATGTCTCTTTCTAGGAAACAATTCCCACTCTCTCAAAAGAAATATTTGAAATTCCACTTGTTTAGCAACCCTTCAGTAATTTTGGATGAAATGTGCTACAGTTGTCTGTAAATATTTCATTCACTGGGCCCCTCTCGCCAAGGAAATGTAATTCAGTACCCATCATATTTAATCAGTCTCTACCCTAATCTCCCCATATAACCACAGATTTAGTGTCACATCAACTGCCAATCTCTGCAATCATAACACATTTAATTATGATTACCAGAACTGACATTCATATTTCAGTACTATTCACTCTACAGAACAACATATCTTCCATCAATTGCCTTTATATTGCTATTCACACT
>NC_068986.1:77283322-77296141 GCF_001194135.2 Octopus bimaculoides | reverse complement strand
TTGGATGAAGAGTGGATGGGTGAGAGAGAAGAAGTGAGTGGCTCCAAACTTTCTTTTTTTTCTTTTTGGACGAAGAGGAAGATACATCAATATTTTCCCCAAATATATGACCTAATGACGTAAAATTAAATAAAAAAAAGAAATATTACGACTATGACAAAAAGCGATGATTGTCGAAGAAACAGGAAAATATGTCTCATCTTTTTTAGTTGTTTCTTTTTTTTTTAACGATAATTAAGGTCATCCCGGCTGTGAGATGGGCTCTCGTCTGGTGTATCATCTTTAGTCATTGTAGTGACTATGCAATCCATATCGATAATATCGATCCCCTCTTTCCCCCTCACCAAAACTTTCATTGTGGGCAATAAAGAAATGCCTGTACTTGATGATGGGGTGGCTCTTGGCACATGACTGACCATATCCTTGGCTACAAAACCTGTCCTATTCCATCAGTAGTAAAACAATTTAGGCTGGGCTCTTGAAATTCCTTGACCATATGTGGCCCTCAACACTTAAAACACCTCTTTTGGAATGTTCAGTTGTCCCACTTTTTATTTCTGCTTAAAGTATGTCATCTCACTATATTGTCCCATCATGGCCACTGCTGCAAGATTTTGAGTTTTGTTTAATAATCTAGCACTGGTCACCAAATCTACCACAATCATGGTTCCACTATCTGGCAATTACAGCATCTCTACTAAAATGTAATCAAGGAAACCAGTAACAAACTGTACTTTAACAATCTCATTCTACCTTTGAATATCAACCTTCTGCAGAGATTCCAGGGTGCTCATGGAGAAAAAAATACTACTCTTAACTCACTTGAATTCAAAACAAGTAGAGAAATTAAATTCTGATGACCGCCATCCACCCCCAGAAAAATGCAAGCCATTTTCTTCTCATCAACAACACACATCTGGGCTCTCTTGACATCACTTCTAGTTTTGGGGAGGAGTTTTTGTCTCCACCCATCAACTTAGTTTATCATTTATTTTTCTATGCATACACTAAATAGTTCAGTTGCTGTGGTATTTTCAATTTCTGAAACTGTCGGTCTGATTATGATGTACCCAGGTTAAGAAATGTACAGACCAAAAAATCATTTGGACTCAAAGTGAAAAACATGGAGAATGTTATATACATGTCTCCCAAAACTGCATTTGTAGTTTGCTGATTATTGCTCCTTTAGAGCTTTCTACATCAACCATCATCCTTTCTACAACATCCAGATCTAATTACATCAACTAATAAAGCATCTGTAGTCAATCATCAAAATACTGAAAACCAACAGCCTGCATGGGGAAAAAGAAAGAAGCAGTCACATCTCCACAAAGAATCATGGCTAGAGCAAGTCACACAGAAGAGAACAGTAAAAGCAGACCACAACTCTCTTCACAAACAACTGACCATCAATGCCTCATTAATACAAAGAGGAGAGTCTGCATGGCAAATCTAGGTCATGATTAAATGATCAGGTTGCTGTAGAGAACGTTTCCAACACCAATGATCTGCAGATATTTTGATACTACAGACCATCTGATTGGCAGACAAATAACGACCAGTGCCAATCTTAAAGATGAGGCTGGCAACTCACTTTTGACCAAGGAAAGTTAGAAACATTTCCATGCCAATGAAAGATGACCTGTGGTCACTTTAAATAAATACCAGCTTGAACTTCCCTTAAAATCTGAAATCATCAAAGCAATCAATTCGCTCCAACATATATCCTACGTATCACTTCTTATTCACATGCAAACCAATCATCCCTTTACTGTCTCGGATACACCCTCTAGTCAAGTTTCTCTCCAAAAGGTGGTGTCTGCACATATGCAGACTCTAGTTTACTTTAGATTTCAGCAACAATGACTTCCATTCACTCTGGCTCAAAGTCTCGTAGACATATTTGGGGGAATAGGGTATCTTAATTCCTCAAATCATCAGCAACTCTTTGATTATATCTCCTCCTGTATTGAGAACATCTATCTCACTTGTGCCCTCTCTGAAGTTATTGGCCTCAGTAACTTCAACGCTCACAATTCATCATAGCTCTTACACTCTTCCGTCACTAGTGCTGTCAGTAAAGAAACCAAATCATTTGCTATTCTGAACTCTTTACACCAATTCATTTCAGCTGCTACATAACTCAAAAGACCTCAACTCTTACCTCAGAACTCTAGGAAACCATAACTGTCTCTGCACATATGACATCAAACCACTGGATCACAACTGCCCACCATACAGTCACATACTACACAACTCCTTCCCTTTGGACCCTATGGTACCTCAAGTTGGTCACGTGGTTGGTGCTCCACCAGTTTTATGCCACTTAGCCATAGCAGCACACTGGCTTCACTCCTGATACTTCAGAAACAGCTAAACAAATGACTGAAATAATCCTTGTAGCCACATCTCTTCACATTCCTCACTCAACAAAAACTGTCTCAAACACCCCAAGTAGTCTACACAGTTTCATTGCAGCTGTTTGTTTTTAAAAAAAACAAAAAAAAAAAACAAGACCTACAACACAGAGAAACTTACACCTTAAAACTGGGTAGAAACTCTTGTAAATCCACTAGCAGGTGTGTAAAGGTTGCCTTCATGCATTACAAAGGTCTCAAGCTTTCTCACCTCTCAAACTATAGTCAACCCTTTTGATCTTTACCAAAAGGATTTTTACAGACTTTGCAGAGTCCTCTTTTCCTTTTCTAAACAATGATGCCTCATTAAGCAGTACTGCTACAGAGAAAGCACCCACCTTCACAGCCCACTCTACATACCCATGACCAATCTCTTCTAACAACCTTCCCACCCTACTTACACACATGCCATGTGCAGAAATACTTTCTGCTACCTTAAACAAATCAAATCACTGACAATGCCCCTTCCATTACACTTAAACAATGCATCCTTGAATTTGCCCCTATACTCACCTAATTAATCTCTTACTCTCTAAGGGGATATACCCAGGCATTTAGAAATAGACTTCAGTGTGTCCTATTCTAAGAAAAGGAAACACCTCCAACCCAGCTAACATCTGCAAGATAGTGGAGATAGCTATTAAAAATGTTTTCCTTTACCTTAAATTTCTCTCTCTCCTTTTCCTCAGTGACCACCAGTTTAGCTTTTGCAGAGCCATATCCACTGGAGAAAATAATTTCTTACATCACATATCAGTGGTTTCTGACAATGTTGTTGCTCTTGAGATTAGCAAAGCTGGCAGCATATTTGGTATTCAAATCTAACAAAACCAATTTTCAGTCTCCACCTATCTAACTTATTGGATGGGTAGCTTTCTATCAGATTACACCACTGGAGCATATATTGATGGAGCTCTTTCTCCCCTACTCTTAATTCTGGAACTCTTCAGGGTTCAGTTTTGTTCCCTAATCTCTTCCTTCTACATCTTGACCAATTTACCACCACATCCAGCAATGTCCACTCATGCTGATGACACAACACTGTTCCTTCCTCAGTCACACACACACGCATGGATACCACATACCAAATCTTCACCAATTCCATAAACAGAGACCTTGAGATCATCCTCCAGTGAAGTCATGCAACAAAAAAAAATCAAGCACTACTCATATCAAGAAAACATTACTACACCACAGTCCCCTCTAAACATGAGCAGCACTCAACAAGAGCCCTCACAGTCACTCCAAGCGTCAGGCCTCACTGTCATTAAAGATTTCGAGGAAAAAAAAAAAAAACATAATTAGGATCACATCCCCCAAAACTAAACCTTCTCTTTAGGATCAGCAAATATTTCTGTTCCCAACAGTGACTGATACTCCCCAAGGCTCAAATGAGGTCCACAATAGAGTACTTCTCACATCTGGGATGAAGTAGATGCTATACATAATGACATCCTGGACCAAATCCAGAGACAGTACACTATAATGGGTTCTGCTTCTTGGAGCTAGTTGGCCTTGTACTTTCACCACTCAGATGTCTTTTGTTACCCTTGTTATATCCACCCACCAGCCCCACATTAACCATTAAACCCTTTCTTCAGAACATCGATCCTCTGGACTATCTCCACCTGCTCAAGTGGAGCCCATAGATGCTGACCTGCAACAGTTTAAACAGAAAATGGGGTCTATTACAATTTTGGAAGGCATATAAGAGTCATGGGTATTGCAACCTCTTTCAGAGTGAGCAAGTAAAAACCATTACCCAGTTTAACATCAGCTGACATTTTGTTAGAAGCATTCAAATGCCAGACCTCTGATTTGAGGCTAGCTTCTTCCCTCCAGTCTCAGGATGAAAGGTAAAGTCAACCTTGGCAGAATTTGAACTCAGAATGAGAAGACAGACAAAATACAGCTAAGCATTTTACTTGGCATGATAACAATCCTGCCAGCTCACCACCTTGATAACACTGACTGCAGTAATGAACCCAGGAAAAACAATAGATATAATTCACATTTCAATAAACAAGAATTTATAGACACTTTCTGCTGACATAGCTAAAAGTAACTTTGCAATGTTAAACCAACAAGGGAGCTTCTATACAATTGTTTAACCAACAAGAAATAGCAGCAAACTCTCTCTGCTTTTAAGAGTCTTATTTTTAAAATTCTGTATCACAGCAGGAGTGTGTAAGTAGAGAGAATTATCAAGAGCAATTTGAATGCCAAGTTAATAAAAGACCAAAAGCACTAGAATGATGAAAGCACGAGAACCTGTACAGCTGATGCTAGTTCATGTATGTTAACATGCATGCATATACACAAGCATGTATGGCTGCATGGTTAAGAAGTTCGTTTTGCAAACACATGGTTTCTGGTTCAAACCAACCATGATACTTTGGGCAAATTTCTACTATAGCCTCTATTAAATTTCAATTCCAATGACTTGTAATTTGGTAGGCAAAAACCCATCACATGAATATGTGTGGACACATGTATGAACATGTAATTCTAGTTGACATCACTTCAGCAGTAGTAGGTTTCTCATAAGCAAAATGTCTGGCAGTCCCATGTGAAGAAGGATGTGATTAGGCCTTTGAATGGAAATCTGCCAAATACAAGAGCCTTCTGTAGGATTGCATGAAGAAGGGATGGTAGTTATTGCTTTTCTCAGTCAAGATTAGCTGTAGGGGATTCCCTGCTGGTCAGTGTGAAGGATGCTTACAACCACCGGAATGAAAGGAAAGAGTGAAGGGTGGTCGTGCACAGGATGGAAGAGGCAGCAAAAAGAATTTCTTGCAAGTTATAGAGCAAGAGAGAGAAATTAACCTGGAAGCCAAGAGATGATGAGCAGTGATTTGGCCACTTTTGCTGACCCACCAACAGGAGGGTATCACAGTTCAGAGACAAAACACCCAATGATTGTGGGATACCATCTGATGACATCAATTCCTCCTGGCCAAAGCTCCTTTCACTTTGGTGAATGGAAAAGAAATGCCTTCTAGGTATTATCAATAACATAATACAGGTGCAGAAATGGCTGAGTGGTTAAAAAGTCTGCATCCCAATTACATGGTTTGGGGTTTAGTACCACTGGATAGCAACCTGAGCATGTGTCTTCTACTATAGCTCCTACTCAGCCAAAGCATTGTGAGCGTGTGTGTAAGGACTGAGATGTCAGACCTGAAGTTCTCAGAAAGATATACCCACCCCAGTAAAACTGAGTTTTGGAAGCAGTGTGGATATTGTGCTCTCTACTGACACACTAATTCACTCTACTGCCACTAACCCAAACTACTCTCATCATGCACTACATCTACCTCTTCCCCAACTTCTCCTGCAGTGTACCCCACCTTATCTCTTGTTATCCCACTGTCAACTACACCATTACTGTCTGTCATTTCTCCCCATCTCACCCTACATTTATCTGCATCCTATCTGCCATGACTCATCAATCTTCAGCCTCCTCACCTGTTTTTTTTATAATAATTGTAAGGTACCTCCCCATCTCCTCCTCTTCTCCATACAATCTCGCAAATCATCCCATCCACTTCTCACCTCATACCTTAAGGGGCTACTTGGACATCTCATTGGCACTATCTCTCTGCAGCTCCTACTGATCATTCTTTCCCTCCTCTACTGATTTACAAATTGGAGCAACTGACTCTGTAGCTGACTGCTTTTTTTTCTACCACAAAACACCCAGTCTAAGAGAATATATCAGGCCAGCAAACTGAGTCAAGTAGGGTTATATATCTTGCTAAAGACACAAAACAAAACTCCACAGGCCATCCCTATGGAGATTTTCAACCTGCTAGAAATAACACCCAAATTTCCACCTAATCATTTCAAACAAAAAAAATAAAAATCATTAGACAAGTCCATGATATACCAAAACATAAAACTTATGATGGCTGGAATATCATTCGTCATAAAACTGCTCAAGCAGAAGATAACCTGAGTCTATACAACAAAATAGATTTTTTTTTTTTAATGGTTCCTTAACAGCTTGAAATCATGCAATTATTAGCCCAGCACATTAACCAAATATTTGAGTCTTTCTTTGTGATCATAATCTTAAAGTTTTATTTAATTGTACTGGAACTACTGAAGATAAGTTCATTAGAAAACTAAAATTTCATGACACTAAAACAAAAAAAAAAAAAAAAAAAAAAAAAAAAAAAAAAAAAAAAAAAAAAAAAACGTTCTAGGAGGAAGTGAAAATAACATTGCTTTGCTGTTATATTTCATCCTCTGTTCTTTCTCCTCCACTTTCACATATCTCTATAAATAAATGATTTTATATATACAGAACTGAAATTCAGGAGAAATTGTATTGGTGAATTCCTTTTTTCTTTCTTTCTTGATAAAGAAAGTTTGCAATATTATATACCAGACACTTTATGTCTTAAAACATTGTCAAAGTGTGTTATGAGCTATACCAGTGTATGCAACCTCCTTTCTGACTTGTTATAAGCCATAATTGATTGACAGAATGGAAAACTGTGACGCTAGAAATATTAGAACAATAAATAGATGCCATTAAATAACCAGAGAACAGGTCCCAAAGTCCAAGGATATTTTCATTAAATGACACAAATGTTTTGTCAAATACATGAGCTGACGTCAGTTTCAAGCTAAAAAATGGAAAAGAAAAAAAAAAGTATATTTTCATACTGAAGCAGACGTTTTTATCTAAGAGGACATGAAATAAATCCAAGCAAAAATTATTAACAGACAATGTGAATATGCATAAGAAAATATCAGTCGAAATATACATTCTAATATGGGTCTATTTGGTAATGGTAGATAATCTGTCTAGGGCTGAGAGGAAGGGTGCAATAAAATGTACCCAGTCCAAGCTGTAAAGTGATTGACAATGTTGCAGTTGCAATTCTAAGATCGAAACCACAAAAGTCATAAAAATCTACATCAGCATCAACAAAAGAATAAAAATTGTAACATTTAGAGCAATGTAATTGAAAGAAGGTTATAGAATTCATACCTTGTATTGAAGTGTGGAATCTTTTCATATGAAAGTAGTTTGCTGACCGTCGATGTTGTTGGATTCAAAGCAACAAAGCTTCCTAGTTGCAAGCCCTCTTTAAATAATACTGGAAATATTACATGACCCTTAAAAAAAAAAAAAAGAAAAAAAAAAGAATTAGAAGTATAAATTTTGGGTCAATATTCTATGTGCTTTTGTATGGTAATTTGGATAACTGTATACTTTGAAATAGATGTCATAACTACATTGCAAATTCTTCCTGATGTAAGCTACAATTGCCATGGTGGACCAGTGCTTAAGGTGTTGAACGACTGAGCTTTGTCATCAATCCCCTTCCAAACACTAAACAGGCATTCAAGAAATTACATCAACATTCTCCAAACATTGTCCCACCATCAAACTGATCTCTGACTACATCTTCTAATACAATGGGCTGTTCTTCATGAAATATCAACCTGCACCTAATGCACTTGACACATCCATTCCCTAGCTTCCTCTGACCTCCAGGTAAGTCAACTTCCCTCTTTTACTCCAACAATCATAAAGAAGCTAGCCTCTACATGTTTGCACAACCTGTTATAAATAATCGCAAAATTTCCCCTAGCATCATAAGATTTGTTAGATCAAGTGGTCTTAAGTAGACCATTTCTTAAATAGAAAGAAGGGGATGGTCAACAATTAATCACTGGACTAATCCTTTTTCTCTAGAAATTCATCCTTACTTTTGTTTTCTTCTCAGAAATTAACGATTTAAAATATTAGTTGACTGACCCCCCACTAAATAACACAATCTCCAGGTCATCTCTCCTGTTCAAACTATGTGAATTTTTATTAAACATTTTCAAGTCAAAAGGTCAAAATGCATTGACAAAGATCACTCAAAAGTCACGTATACAATATATATTTCTATTCCAACCCGTATCATATAAACTGCTAATTTTGATGCTGTGTAGCCTTATATCAGCTCTGATGGAGCAAGCCTATGGCACTCATGCAGTCAGTCAGCAAACAAGGTGCAACACACATACCTTTCTGATATAGCTTCACTGTGCTTTTGTGTAACTGAAAAACAATGCTGTTCACTCCAACATACAGTTGGTTTTTGAAAGGCATGCTCTCTCTCCCTCTTCCCCCACTGCTCTGTACAAATTTGATGCGACCAAATCACAATAGCTGCTGTCCCACTACATTTTATCAGAAACATACAGTGCTTTATGTAACTATAGAGATAACTGATAAGCCAGTACTTCACTATTAAACTATCATGACAAAATTTTAAAATATAAAGTGTTTAATGCAAAATAGAGTTTTTTTTTACTTACTTCCAAATTCATAGCTGTTGGTATATTACAACAATTTTCGTTGATATCAGTCAAAGGTACTTTTATCAATAACAAGTTTGTGGTATGGTTCCTAGAAATAGAAAAAATCCCAATAATTATAGGTTATTGTATTATAAATTAGAAGTCATACACTATTTTAAATTAGGTATCATTAATACTATACATGAATTCAAGACAGCAAAATGATTTAGAATTCATTTGAGTTATAACAATATTAAAAGTCTACAAACATTAGTATTAGGATTATACAAAATACATATGTCATTAAGAAATTATTTAGTCACCTGAATTTTCTGATTAAAATAACATGACTGTGACCGAGACCTTTGGAAATCTGCAGTGCATGAGAAGACTCGGCAAGCCAAGTGAGACCATAATTCGAGGCCTCTGCCAGGGGTGTAGCTAGCCCACTTATGTGTACCTTTCCTTCATTGGACACTAAACTCTGTTTGTGAAGACCTGTTGAGATAAATGAAATCGATCCAAATTCGACGACTGGCACCCATGCCAACCTCTCCTTCATTGGACACTAAACTTGGCTTGCGAAGACTTGTTGGTGTAAGTGAAATCGAAATTGTGATTGAACCAAATTTGATGACTGGCACCTGTGCTAGTGTAGCGCTAAGAGCACCGTCCGAGCGTGATCATTGCCAGAGCAGCTGTCTGGCTTCCGTGCCAGTGGCATGTAAATAGCACCATTTGAGCGTGATCGTTATCAGCGTCGCCTTACTGGCACTTGTGCCAGTGGCATGTGAAAAAACATTCGAGCGAGGTCGTTGCCAGTGCTGCTGGACTGGCTCCTGTGCAGGTGGCATGTAAAAAACACCATTTTGAGCATGGCCGTTGCCAGTACCGCCTGACTGGCCCTCATGCCGGTGGCACGTAAAAGCACCCACTACACTCTCGGAGTTTGGTTTCAGCTTACTCTTCATACCAAGGCACCAATTTTGCATCTAATAATTTATAGTGATAAAAGAAATAGGAACTATTGCCAACATACCTGCAATAAACATAACATGGTCATTTACTGGCAACCTTCTTTAGTTTGGTATCAAACATATTTGCTCAGCTAAGCATCAACAGATAATGTTACCATATTAAACCAAAATAATTACCAGGACACTAGTATTGCCTAAATTTTTTTTTAAAAGTCAAGAGTTAAATTTACCATATCAATAAAACATTGGTAACTGTTAGTCCAATAAGACCAGCAGGCAATCTTTGAATAGCAGCTAATGAGAGAAGTTTTTCAGAAGTAGATTCTAAACTCTGTTGTTCTTTGACAGCAGTAAAATCTTCCAAAAGATAGATTTTAGAGATTTTTGTATTCTCATTGTTTGATGATGAAGCGACAGCAAGCTCAAAGCTGTTCAAAGAGCAGTAGATTATTCTGTAAAAAGTAAAAATCATTTATTTGCCACAAGAATTAGGATGAGAAAAAACATAAGGATAAATTACAGAAGCAATAGAGAGTTATACAGAACTGATTATGAAAAATAATGGTACATATAAAAGGAATAAAATGAGACATTACAATAGGAAAATCAACTGAAGCCAATCAAAGAATACCACAGATCCAAGGTTAACCCCTGACTATAAAGGGTAATTATTTCTTCCAGCTGTGTACAGCCTGCAAGGTGCATGCTAAGAGTAAGGCCATTTATCTGATCCATCATTGCCCCTCACACCCACTCCTCTGCAAATTTACTAGAGGGACAAACTTCCATATCTCTCTACTTTCGTCTCCAAGTAGAATTTGAAGTTTATGAAGGCTTGGCCAAAGAAGAAACTGCCCTCAATCCTTTCAGTCTTGTCCACCATACAAACTCTTTTGTTATAGCCTTAAGACAGAGGAAAACTGCTTGTCCCTTCTCAAGGAAGGCAGCAGGTGATCTTCACAAAAGACCCAACAAATTGAAAGATTTGTTACACAACTCCACAAGTCAACAATACTTGGACATTGAACAACTGCATAAACAAAAGGTTTTGTTGCTCAGCTGCAGTTCTACCATGTCTGTAGAAATGCTTTTTACCCCAACATTTTCCAGAAGAGAAGTTTCTGGAAACTGTCCCTAGGCTGAAAGTCTACCAAAATAGATTGTTCAGTTAAATTTCAATGCCCAAAGTCTCCCTATTAAATCGTTACCCTTGCCCACCACTAACCCTCTACAAAATTCAACTGTTACCAAAATATACATATTGCCTAGTGTCATTAAAAAGAAAAATTCGATAACAAACCAATAGACTCCCTTTTGGTTTATGTGATCATTTAGTTTAACTTGTGCAACTAACCCAGAATAAGCTTTTTAATTTTCTGTTTTATATATTTAATAAATTATTGATTTCTAACATTGGGACAAGGACATCAGTTTTCAGAGAGGGTATTGTGGATTAAAAAAAATTAAAAAAAACCCACCAGTATTTGATAGTTTCTTTGATGATGATGACCTACCTACGAAAGATGAATAGAAAATAATTGAGCTCACTAATATCTGAAATAAATTAATAGGTTATGATATTTAATAAACTATTGCATCATCTACTTTATAGTTTTTTTTCTTACCTATTAGATCAAAAACTACCAGAATATAAAAAATTGATAGATTAAAAAGAAAATATTAGTAACATACTGATTGGTTGGAAGGGAGACAACAGATGTAACTACTACAGATATGCTTCTTTTACTGAGGCCTTGGAATGTAGAAAGTATTAGACTGTGATGCATTTGAGCCTTCAACCCTAGAACAGCAACACACACAGCACTTTCATAAGGATGAAGACTTGCAGTGGAACATTCCTCAAGCTGAAAACAGAAGAGGTTTTTCAGTAATAACTAAATAAAATGAAAAAGCAAATGGAATGGGAGAAATGGTGAAGTGCTGGATTAAACACTATACAATATTTAGTTATGCCTTTTTCTATGTTCTAATTTCAAATCCATCAGGGCTGACTGTTATTCATCCTTCCAGGTCCCCAAAAAGTACCAGTAAAGTGAATTGATTCACCAACAACACCCTAAAAAATTGGTAGCCTTGTGCAAAACTGAGGACTACCTGTCATTCTTCTAAGGTTAAACCGATTTTTGGCCATGCCCCATCGAAACATTTCTAAAATCCTGATGCTTGTGATATCTAATTTTTGCTATTCAAAATTTTACTACGATGATGATTCACTTGGAGGAAGCTTAAAAAGCTATTAATTTGGTCTCTAAACAAGCATCCAAAGAACATAGCACTGATGAAAGAGAAAAATAAAAAACACAAAAGGGCAGTTAAACATAATTTCAAAAACATTGTTGTGGAGGACAGCCCCGAGCCAGAGAAGTGGGCGGTTCCACTACAATTAAATTGTTGACAGACATAATGAGTGGGGCAGTCGGCGAGGCACGCCGTTTGGCCACTCACAGTTTGGGCCAGTCAGGCCAACAACGAAATAAGTCGTCATAATACCACACAGAACAGGGTCAAGCAAGACAACAGTGGCGACAAGGATTTAAACAACATGTAGGGGAAAATATTTAAAATCATAACACTTTGTAAAAGTGGTGACAAGAATTCAAAAACACGCAAGACACAACAGTGGCGATGAGTCTTCGAAGATACGCAGGATACAACAATGATCGCAGGATACAAGAAGAAATTTGGTGACAAGAATTCAAAAATATGCAGGATACAACAATGACCGCAGAATACAAGGAAAAATTTGGTGATGAATTAAAAATTAAAGAGAAATGTTTACAATATTACCCAGAAACGAAAAAAAAAAAAAAAATAGTGCAACGGGTGTAAAAAATGTGTAGGAAACGAATATGAAAACAAAAATGCGCAGGAAGTAATAGGGGCGGTGGGGAGAGGACTTCAGAAAATTTACAAGATCCAAGTTTTTCTCTCAAAACTTTTAGGAAAATGGTTTTTTAATGAAATTTCATATAAATGCCTTTCAAACAACAAACGTTACAGTAATAAAGAAATTTGAGGGGAAAATCTTTTCCGAAGGGGTGGGGAAAGGACTTTGGAAAATTCACAAGATCCGAGGTTTTCACCCATAACTTAGA
>NC_068986.1:77268411-77282984 GCF_001194135.2 Octopus bimaculoides | reverse complement strand
CCTAACACCCTCTCCTCCCAATTCTACGTCCTTGCCCTTCAAGCAGGCTATCCATATGCTAGAAATAACAGCCAAATCTCACAAAACTGCGATAACATAACGAAAGAAATATGTAATCAATCTATTCACCTTTCTGCAAAAATTTCTTTCAGAGTAATTTCCTGCAGTAATATGACTAAGTAATTTATGTGAAATTAAAGTATTCATTTTTTGTTGTTTTGCGTTTAGCTTTGAAAGTTACAAAAAATAGGAGTGCAGAAATAACAGCAAACTCCTTTGAAAAAAGAAAAGTAAAAATAGCAAAGAAATACTGTGACAAAGTGAAATTAAAGAGAATCATTTGACCAGAACAAAACATTGTGTATTTGTGGAACTGAAAATGGGCAGATTGATTACATATTTCTTTCATAATAATACAAGTCTGATGAAGGAATTCAGTCAGGTAGCTCATGTGTTAGTATGTGGAATATATCCGAATAGCGTGGTTTGAATGTGTAATAGAGTTGAAAAATAAGAATAATAATAATTGCCAATGGATGTGTGTCAGAGAACTATGTAATAATTTAATGCTTCTGTGATTAGAAATTAAAAAAAGGATTTTGTTCTGTGTAATAGATAGGGTTGAAAAAAAATAATTGTTGACAGGTGTATATCGAAGAACTGTATGAAATTTCTCTGTGATAAGAGATTGAAAAAAGATTTTGTTCTATGTGATAGAGGGAGAAAAAAAATATACTGTGTAGAAAAAAATCTCAAGTTGGAGGTGTTGTGGAGGACACCTCCAAGCCAGAGAAGTGGGCTGTTTCACTACAAATAAATAGTTAACAGACATAATGAGTGGGGCAGTTGGTGAGGCACACAGTTCAGTCACTCATCCAGTCGGGCCGACGACAAAGTACGCTATCATAATACCAAACAGAACAGTGTCGAGCAAGAAAACTGAAATGCAGATATATAAAATAAGTATACTAAAGTTAGGGAGATCCTTGTGCTTCATGCCTGCTACAGAGAGATTTTAGATTAGGCACCAATTTAGTCAGCTTTAGTCTCAAGTCTTCTCATTTAGTGATATCCAGTTGATTTTTTTTTTCTTCAATAACAAATCATTTACAGCACTAAAGCCACATTCAGCTAAATATGAAGATGGGAACGGTAACAACAATTTTTTTGCAAAGTTGGTTGAATTTGGGCATTTAGTTCTTGTCTCATCACAAAGCCATGACATCACTCCTTTTATATTGAATAAAGTTTTCACTGCCTCATCATTTTGCATTTCCGAGAGTTCTTCTTGGTACTGTATCGAAACATCATATATCCACTAGCATTGGCAGCAGCACCCAAGTTGGAAAATCAATTTGTTTTAAATCAGAAAATTTTTCTTTCGAATCAGAGGCCAATATTTTCATATGATCCACAATGACAAGTACAGCAGTATCGGTCACCACACATTTTTTTTAGCCAATGAAACTGGTTAAAAATTTTGGCAAAAATATTCTTTTGACATAACTCAATGAATGTAACAAAGCCAAATATCTTCATCTTAGCATCAATAAGAGTTTTATTTGATCCTTGAAGTTGTTTATTTAACATATTCAGTTTTTCAAAGATATTTGTTAATGATTCGCAGAATATGATTTCTCCAGCAAATTCACCTTTATCAATATATTTTGCATAGGTTAGCAATACGACCTCGCTGTCTCAGAGTTGACTCATCCATTTGTAATGAGAATTTTTTTGATTTCAGCTTTTCCATAAGTTGTACTTCAATATCTTCACTCATTTCATCTATTCTTCTAACAGTATTGTTACCGAGTAGCATGGCTTGAACAACTTATCTTTTTCCAGGACTGTTTTAAAAAATGCTGATATTGATGGTTTAATTAAATCCTCTCCAATAGTATGATTTTTTCCACATTTAGCAATGAGTAATGAAATTTCATAACTAGCCTCAAGAGTACAACAGGTGTTAACACCAGTTTGTGTAGTAAACAGAGACATTACAGTTGTTCTTTTTGCAAACTTCTTCAAAGACTAATTCAAAACTGAATTTACATACGCACTATGTTTTGTCTTCAAATGCAACTCAAGACGATTTGGTTTCACTGATTCGTTGGTCAAGCATTGTTAGCATAAGAGGCAGAAAGGTGACCGTTTATCATGGATAGCGGGTATAAATCCAAATTTTAAATATGCCTCTGAATATTGACAAACTTTTTTTTTTACTTGCACTACTCATTTTGTGTGAAGAGATACAATCCCTAAAACATGAATTTAAAAACCAACATTTACTTACTCTGTGATATGACTTCTCCGTAAAAAACAAAACTATCAGAATATCTTATTTCAAGGATTAGTATGTACTTTTATGGATTAACAAACCACCAGACAAGATGACAAAGGACCAAGATACCGTCACTTTGCTGTACTCAGGACCTATCCTCCACAGCAGAAGTGTTAGGGCTGCTCCCCCTTGTGAAGAGGATTGGCCTACTAGAGTCCTGTGCCAGCATTCGTGCTGGTGCCACGTCTAAGTGCTGTCATGTTAAAAACACCTAGCACAGATTGTAAAGTGGTTGGCATTAGGAAGGGCATCAGCCATAGAAACCTAACCAAATAAGACTGGAACCTGGTGCAGCTTTCCAGTTCTGGTCAAACCGTCCAACCCATACCAGCATGGAAAACAGACGTTAAAGGACAATGAAAAGGAAGTTTCTTGATGGAAAGTGATAAGTTTGCAATACCATTTAACTCAAAATACAATATAAAATTAAATGGGAATTGGTCTTGAATTACTACCCAATTACATATAAATGAATCAATAAGTACTATATAAAAATACTGAATTTAAAAAAATTTCTAATAGAACATGTATTAAGTTGTTTGATGCAGCAAACTGTACTTACATCACAACAGATTTCTTACCACTCAATCTTAATAGCATTTTGAATACCAAAACTTTCTAAAAATATTTGTTTTAATAGGCTATTAGATATGTTTCCTGCAAGCCAATACAATGTGTATAGTCAAACTGTTGAGGAAAAAACTGGCAGCCCCATCATGCTTGCTTGGTAGGAGGGTGGTTTTGGGACACCCTGCAGGATAAAAATCAAAACTTGTCAAAAGGGAACAAATGAATTCAGGCGAGTCAACAGCTGTGTCACCATGTATCTACTAGCCCATCACTAGTGGTTGTAGAATCAATGACTTGGCCTATCCTTGTCAGTTTTGTATACTATAGCTGAGAAAGCATTGCTACTAATTGCAAAAGAAACTAGTACTTAACCTTTTTGTTACCATATTTCTGTTGAGATGCTCTAAGTTTCTTTCAATTAATTTTAAATATAACAAATTTAGTAAAATAACTTAGTTATCATTAAGCTAGTGTTAGGAACATAAATTGTAACTAAGGTTTAATGGAAGATTTTAATTCAAAACTTTTGAAAACAAGACATTTGTACTACAGAGTCAGAGGCAATTTCAGGCAGGTTGATATCAAATGGGTTAAAGGAATCCTATGAAATAATGCCGATAAGTCAAAAGTATATTAGATCTATTGCAACCTCGGTTAACAAGGATTTCACCAGCTGTCTCCTGCTCTGAACAACAGCAAAAAAATTCACTTGGATGCAAGACATCAAACCTTTATATAGCTCAATGTTATGTTAGAACATTAGAGGAGCATACTACACTTATGGCATCGGAGCTGGAAATATATAACATCAATATAGTTGATCTTTGAACAACCAGTATCATAGAAAGAAAGGAGTAAATTGGGCTACACCCAACCAACCACTGACTAAGAAGCAAGTGGATAAATATAACACAAAGAGATTGAACATTAATATCTGCAGCTGAGGACAGAGACCAGGAGAGAACAATTTCCTTTTAATACAACTAGTGATATTTCACATGGCAAATAATCATCAACCACCAACAGACTGCCTATGATAATGAGACATATTTCGAAATATTTCCCTTATATTTAAATAACCTTGCATTACAGATACTTTAAAAGTGAATGAAAGTATTACAGCAAGTCAATGATAATGTTTCAGAAAATAAATATGTCATTTTAAAGGCAAACCTGTGTAAACTGAAAGACTTCTCTTCCAGCTTCTTAAACTTAATAAAAATAACACTTACATAATCAGAAACTTTCCACTGATAAATTATGTGCCAGTCTTCATTTTTAGTATATGTCCAGAATAGAATTTCCGATTTGGTGACACCCACTAAATAATTCTCACATACAGTAAAGTCTCTATGAATGGAAACACTACAACTTGTGTTCAAAAGACTGACAACTTCATTGTTATCAGGAATCTGTAAAAGTGAAACAATATGAAAATCAACATACACATCTTAAAAGAAACATGCTTTTTATGAAATGAAAATATCCAGGTTTCTTTTTTTTTAAATGGAGTTTATAATTGTAATCATGCTTCAAACACTACTTTTGACTGATAATGAAAAGTGACTACTAAACTAATTAATGGCTTTGTACAGAACTAAACTGCAGTTAAAGTAAGAAAGCTTTACATTGTATTTGATAGGATAAAATATGATTTGAAACATTTCAAGGAACCAATACACCAATTGAGATATTTTCTCAACAAATGAACTAAGTCATCATTTTATTAAAAAGAAATTGTATTCCACAATTATGGCATTATATTTCCATATCGAGTCAATGAGGAAGCTCTACGTTGTCACACAACTTGTTAGCAGCCAAATTTTACACTACTATCTCAATACAAAGAGCAATGGGGACAGTCATGGCTGGAATCCTTTTGATGATAGATCTGCTTGGTCAGGGCTAAACAAGAATCTTTTAAACTTGATATTAAGTTTTTGAAAGAGAGCTACAAACATTTTGAAGTTTCAGTTGGTATATAATCATGTGTGTATTTTAGGGGAAAATAATACATGCAATAAAAATATATTTACCTTTTCAGTTCTTGTTAATTTTAAATCACAGATTGTTTGAAAATCACATACAGAAAAAGGATCTTTTTGAAACTGTCTTACAACTAGTTTATCCAGAATCTCAGTTTGCTTTTCTTTAGCATCAGAGTTTTTAGTATGATCTGAAGATAAACTACCCATTATTTCAATAGGCTGATTCTTACTACTTTGATTTAAGTGACAACATTGCAAAGACTGGGATGAAATTTTCTGATCTGAGTTGAAGAGAGAAGCTGAAGAGTTAATTATCTGGAGGGAATCTGTATCATTATTTACCTCTTTCCGATTCAATAAAGCTGTTTGATTCTTTATGCAGTCATCACCAGTCTGTAAACTACTACTTACTTCCTGACACTTAAGTGGAATATTGACCATAGCACAACGCAATGCTTCACTTGAAATTAGTTCCTCATCAGATTTTGAAATATGGTTGGAGTCAAAAGGATTTTCATTAGAACGTTTTAAACTGTTATCGATTTCAAGTTGATTATGTTTGAAATCATTTTGTTTTTCAATATGTGATGATTCTTGTAATAAAGGAACTGCCAATCTTTCTTCATTAACTCGTTTTGAGGAACATACTAAATCAGAACTTTCCCTTACATTTGTAGAAATGGTTATTTGTGGTTCCATTGTTTCACTAGTTTCATTGGGAGTCATTTTCTTTGTAGATTCACCAGAAGCAAAGGAATTAGATAAACATGTTTTCCATTTATGTTGAGTGTCATTACTAGTTTTTAATAAGATTTTAGAGGTATTTAAAGATACAGATGAACAATCAGAATTCCCAGATGTTTGACAATCACTTTCAACCATTTGAAATGAGTTTGTGGGTAAGGGAAAGCTAGTTTTGAAATCAGAAGCAATTTCAGTTTTAATGGGATCAGTTTTTTGCTCAATAGAATTGGAAGGAATGTTCAGTAATTTTTTAGTTTTACATGAAAGTTTTAGACTGTCCTCAGAAACACAAATATTATTTATCTTTTCAACCTGGGAACTATTAATTTTATCTTTTTTATAACAGAATTCTTTATTTCCCATTTCACAGGTGGCAGGGTGTGTTTTTAATTGTGTTGATATTCTTTCCCTGCATGGTACTTCTTGAGAATTCTTGGCTTGGATCGCAAGCTGCAAAAGAAATATAAAAGAAAAAGTATTTTAGTCATCATTAAAATACAAAAGGAATTCCATTACTAAGTCTAGGTTATGCAATAATTGCTGGAACCTTCTTACTTTATTTTTTATTATTATAAGCTTAACGTTCTGAGTCCAAATTCCTAACAGGTTGACTTTCCCTTTCATCCTTGATAAAGTACCAATTGAGCACAGGGATCAATGTAATCAACTATGAAGAGGTACCTAAAAGTAACTGGAAATGTTCTATGAGACAAGCCCGTTGTAGTTCAGGCTCCCACAGCTAGAAGCCACTTGATGCGACCTTCAGGCATCAATCTGCCAACCAGTGGCATCATGTGTCGTCATACTGCCACATGGTGCATCTGTTTGGCAGTGATTCTCGCCTGTTGAATTTTGGCGATGGCTGAAAGGAAGGGATTGCATGCTTCCATGAAATTCTGTTTCCTGCTGGGGAAAATGGCAGCCAAAACAGTTGTCATGCTTCAAACAGCTTATAAGGATGTTGTCATGAGCAAAACAAGCTTACAAGTGGTTTTCACACTTTAGGAATGGCCACTTGAAGACCAACCCGGTTTAGGACAACCATCAACTTCCTAAATAAACGAAAACATCATGAAAATTCATGAACTCATCTTGGAAGACTGTCACTGAACAACTGACAAACTTGTTGATACGACTGGTGTGTCTTGGAGCTCCTGCCAATGAATTTTGAGCAAGGAATTTCAAATGAAAAGAGTTGCAGCAAAATTTGTGCCTTGCTTGCTCACAACTAAATGCAGGTCACAAACTGAAAGAACAGTTGGAAGTTGATCTGAACCATTTTTTGAAAGTTATCAGTGGTGACGAAAGCTGGTGCTACAGATACGATCCAGAAACAAAGCAGCAATCAAGCCAATGGAAACACTTAATGTCACCATACCCCAAAAAAGTGTGTCAAGTGAAGTCCAATGTCAAGACAATGCTGATTTGTTTTATCAATACAAAAGGAATTGTTCACACAGAATTTGTTTGTTCAGGTCAAACTATTAACCAGACATTTTACTTGGCAGTTCTGAAGTGTCTGCAAGATGAGGTGATATGAAAACGCCCCAATCAGTGGCAAAGTGGGGAGTGGTGATTTCATCACAACAATGCACCTGTGTACACTGCCTTGAGTGTGAGACTGTATTTGACAAAAACTGGCAGAACCTCGAAATGAGGTTCACTGTAATAATAAAAATAAATCTTAATTTTGGCACAAGGCTAGCAGTTTGAGTGGAGGGGGCAAGTCTTATATTGACCCCAGTATTTCACTGGTACTTTATCAGCCTTGAAAGGATGACAAGCATCATTGACGCCAGCTGGATTTGAATGCAAAATGTAAAAAGTTAGAAAAAAGCTAACTCCTTAAATGATGATGAAACAAGTATTTTGAGCAGAGATAAAGTGAATCACAGCAAGGGTTTCTTGTAAGAATTATATCCCACTAGCTTAAAAGCCACCTTATCAGGCAGCTTTAAAGCTAGTACAAATTAGTTGTTTCTTGTTTATATTTTGTTGACAAGTGAATATTTTCGTGTTTAGATGTGGGAGCATGTGATTTTGTGGCAATGATGTCTTTCTAGGAGTATTAGTGATCGTAAACAGAGTTAAGTGCTCTTAAGTAAAAATCAAATTGAGTACTTAAATATCAAAAGGTCTTATTTAGCCTAACTGTTAAGTTAGTTAAACTATAGATTCAAACATTTTATGGACCAAGTGTTTTCTATTAACCACAAATATTAGAAAGAAGTACATGTACATTTTTGCTGATAAAGAAATCCATGAATATCATTAAATTTTATTTTTCATCTTCCATCCTCTGCTCCCGTGTAAAAAAACCCACACACATATTCACATATACACACATGCACCTTTAGATCCAATAACATTTATTAATGTTGAAAAAGTGTTACACACTGAAATTCACATTTGTTATATTAGATATGTTTAATTTGGGGGAAACTTATTTCAGTGTGTGAGTGTGTGTATTAAAGAAAGCAAAAGATAAAACAAAAAGGATAGTGTTCAGTATATTGGCAACAGGACTTTGTCAAAGAGACATACTTAAAGTTGTACGTCATCTCCCTCTCTCTCACATACCCACTCCTCTTTTATTATTCCTCCCACTGCCACCATCAATATACTACTTTTAATAAAAAACAACTCTCCTTTTCCTTTATCTGTTTTCACCACTGCCCTCACCGTCTATGCCTACTATTACTCTCATCCCATCATGAGGAATAGAAGGGTCATTAAATAGTGGGGGGGGGTCTAAGTGCGACACACAGACACACAAAAATTAGTTCTTGCATTTATTATATTAGATTTCAACAATTATAGGGATGACTAAACTGTATCCAGGGTCTTGATGAATGTAGAACAACTTTTTAGCCATGATTGTTCCCAGGTCTATTCCGACCTGGAGTAGTAGCACTGCCAGGATCCCAACTCTAGAATAATTAGCATGTTATGAAAAAATCTCTGAACACAAATTGTCCCTGTGTTACGAGTGCCTTGGGAAAGGAAAAAGGGAGTTAACCTCAATAGCAAATCAAGGAGTGGAGAATCCTTCAGATAGTCCTGTGCCCTCTGACACTCTTCCAGCAATTCCAGGTTATGTGAAGCTTTCTAGCCCTGTATGGCAACTCACCAAGAAGGACACTCCAATGTAAAATCTACAGCTTGCTGGTCACTGCAGCAGTCATAGCTTGCTGAACCACTGTGGTTAGATCTCCAAGTTTAAAGAGTGGGAACAAATTGCATAGACTGACTCGCTTTAAGTGCAGGTAGAAAGAAAAGGAATACAACATCAATGATTGGGTTACATAGGCACTTAAAAGTGTGCTGCTCTTATGATCTTT
Source organism: Octopus bimaculoides (assembly GCF_001194135.2). Classification (NCBI taxonomy): domain Eukaryota; kingdom Metazoa; phylum Mollusca; class Cephalopoda; order Octopoda; family Octopodidae; genus Octopus; species Octopus bimaculoides. The sequence goes on along the minus strand of NC_068986.1, from coordinate 77,274,000 downwards.
TGACAGAAAGAAACTATCATCATCATATAATCATAAACATAAATGTATTAAAAATCAATTTTTTAAAAAAATCAGCCAAAATATAAATAAAAAGAAACAGCTTTCTGCTTGCTTACTTCAAGTTTCTTTTTCTTACGGGCATACTCCTTTTTCATAAGTAATAGCTGTTTATAAAGCTGCAACAAGAAAAAGCATTGCAGGATTTGAAACAGATTCATAGATAACGAAAGAAAACAATGTTAACGGAAACACTTTTTCCTAACTGGTAGTGAGAGCAAGGAAGATGGATTTGAATGTGATTCATTGCATAACAGAAGAGCTCCAAAGAGTCAACTGCGAATTAGGGTAGTTAAGAGAAGTCCTAACTGAATAACCATATTAACCTGGCTGTCTATTAGCCATCTAGCAGTACCCAAAAAGGTTTGGAGGCACTGCCCTTCCTCTGCCAAGTAACTTTAAAATTTAAATTAGAGAAGAAATTATCACATCTTGGATATTAGTGACAATATGTGCTAGAAAAAAGTGCTACAAGTTGATAGTATGCAGTGCAGATTGAACAAAAAATTCAAGTACAATGTAAATCTCTGTGATGAGTTAAGATTATAATTGGTCTATTAAGCTCAACTTTATGAAAAATTTCCATCATTAGGTGTCCTCTTCATAGATATTATACACAATATCAGACAGGAACCAATTACATATTCAGAAACAAGATATTTGACAATGAACACAGTAAATTAACACATATTAACCTTTTCAATACCAACCTATCCATGACCAACCTCTAGTTCTGGGATACAAAACCTCTCATTTTAAAATAGTATTTTAAATTAAAACTTTCCAGCATAATTTTGAGAACTTTTTGTTAAACTGTCCCAAAAAGCATTTTCTTTCTTTGTAAAATTCCTCCAAATTCTTGATTATTTTTAAAATCAAAATAGTGTAGTTAATTATTATATGCAGCAAGAAAAGTTTGGGGTAAGTAAAATACTAGCAAGAGAAACTGAAATTTAATGTATTTGATTAATGTTTAATTATGACACGACAGACTAAAGAAAGGCAAAAAGTTACTCAAGTAAAGTAACCTATAGATGTACTGTCTTCTTTCAGCATTTTCTATTTCTACACACAAAGGAAAAAAAACCCCACAGGAGGTCGACTGTGCTCACCTCCACTTGGGCACTCCCAATTCATTTTCCTGTCCTCTCCTTGCCACCTATATTGTGTCCACTACACACTAGGTTCTGTATCTGTACTAACCAGATACTAATACTGAAGGACTGCTGAGGACAGACATGTACGTTGTGCCTAGGCCTCCTTTTTACCAAGATGGACAGGTATTCTCAAGCACAGTAAATCGCCAATTTTATCATGAAAATATTAGTATATGTTTCAGGTTTTTTTTTTTAGTGAAACGTGTGGGGGTCTGATTGTAAAAATTTACCAAAGAGCGTGCTCTTAATGACGTTAGAAGGGTTCCCCTAACGAGGTCTATCAACATGCTAGAAAGAGCAGCCACATATTTAACTTATACCAGTGGTTCTTTGCCCTTCTCTCCACACCCCCTTGCATCTATGAATAAAATTCCCTCCAGATTTTAAATATGAATTAGTCACATTATACAAAATATGTAGGATTTTATATATAATCACATTATACAAAATGTGGGATACTTAGTCACATTATTAGTGAGATACTGGACACTGCTTCTTAGTGACAACATCTTGACTGCATGGTTGAATGCCAGAGAGTGCATCAATGTAAGTCGCTTTCAACATTCAGCCTGTTTCTGTACTTGGTCTTGACAGCAACAAGCATGGAAAATGCAGCTTCACAAAGATACTTGGATCCAAACAGAGCTAAAATTTGAAGAGCCTGATGTGAGATCAGAGGGTAAACAGGAAGTTAGTTAATCCACAATGTTTCACGATCCAGTTCTTTGAAGTCTTCCTTAGATGAGGAGTTGAGTTCAAGAAATTCCTCTTGCACTTCATCCAAAACATCAGTCACTTCACAACTAAAATGGGTTCCTGATGAATTTCCAAGCTTCACGCTTTTCATCTATATCTGGGAAGTATCTGATAAATTCCGTTTACAAAACAGTTAGATGAGCGATTGTTTCTTCAATTCAGAATCAAGGTTACCTTGAATGAGAGCAGAATCCAAGTAACTAAAACTGGCTGTATTTCCCTGCTGAATTCAACATTTCTAGAGGTCGAGTTTGGCCATGAAGGTTCAAATGGTGTTGTGGTGCATGAAAATGTTTATGTTCAGAATCCATATCTTTACACAACAGTTTGAAAAGATGACTGTTTAAGGCTCCACCTTTAACAAAGTTGACAACCTTGATAACACATTCAGGACAGTTCTCATCTCAGTGGGTAAGGTTCTGGATTTTGAGGCTTCATGATGAAGTATGCAGTGTTTACCTACAACAGATGGATTCTTTTTCTTTCACCCTAGACTCCATCAGAGCACACCCCTACCAGTGAATCCCACAAAAGTTGGTTTTCCTGAAAGAAGTTTCATACATCATGAAAAATAGCTGTTGCACAACTATCCATAGGGTGACAGGACAACATTTCCTCTTTTATGCAGTTGCCTGACACCAAACGAGCATATACCAGTAGCCTAAAACACTGAGCAATGTCAGTCATTTCGTCACACTGGATAGCAAAAACAGGAGGATCTCTTACTTGGTCGAGAATTAGATCTTTTATGTCTTGAGATAAGTCATCTATCCTTCCCTGGACTGTATCATTTAATAGCAAAATCTGAGAAAGCTTCTTTGCACTACCTTTCCCCAGAACAAGTTCTGCTACACAGAGTAGACTTGGTTTTATGAGAGACTCTTGTGTTATGGCTCTTCTTGCTCTTTGCAGTCAACATGGTGATCTCATAAGAAGTCTCAACAACCATTGAAGTTTGTTGCTGAAATGCCCCACTACTGTCCAAGTTAGCTTGCTTCAAGGAATGTCTTTTTCTTTCAACGAATGCCTTGGGCTTGTCTACAAGAGCAGGAGGTGTTGTCTTCAAGTGGCATTCCAAGCGTGAGGGTCGCATTCCATCATTGCTCAAATTTTTGTAACATATCACACACTGGGGGACTTCTGTGTCACCCTTTTGGGGGCACACGAATCCAAATTGAATATATTCAAGATACTTGCATTTCTTTGTACTCATTGCGAATTAGTGCAGTAGACAACACAAATATGTGAACAAAAGCTAAGGCACATGTAAAGTAATGTCAAGGCCGAAGTTAGAATGCTAGCCCCAAAAAATTTTTAATTTAGAATAAAAGTTAAAAAGTTATATGAAAAATTTGTACAATAAAATATGGTATTTATTTGTATGAAATATGAAAGAAAGTTTCTTTAAAAAAGAAAAGATTTTGCATAGCTTTAGATTTTTACCTAGTGCTTTCTGTAATATTTAAATCTGAATTTTAGTTTAACATTATTATTATTATTATTTTTTTGCTAACAAAAAAAAATTTACTATATTTTTAACAAACATTTAATATTGAAAATTCTGGTTTTATTGTTAAAATTTTTCATTTTTCCAATCTAGGTTTTAATATTTTTGAGACTTTATTAAATTGAGCAATAGTAGAACCTATTACATACTTCTTGCTTTATTTCAGATTTTTAAATATATCATGCTTTTTATCTTCCTAAAATTTAAGAATAGTTTTCCATTTATTAAATTAAGTTAATATTTCTTAGTATGTTACAATAATGATCTGATAATGTTTCAGCACGTCTCTTGATTTTTAAGAATCACTTTATATCATATATATGAAAACTGTGGATCAAACTTGTTTATAATCTATTTAACCGAAAAAGATGTTTGTCTTTATACGATAATACCTAAGCTTTATACCGTAGTTCTTAACCTCGGTCTTGTAATAAAAAAAATTACAAAATAAAAGCAAATGTTAAAGCTACAGTTCAGAATTAGTGAGGGTTTTGTGAGATATGAAGGGGAGGGTCAATAAGTATAGAAAATGGTAAGCGGCTCTAAGATAGCAGAATAAGAAAACTCAAAGTATAAGGCGATACTTATGCATTTTTTCATAAACTTATTTAACCATGCTCTCGTTAAGAGAATAACAAATATAATTGGGGAAGTTCCTGCTATTTTTCAAGGGCTCACGTCCCACTAAGAAATTTCTGAGCCCCCTCCCCCAGTAGGTTAAGAACCAATGACTTAAAGTGGATAAGCATAAACATAATGTGGCCACAAGTGCACTCTGCCTTTGGAAGAGATGGTCACGGATGAGTTCCTTAATTATAATTTTTTTCAAGCAAAGATGACCTAAGGTTACACATCTACATTTTACACTAAACGTGTCAGAGCGCTCGACCATCTCAGATTCTCCTCGCTTGTCTCTCCCCATAAACACATTTATTGCCGTCGGACTGTATGATTTAAAAAGAAAAATTCGAGAAACTAACCAAAAAATTATTTTAAGTTTCGAAAAACTTTTAAATAATTTTTCATAGTCGTGTGAACTCTGAAAATTAATTTTTTATTTTTAAGTTATGAGGGACTATATGACGTGCGTAAAGCAGAATTCGGCTCTTGCTTCTAATTATATACAAATAATTAAAACTTAAATAACTATAAGCGATATTTCAGAACAAAGCAAAAAGTTTTCTTGATAATGCAGAGCTACAAATTCCTAAAGAATTAAACTTACTGAGAACTGTTAATACAAGTCTATCAAACTCATTACAAACTCTAACAAGCATGTACTTGCGTTCGTTCATTTATTGATATTTTTTCGTGTTTTCTAACCCAACCACCCACACACAAATACACAAAAATTACTTAATGTATATCAGAAGTAATCTTGTGCAACAAGATTCGTTCAGTTCAGACTATTTCGAATTTCTACATATTCTTCGTAAGATGAACATGGTCTAGTTCGACTATGTTTTGTTTTTGCAAGCTGGGTAAATCAATTAAGAAAATTTTGACATTTAAAAAAAAATGTTTTAGTATATAAATATTAAGTCTCCTGGAATACTTACTATTCTTTAAATTGAATTTTTTTTTAAATATTTAACTTTTTCGCTAATTACATTTTCTTCGTTTTTATTATTTATGTTTATTGTCACAAACTGAAAAGCAGACTAGATATTGAGAGCCAGACGATATTTTTAAATTATTACAATTCACCAAATGCTACGATTAAAAAAAAAAGAATTTATATTAATAGTTATGTAGAAACTACTGACAAAGTTAACAAAACAAAATAACTGTCAGAGTTTTTCAATGATACACGAGTTTTATTAAAAGTCAATATTGTGACAACGTGCGTTAATGAAACAAGTGGTAAAAACAAAACTTTATAAAAATGAAGAAAAATCTACAAATCTTAAAAAAATCTGAAAGACGAGAAGAATTCTGAAAATGAATTTCCTTATCTAAAGTGACGTACCTCTTCTTTCTCCATAAGCACAGGTATATTTTCAAGCAACGTTCATAATTCCATAAACTTCCAAGACGTTTCATTCAAAACCGCCAATCCAACAGGAAGCGTTCAAATAGGACGGGAGTCAACACTTTTTATATAGCTATATA
>NC_068986.1:77266921-77268339 GCF_001194135.2 Octopus bimaculoides | reverse complement strand
TATATATATAGGGGAGATAATTATGGAAGAATATACTTGAAACCTCGCCTGAGAAACACTTATTCATACTATTCCATTGACAAGCGAAGGCTATCTGTATGGGAAGCTCTTCACTCGCCGATATTTGTACATGGGTGTTTTTTGTTTATTTTTCGAATGAATCAATTCATATAGTTTCTTGAGTTTCTGAAACTTATTAAGGACTTCTGAACTGAAAAAAACTCCATAAATTTAAATGAAATGTTTTAAATTTATTGTTCATTAACTGACATTTTCAGGCCTGACTTTTAATTTTTTTGTCTTAAAAAAAAAAAACATCTTTCGGTCTTTGTGTTTTGAACAGTAGAGAAACTTTCAAAGATTGTGGGCATCTGCATTAATTTTAAACTCTGTTGCTTTGTGTTACAACTAATTCTTTAGTATTTCTCTAAGTATGGTTTGACTTTAGTGCTTGAACTTTTAACAGCAAATCTTTTTAAGTCTTGACCTTGGGTCTTGTTCAAATGATATCTGAATATTTTACTTTTTAATGATGTATTGAATGATTTAATTGTTATCATCAAACCAATTTTGACTCATCCTTTTGGTGAAACTGTTGTGTGGGTTTGCTTGTCACTGGTCAGTGAAGATATACTTCAAAAGTATGAGTTGCCAATGCAGAAGTGAATGGCTTTATTAACTTAGTTGTGATGTATGTGTAGATGTCATTGCTTCTTACGTGAATAATAATTGAAGTAAACTCACGAACATTTATCTGTAATATTTATTGCTGGATATGATGGTATTTGGTGTTGACAAATTTCAATGAACTATATTAATAATTGCCAAATGGGAGGAGAGAAAAACTGCTCTGAAAATAAAGAAAACTGAGTGACATCGTGTGATCAATCCAAAAAAAAACCCAAATTCATCCACACAAATCTTTGAGGAGATCTGTGGTGTCGGCAGTCAGTCGACTGTCTACCCCCGAGTTACATACCAAATGGTTTTTATGATGAAATTGCAATGGACTGCTACCAAATTGGTTGTAGTCTCGAGCAGCACTTTCTTAGTGTGCCATCTGGCATTGGCCTACCATCTAGTTCAAACATTATTGAGATCAAACTTTGGTGATAAGGATGATAGTTAGTCATGTTCAGTTTGGGACCTCTTCTTCAATGATGCTACCATCATCATCATCATCATCATCATCATCGTTTAACGTCCGCTTTCCATGCTAGCATGGGTTGGACGATTTGACTGAGGACTGGTGCAACTGGATGGCTACACCAGGCTCCAATCTAATTTGGCAGAGTTTCTACAGCTGGATGCCCTTCCTAACGCCAACCACTCAGAGAGTGTAGTGGGTGCTTTTACGTGTCACCCGCACGAAAACGGCCACGCTCGAAATGGTGTCTTTTATGTGCCACCCGCACAAG
>NC_068986.1:77259163-77266231 GCF_001194135.2 Octopus bimaculoides | reverse complement strand
GCATGGCTGTTCGTACACATGCGTCATACAGTCTGCCTTTTACCCTGAGTGAGAGTCCCTTTGTCGCCAGCAGAGGTAAGAGCTCTCTAAGCTTGGCCCAGGCTATTCTTATTCTAGCAGTTACACTTTCAGCGCACCCACCCCCACTACTAACTTGGTCACCCAGATAGCGGAAGCTATCGACTACCTCTAGTTTTTCTCCCTGGAATGAGATAGAAGTTGTTTCCTGTTTGTTTACAGTCTTTATTGCACCTGAACATCTGCCACATATATAATCTGTATGTGCATATGTATATATAATCTGTGTGTGCATTTTCAAACCATGTGGTTTTGAATTCACCCCAGGTAAGTGCCTGCTGAGTAGTAGGAAACTAAATGGGTTGAATGGTTTGACGGGAGCTGGCCAGGTAGAAGACTACACAAGGCTACTATGTCTGTTTTGGCATGATTTTTTTGGTTGGTTGCCCTTCCTAATACCCAGCAGACTAGACTGAGTACTTTTTACGTGGCATCAGCACAAGCAAGGTCAGTTTTGGCATGGTTTTTACAGCTGGATGCCCTTCTAAATGCCAACCACTTCCCAGTGTGGACTGGATACTTTTTACATAGCACCAGCACCAGTAGGGTCACCAAGTAACTTGCAAGACAAAGTTTGAGGAGGTGATCTTGTGTCAGATGAAGAAAGATTTGAGTGTGACAGAGAGGCAAAAACAGGTATTTTGTTATAGAGGAGGTACATGGTTACCCAGCCAAGAGAGAGAGGGGAAAAAAAGAGAGGGAGAGAGAGGTAACAAGAAAGAGAACAGAAATAGATGTGCTGCTGTAAAGGAGAGACTTGGTTACCTAGCCAGAAGGAGAGAGAAAGAAAGTGACCAAGAATGAGGTGCAGAAACAGGTTTGCTGCTGTAGAGGAAATACATGGTCACCCAGTCAGAGGGAAGAGTAAGGGAAAGAGAGAGAAGGAAACAGCAAGAATGCAAGAGAAAGCAGGAGAAAGATGATGGTGAAGGGCCAGGATATATTCACAAGGAATGGGGTTTAGAGCATAGATGGGATGGTAGAGTAAGGAAGAGAGAGACAAATTGTGGAAATTGCCAGGGCATGCCCTCAAGATACAGGATCAAAATACATGTGGCCAGGTTTTGCCAAGAAGGCATGAGTAGGGAGTGAGGGAGGAGATTGCAGTGACTAGTGAGAATCTGGGTTTAAAAAGGAGGATGGGAAAAGCAGCGATACAATGAGTGAGGCAATGAGAGCAGGGATGGAGAGTGGGAAATAATCATAGCGTATGAGGAGGAAATGTAAGTATTGTGCAACAGTACAATGCCTCCTGGCAAGAATGGACTGGACCCCTACATATACATAGTAGCGGTCTGAGTAAGTTAGGTAGTTCATGCTTGTTCCCCAGTTCAAAGTTTACAGTGTTGGAATGTTGGTTCTTAAAAGATTGTTGTTATGTTCTGTGTGGTTACTGCTATTTGTTTCAATTATATTGTTATTACACTGTTGCAGTGTATTCGTTTATCTATAAGGATATAACATCTGGTGACGAGGATCATTCGAAACTCACATTAGTATTTGACAATTTCTGCATCATAGAAAACTGTAGTAGTACAGCTTCAAGAGAAACAACTACAGGAGTTGCAAAAACAAATACTACAACAACAACAATTAACTGAGTTACAGTCGGCGAAGTCCGAAAATCCAGCAAGTTTGTTTACACCAGACAGCATAGCAAATGCAATTTCTGAATTTATGTATAATCTGGAGGAGAGCATTACATTTCCCACGTATTATAAAAGATACGTTGGAATTTTTAACAAGTGCAAATCATGGTCAGAGGAGCAAAAAGTAAGGCTTGTACTACGCAAGGTAGTTCCTGCCGAACACGTGTGTTACCATAACTTTATCCTGCCTGAAAGGTCAAGTGAGATTGGCTTCCAAGAAACCATAGAACTGCTTTCAAAAATTTTTGTGATACAAGTTCATTATTCAACACCAGAATGGAGTGTTGGAACTTAACAAAAAATGAGGAGGAGGATTTTATCACCTATACTGGAATAGTCAACCATATGTGTGAAAATTTCAAACTCCAGGATATCACTCAGGATATGTTCAAATCACTTATCTTCGTGCAAGGATTTATAAGCAACTGAAGATAGAGAAATTTGGGCAAGAATTCTCTTGAAAATGGTGCAAGCAAATCAGGATTTATCCCTACAGACCATTGCAGAAGAATGTCTGACTATGGTAAATCTTAAACATAATGTGTAAAAAATTCAAATGTGTTATTCCAGGAAGCACAATAAAAAAAAAGTGTCAGGCCTCAATCCATGTTGTGGTTGTGGAGACCTACACTACAAAAAGGATTGTCCATTTAAAAACAAAAAGTTCTATAGTTGTCAGAAGCTGGGCCACAGGAGTTCTTATTGTAGAACAAACTTGAGGCTCAAACACAAAAAGGTATTTTCAGTGGAGAGTACATGTAAAAATAAATGATGTAAATACCAAATTACAGTTAGACACAGGTAGTGACATCTTGATTATAAATGCGGATACTTGGGGAAAAAAATTGGTAAACCAAGATTACGTAAAACAGCAAAAATAGCACATGGTATAATGGGCAATATATTACATTACATGGGCAAAACATGTATCATTTTCAGGAGAGACATGTGAAGCAAAATTATTCATTGTGGATAATATAATCAATCAGTTTGGCACAGATTGATTAGAACTATTTGATTTATGGCACCACTTTACTGCAATAACATAAATGGTTGTCCCATTAAAAACAAGTCTTCATTAAAATCTCCAGCCACAAGGATGAGGTCATTGCCACTTGTCTTTGAGATAGCCTGCAGAAGAATATCATAAAAGTGATCCTTCTGTTCATTTGGTAGGCCCGCTTGTGGGGCGTAAGCAGAGATAATTGTAGCTGTACCATTCTGCAAGACTAGCCTGAGTTTAAGTATTCTATTGCACCCCCTCACTACCTCTATGACCTTATCCACCCATTTCTCTGCAGGAAATATGCCCACACCCACTAATTCACCCATGTGCTTTGCCTGTGAGGACTCTGGCTGAAGCTTCTCTCCACCTTACCTCTTGTATGCAACATGCATCAACATGTCTCCTTTCAAGTATCTCTACAATCTCGCTAGACCTACCTTTCAATGTGCTTACATTTACAGTACCAACTTTGAAAACTGGGAAAGAGATATGGAAAGAAACACTGGAAGGAGAGATGTTATCCAGCACCTGAAAAAAAGGTTCCCATGATTGTTAGGTAACAGACGTCACAATAGTTATTCTTGCTTTTAACCTATTGTCATTCAAACATGTTAGAATTGTTAAGGTTGTTGCCTCTACTGGGGGGTGGGAGTAAGGAAGCAGTGTATATAAAGTGCTTGGGGTGTTTGAAAATATAGTCCAGAGAGAGCGTAAAAAGGAAAGGGCAGTGAGATAACCAATATAAAAAGAGAGAGGGGAAGGGCAACAGGATGTCCAGTAAATAAAACGTAATTTCTGATATTGGTGGTGGGGTTGGGTGCAACCATGAACAATGTCAGTCATTTTAGGGAGCAGAGCAAACAAAAAAGAATTATTTTAGAGAAAATGACTGAGAAAATGAGGCGATTAAAAACAAGAGAAATTCTTAGCTTAGCTGTGCATATTTTCGAGTGTCATCAAACGGCCAAACACATGGAATAAACTAATGAAAGTCTGAGACAGGGGAACAGGTGTGGAGGGATAATTATTCACTTTATTGCACTCAAACATATTTTGATTACAAATTTTTCATTTGTGAGATAACTTTCCAAATTTTCCTATTGTGAAAAGTCACCATCTCCATTGGTGCTTATACCTGTAAGAAATGATAATTTTTGCCTGATTCCATCCACAGTAATATCAATTTCTTCATAAGAATTGACTTAGCTACTCCAAAAGTAGCAGTAATATTGTAAGGAAGAGTTTCTGCACTTGTTAGACTAAATAAATTTCAACTTTATGACAAAGCAAAATTTTGTAATTCTTACTGCATGACAAACCATAACTGGTCATTAACTCAGAAAGTTTCAAATATATTGGGAATTATTGCAGGTTTATTTTTTTATTTATTTAATTTATTTTTTTTTGTTGCACTGAAACATGCTGAAATATTTTGCTAATAGATTCTGCATTTGTTACAAGAGATGTTTTGTTTTCTAATGGGAAAAGTCACTATTTCCAGTAAAACCATATCTGTCAGGAATTTGAAATTTTGTTTCATTGCATTCAACTTAATGCCAAATTTCTTAAGAGTTATTGACTTGGTTGCTTCAAAAACAGCAATGTATTTTAAGACCATGAAATGGCCAAAATTTTACATCAACTGTCTGTATATGGAAGAAATTATGGAGTTTTGAACTTCCACAATTGAGAAATTTTAGGGATTTATCAGGTGCAGGAAAAGCTATACTTCATACCAAAGCAATATCATTTGAAATGTCTTTATAAATTCACTACAAAATCTACTATAAAAACTATGTCATCAGCATACAGGAATTGCAATGGACAGCCAGTCTTAGAATCCCTTTATGGTTTGGAGAATTATAATAAATAAGTATGCTGATAGCTGAACCTTTATGGACACCTACTTAAACACTGATCTCATCACCAACTCTCATTTCGCTGACTGCATCTCTATACATTTCTTGCACTGCTTTCACAAGTCATTTATCTACACCTAGTTTTCTTAGTGATTAACAAACTACAGATAGTGAAAGCTTGTCAAAAGTTTTCTGTCAATCAACAAATGCAAAGGTAGAAAAGCTGACTCTTAGCTAATCATCATTATCCTTTTAATGTTCATTTTTCCATGCTCACATACAAAGGATGGAATTTGTTGAGGCAGATTTTCCACAGCCAGATGTCCTTATTGCCAACCTTCACTTGTTTCCAAATCAGGTATTATTTCTCCATGACCAGACATGTTTCAGAAGATTGGAAATGAGGGAAGCCACTTGCATGATGATAACATTTGCTTACAACTATCACACAATGTCAAGGCAAATAGACAGTAACATACACAATCATTTTGTATCAGTGTTTTAAAATCCTAAGTTGGCTGACTGAAATATTATATGGAATATTACAAATCAGGCGAGCTGACAAAAACGTTAGCACGTTGGGCGAAATGCTTAGCGGTATTTTGTCTGTCTTTACGTCCTGAGTTCAAATTCCATCGAGGTCAACTTTACCTTTCATCCTTTCGGTGTTGATAAATTAAGTACCAGTTGCATACTGGGGTCAATCTAATCGACTGGCCCCCTCCCCCAAAATTTTCAGGCCTTCTGCCTAGAGTAGAAAATAATATTACAAATCAGAGCCAGTATAAAAATTTAGCTCACTGCATAAATTAAGACGCATTGTCTGTATGACAATAAGTCTGATTCTTTTAAGTACTAAAGTAATCGGAGTTAAATGAAATGTAAGGAAATTAAAAAAGGTTTGCAACTGAATAGTCAGTTTGATGGTGAAATAGGGGATTCATTTATAAAGGCAAGCCATAAAGTTAACAAAAACATATGACATAGTAATTTGTAAATTATAAACTTAAAAAATAAAATATTTTAGAATGTTATGAATGTTTTAGATTTTTCCTGTGAATATAAAGCTAGATAACATTTCAGTCAATCATATAGACCAATTGGTATTGCGAAAGTTTCACTGTAGGTTAGTCTTTATTGAGCAAACCTGTAATCAATGATATTCTAGCCTTGACCACTCCATCTTTTTTTATAGCCAGGGTAACATTATCCAGTCTCTATGACTAACCACATAGAAACCCCCTCTATTAGCTCAATTAATCAATAAAACCTTTCGTGGTAATAAAAAACTCAATGTCAAATATGGACTCATATTTGAATCCTTATCCCACTTATGTAACTAATCCTTAGTTTATTAATCTCAAGATATTGATAAATTGTGACTATCTTTTTATCTGAATTTCTGAGATAATGAATTATAATTATTATACACTGACATATTCAGACTAGTGTTCTCTCCTTGGTTGTTGTAGTCTGTTTTGACTATCATATTCTCTGGCCTTCTTCAAGTGCCTGTCTTATTCAGTAACATTCTCAGAATTTTGAACTAAACTCTTTATTAAATCCACAGATTGTTTTTATTCTATTGTTCATATCAGTTATTCTCCTACTTGCAATGTTGCTTGCTCGCTCTGACATAAAATTACATGTAGAAAGACTGACCTAGGAATTTGAACACATGCCTACAAGGTAATCAACACTTATATGCAATATCTCAATGGGACAGAGAATATCCCGGATATAGACAATGGAATGAGAAAAATCTACCCACAAATATTTAATTCAGTTCGAAATTCTGAAAACATTGCTAAATATGACAGACATCTTAAGAAGATTGGATGGTACAATAACTAAAGCATGACAATAACAACCAAGATGAACATGTTAGTCTGATTATATCAGTATACAATGATGGTGACTATCTTGTTAAATTATGCAGTTGGCCTACATTTTTAATTGATTATTTCAGTTATAACTACTGACAGTATCTTGACTAGAATGAACTATGATGCTGTTTTAATTTTATAAGTAGATAGCTATATTAATATGTCACGAATTGGCAAATTAATGAAAATGAACAATGTTAGTCTAATAGTCATTAAAAATAGTATATTTATTGGCTCTAGTTAGAATGACATTGATTTTTTTTTTTTCATTCTTGTAACATTGGTAATTTGTTCCAATAGAGACATTCTCACAACACTTCTTTTTCCTTCATCTCAAACATGGAATTAATAACAACAAATAGGAAGGGATTGAAATAAATAACAAAGAATTCTTAACAATAAATAAGACTGAAGTGAAAAAAATATATGAAATGTCGAAAAAAAAAAAATTTTTTCAAAGTATCCCAGACAAGTTTATGTAAAATCTCTAGAGAAATATTAGACGTGCAATACGTTATCTGATAGTTTTGTGTGCATGCATGCATGTGAGAGAGAGAGAGAGAGAGAGAGAGAGAGAGAGAGAGAGAGAG
>NC_068986.1:77232769-77259153 GCF_001194135.2 Octopus bimaculoides | reverse complement strand
AGAGAGAAAGAGAGAGAGAGAGAGAGAGAGAGAGAGAGAGAGAGAGAGAGAGCCTGTTCAGGATGTATATATACTGTTCAGGATATATATATATATATATACACTGTTCAGGATGTATATATATATATACACTGTTCAGGATGTATGTATACATTGCTTTCTGAAAGTAGTTTAAAAAAACAATATCTTATTGATTGTGAGGACTGGATTTCTGGCATTATATTCAAGATTTTCATGAAATTTTCTACCACCACTTTGAGCCAAAACACTAATGTAATAATTTTAGATAAAATTATACCAACATTTTTTATGAAGTTTGAAATTATATTTCAAAGCAAAGATTTCAGCTGTAGTCATTTAACTTAATTTGTTCCCTATTCTTTTATCTATTTCTTTTGCAAAGAATAAACAAGCAGCCAGTTTAATAAAACAACGGTTTCATATAGATAAGTTCTAAAATGCAATGATAATGATAATAAATCCTTATTAAAGAAACAATGACAATGCAATAACTCATTAGCTTTTAAACCAGCCATATCTGGCCCAAATAATCTGTTTTATCTTCAAACTGAACATGTCCAGTTTCTCAATCTACCCTACTTGGTTATTGTAAAATTAAACAATCACATCATTGAAATCTCAAAGTCATGAGATAATGCATGATTAATTCAAAACAATGTGAATAAACAAGCATTACATTCAATAAAGAAAGCTGAATGATAAAGAGTTAAAAGACCAACAAGACATCTAAAGGGTAGAGAAAGAAATAATAAAAGGAACACAACAGCCACAGCAAGGTATTATTTAAGGCAATCATAAAGACTGTTGTTTAAGTATAAAGGAAGAGGAGGGGTGGTTATAATATAGACTTTAACAGTTTTGTTATTACTTATTATGTCCTACAGATGCTGTCTGTAGCCATGTTGTTTATATTTTCACATATATCATGATATAATGAATTAAATCCTCTCACCAAGGAATTAAAATGCAAAGAATCACAGAAAGAAGGAAAAGAATTTGTTGCTAATTGTTCTAGACTCTCCTTTACATTAAAAAAAATTTAGACCTTTAAAATGATAAGCTTACAGTATAAGTGCATGTACAGCCATGTGGTTAAGAAGCACACTTTGCAACCATGGTTTCTGGTTCAGTCTCACTATGTGGAAACTTGGGCAAATGTCTTCTACTGTAGCCCTGGGTTGACCAATGCCTTGTGAAGGAATTTGGTAGATGGAAACTGTGTAGAAATCTGTGGCATATATATATATATATATATATATATATATATATATGATATGTATGTGTGTGTGTGTTTGTTTATGTCCCAGTAACTTTACAGTTTGGCAAAAGAGTATGACAAAATAAGTACTGCAGTCAATTTGTTCAACTAAACCCTTCAAGGTAGTGCCCCATTATGGCCACAGTCCAATGACTGAAACAAATAAAAGATAAAAGATATTTTACATTAACTTCTTTCAAATAAATCAATTTAATGAATGAGCTCCATTGCAACCACTTGATATACTCCTCCCATAACACACTACCGTTTTTAAGATATGATTTCTATTCATACTAAAGTGTTAATGAAATGGCCACAGCTAGAACACTGAAGTCCAAACCAATTTTACATGTTACATATATCTACATGTGTAGGGTACTGAATCTCTCACTATTCTTAAGTGTGTGATTGACTACCACTGATCTACTTATGTAGAACAAGCTGGAGCTATTTAACAAGAACATTGAATAAACACTGCAATAAAATCTCAGCTGCCATCTGATATTGAAAGAAACAGATACCATAGAATTCATCAGTATTTATAGAATTATTCAAGTAAAATTACTTGACCACATCTATAGTATATATGATGAGGAAATTTACTATAAAATCTGTTGCAAATATAATTTACAAAAGATTACAAAAATTGCCAACAATTTTAGCCTTTGAATGCATTACACCCAATATTAAACAGTTATTTAAGAAAAGTGTAAATTCTTAAATAATGATTTCTTTGACTTGGCAAAAAACTGATTATTTTCGAGGAAGGAGATAGATATACTTAGTTTTATACAAGGAACGAAATAGATATATTTGGTTTCAACCATGAAAGGATAAAAGGCAAAGTTAATTTCAGCTGAATTTAAATGCAGAACCTACAGTGACAGAAATAAATATTGTAAAGCATATAGTGAATTGCTTCATCATTTCTGCCAACATTGGGAGGACAGCTCTGCTTTATTTGACTACACTACATCTTTTCTGAAATTGATAATTAATAACTTACATTTGAGCAATTATAAATTTAAATATTATAACAAATCAAATGAGATATAATAGGTTATGAAAACACTGCAAATTAGTATGTAGCTCAAGAATAGATGCCTCTATGAGAGGGTGCATATCTCTGACAAACTTTTGCTAGTTATAATTTCCTTAGGAATCATTTGAAAAATGCTGATAAACCTAGACACTTACAAGAAACAAACCAGATAGATGAACTCTAACAAAATCATCAGCAAAAAAATTATTTAAAAAATACATACTGAATCAATTCACGCTGCTTCAAAATTTGATATCTTGCCAAAAGAAAAGAGTGCTGCCCATTTTCCTTTAACTAAGTCATTACCTATCATTGATTTATTTCAAACTTGGATGTGATTCTTTTCAGTAGCATTAAGTTGTAGATATTAGCAATGTTGAGTCATGGTAGTTATTCATAAAACCTAAGTCTCTTTTCTGAGCACTGGTATGATACAACCTTCTCTACAGCTAACTATTGCTCTTTGCTGGTATACAGCATTGCAGGCCTCTAAGAGCATATTGTTGAATTTTACCAGTTTCCACACCTCTACAGGGATTCCATCCAGACTGCATGCTTTACCATACTGGATTGATTTGAGGGTGTCTTGCAATTCATCGATGGTGAAAGAACCCTTCTTTATGTTGAGTTCTTCAGGAAAGACAAGATCAATATTGCCCCCATTGAAGATGTGAAAGAGAATATATCGGCTGTTCTACTTTTCATTGATTTCACAAAAGCCTATGGTTCAATTCATAGAGGGAAATGAGAGATATTGCTACCTTATGGCATTCCTAAAGTAATTGCAAATGTTATATCAGAACATTAAAGCTAAATTTCATTCAGCAGATAGAGACAGTTGCATTATTCTTTTTCATCATATGCCTTAACTATGTACTAAAGAAAGCACTGGACTCAAACAAATTACCTGGTTTGACTCTTTTGCAGAGAAAAAGTAATAGATATCCTACCAAGAAAATTATGGATGCAGATTGTGTGGCAATCTGGTAATAATCAGTGAACAATGTCCTCTTATATGATCTGGAGAAAAATACCAGTGAAAGTGGACTATTTATTAGTGCTGCTAAAATAGCATATAGGCCTCACAATCAGAATAAAACAGAAATCTTGCACTCTGTGAATAGAGAGGAAATTAAAAAAGGCAGAGAATTACAAATACCTTGGCAGTCATATTTCCAAATCCAAGTGTAATATGAAAATCAGTAAAGCATGAGGAGTGCTTAACATTTTTTGGATAAGATATAGAAATTTGATTTTCAGCAAAGAACTAAAATAGACTTTTTCAGAGTTGCAGTTGAATCTACTTTAACTTATGGTTCAATAACATGGATACTTACAGCTCCTATGAAGAAAATTCTGAATGACATGTACATCAGAATGCTCCATACTGTTCTAAATGTTGCTTGGTGTCAATACATGACTGACAAAGAGCTATACCAAGACATTCCATATATCTCAGGGACAATACAAAAACACAGGCTGAGATCTATTGGTCACAGTTAATGTAACAAGAAGAAGCTAATAGTTGAAGTTCTTCTGTGACAATCTTCTCATGGTAAACAGGGAAGACATAGACTATCAAAAATCTACATCAACCAATTACTAGAAGACACAGGATGCACAATACAAGAGTTTTAAAATGTCATGGATGACATGTCAGGAATGCTGAGAAATTCTTGATTTACTAAGTAACTATATTGAACTATATTCCTACTGGGACTGACTTTATTATTCAACTTCCTGAAAGTAGGAAGGGACAATAAAATAAGTACCAACCAAATACTAGGGTCAATTATAATCAATCGATAATATTCATCCCCAGAATTTCAGGCTGAGTGTCAATGTTAGAAATCATTATCATATATTGGTCTTTAAAGAGATTAATTACTAAAACAGAAAAAAAACAAATTAGAAGCAATTGTTCCCGACTGATTATTAAATCAATAGTTGTTTATTTTTTAAGTCCGGCCGTGTTAATCTGTTGAAAATTGATAAAAGCTTCAACCTGTCAAATGTATAGTGACAGCTGTTCCATTTTGTAACCATTGTAAAATTAAGCAGGTTTTACACACACACACAGAGTTTACAACTGACACCAATCCACATGGAATCAATTGAGGACAGGGACATGTAGTCCTACACTACTAATAAATGCTACATTTTTGATGATTGACATAAAACTAAGTTCAATGAAATCTAAAATTGCTCATGAATGTTGTCTTGGTATAAAATATTTCTGAAAAGTCAGAAAATATATTTCCAGCTTTAAAATGCAAACTATTTCTTCTATTTTGAAAAAAAAAAAAAAAGAAAGTGTATGTTTGTGTACATGAACAACACTTGGAACAAAATGAATTTCTGTTATTACTCAGCTTTCATTAACAATAATTTCTTCTGAGTCCTCTGATTATTTTGCAAAAAAAAAAATGCAGTTGAATCTCCCAACTCTACCCGGTTTTAAGCTTTTGTTCTCTGCTTGAGGTCAGCTTGATTTATGGAATGTATTCCCAAATACATAAACATATGTGCATGTGTCAAAAGACAGAGAAAAGAATATTGTAACAATTTATACTGCTTTAGTTAAAGAATCTTTGTCTCACTGTTCTGTCCAAAAATAAAATCAAGCTAAAACAAAGTGCAGGTAAATCTGAAATACAATATATATTTTACAATATGTTTGATACTGTCATCATTATTTTTTTAAAGAAAGAGAAAAAAACAAAACAACAAAATCTATGATTAAGATTTAAAATTCTTCATTTTCATAAAATCTTCATTATTAAATATGGTACATCACCCATGACAATTATATACAAAAATATAGAGAAACGATGAAGATTTTTTTCAAAATAACACCCACTCACATTCGCTATGCTAAAGTACTTGATTACATGTGCAAATTTAGATGCACAACATCAAGATATTTCTCTAGCTCAAAGTTTTATCCAGTAGAAGAGGAAAACAAACACTAATCTTACACTAATTCCCTCAGTTTTGGGAGAAGGC
Organism: Octopus bimaculoides; assembly: GCF_001194135.2. NCBI lineage: Eukaryota > Metazoa > Mollusca > Cephalopoda > Octopoda > Octopodidae > Octopus > Octopus bimaculoides. The sequence continues at coordinate 77,253,826 of NC_068986.1, read as the reverse complement.
TGCTATTCAGGATATTCAACAAGTTTCTTTTTAAAATAAAAAAAAACATCACTGTAATCAATCTGAATTCACCAGGTTGGTGTACTCAAAGTCTTAAGTAGATCAGTAATTAGCTGACTGGAAAAAAAAATCAGAAAAGAGACATTTACTCTACAATAATGATATTATATATATATATATATATATATATATATATATCCAGTAAATGCCAGCTGTTGTTATCACATTGCTCTTACCAGTATAGAGGAATACAGTTCACCAATCTAAAGTTGTGTTGTTTACTAGATGGTAGTTAATATTTTCTACACAAGCAAAGCAGTTTACTTGTTGTTGTGTAACAATACTGCTTATACCAATAAGTGGTAGAGTTTATCAGTTGGTATCTAACCAGAATGCAATGCCACTAAGGCGTGGTAACATTTACTAGCTGCTATCTAATTACACTTTCACAATACTAGAAAAATTAAAAACAAGTTTTAAAAAAAATGTGTCTGGAAATGTCAAAAGTTTTTGCTAATTCTTCACATGTACACTTTACCTTATACACAAGTAAACAACACTCTCACTTCACACACAAGTACATAACAACATTCTTGCTTCATGCACAGAACCACAGCCTTTCTCTATAATAAAATTTCTCAAATATAAAAAGAACAAAAATTTCTAATTCACAAAAATGTAAGCATGAAATTGGTGATTCAGTAAATTGTTCATCCAGCCAGTATTTCACCTTTACAGTATTTTTTAGGTGACACATATGTATAATAAATAAACTGTTGGTCCCCCAAACCAGCATGTTGGTGCACCATTTTTATCTTTTTTTTTTAGTAGAATAACAAAAGAGTATCTGTATATTCAAGCAGTTGCTTTTTAAATTCATTTTCAAAATCTTCAGATTTTTCTACATTTTATGCAAGAAATTTAGCACATATATTTTAGCTGATAAAATGTTAGCATTTTTGTAGAAAATTTCGCATTTGAAATGTAACAATACTATACTATAAATTAATAAATAAATTACCTTATATTTGAGAAATATTGGATTAAATAGAATAAAGTTTAAATAATATAAAAGGCAATAATCTTTGAGATGATACAGAAAGCCAGAAGTATATATTATATACACTTGTTTCAATAATCATGCCTTTTTGCTGTGCTTACAATGTGAAGCCTGGTGGAATCAAACTGTTGTGGATATTCCCTTCACATTTATTTAAAAATATTTTTCACTGTTGCTTTGTCAGATGTGCATGCACATACATACAGTTAAAGTGTTATTTCAACTGACTTTAATTTTCCATCCCACTGACTGGCAACTGGCTTGTTTTAATATGACAATGAGATCTGTGTACCCAGTGGGAAGACAATGTTTCTGGCTAACTCACTGATATTAACCTCAGTTTATGCTGAACATAGCTAATTGCTTAAGCAGATATAATAGGATTTAACTATTATTGAAGGAAAGGGTATGAATTAGAAAGACACACAGCAGTAAATGGTGCCTTGTAATGTAGAGTAAAAGATATATAGTAGAAAATAAATCAGTGTCTGTATGGAGTGAGTTCAGCAATGTGATTGTCTGCAGCATTACCTTAATGTTTAACGGCAATCAATATAATGATGAGAATGATAATGATAATTGAAAGAACAGTTATTATTAGCATTTTTCTGCTCTTCTTTTGATGTGTCTCAGCCTTCTTTAGTTGTACCAAACCTTTTTCCACCTGAACATTGGCCATTTCTACATTGTAGTCAATACGATCTAATATAGTACCCTGAAATAAGAAACAAACAAACATGAATCAGAAATTCAGACATGACAGTAATGCAAAACAGAAATGACATCTTGTATGACTGTCAGTAATATGACCCCCCCCCCCCCAAAAAAAAGAAAAACATTGCAATGGTATACAATTAACAGTTAATGAGCCTTGATAGTTCATAACATCAGGTTCTAATCTTACCACATTTACACTGCATTAAACAAAGAACTGCAAAGCTGCATAGTTAAGTCACCATTCAAGTTTGACTTGACATTTAGTCATTCCCCACTAGATTATAGAAATGTTTCATTAGAATTCACTGAAGCTTTTCCACAACATTTTCATATAGAATTTTTTTTTTGTGTTATGAATTTAATAGGTTTTATCATTTTTTTAATTCAGACATTTGTTCTGCATTCTTGGAATATTTCTTTTTAACTTGCCTAACACTGAAGATTGATAGCAAAAGCCATAGAGAGAAGTGAATACCTTACACAAGCACACAAGACCATTAGAATAAAACAGAGCCCTTAATAGAATATCTTAAGCAATCAATTATTATTCTGATTACAATAAATATCAAGCTATAAAAAAAGTGGAATTTAACTGACCTGATCCACTATCATAGTGGATAAATCTTTGAAAATTTCATTCAAGTCTTGGATGGATGAGACAATTTTGATGATTTCGTTCTCTCTTTGTTGGATTAAAACACTGTTGTCTTCAACAAGCTGCTTCTGGGCACTTGTGAAACTCTACAAATATTGACATTATATTAAATGAGAAGGTAATTTAATATTTAAAAAAATGATGAAGTTTTAAGGAGTTACAAACATTACATAATTTTCGACTTGTTCCAATTTATTTTTTATCCAAATATTTAAGAAGCATTTTAATGACAATATATATCAACCTGTTAATTGTTAATGCACTCATTGTTCTGCATTTATTAAGATTGCACTAAGAAACAAGAACAGAAGTCATTAAGATATTGTTTTTACCAGCTGAAGATATTGTTTTTACATATCACAACCTTGGACCATCAGTGTACTTTTTATAGACATCCATTCCACATTCTTACTATTATCACCTCTACCCTCGTTCACCATAATTATTATCATTGTTCACCCTCACTCTTATTTTACCCATCTCTCTCTACACTTGAAATCCTTAACCCTACCCTTCATGTCTCATATCATTTATCCCTTCAGTAATTTCCTAACTACTGTTCCATTCTGCAGCAGTAAATAATTAAATTAGAATCTAACTAAAATCCATATCATATCCACCCTCCTCAAGCTTTTCCCTATTGACAGACACTCATCATTTTTATCATCATTCCTCCCATTCATATTTAGCATTGACCACCTCCACCTCAGGTTTATATTGCTCTCTCTCTCTCTCACTCCACACTCAACCCTGTGGATTCTCCTCTTTTTCATTCACCTTCTTGGACAAGTTACCTTGAGGGTACAGTCTGATAATTCATCACCACTATATTCACTTCTCTTTCTGGTACTACTCCAGACACCACTCCCACCCATGTAAAGTATGAGCTGTCCATGACCCCCACCCCTACAACAAATCTGTCCTTTCTCCTCCCATCATAATTTCTCCTCTCAACATCTTGCATAAAGCAGCCATTCTAGCTCCTAATCTTCCTTCCAAGTAACAGGACTTTTTAGTCTTGTGAACTTTGATTTTATCTAGCAAATAATCACTGAATCTTGATATCATATAGGTGTGAATTCAATACTAATGTACAGTATATATAATATATATAAAATATTTTTGTTTCTTAAAATGATTTTAAATTATATTTATAATAAGTAATCTGATCTAACCAGGTCTAAGCTACATTTCCTGCTTTTCCAGGTGAGGGTTGGTGACAGGAACTGCATATGGCCATAGAAAATCTGCTTTAACAAATTCCATCTGACCCATATGAGAATGTAAAAAGTGGATGTTAAGCAATGATGATGATGATGTATTACTGTCTGTTAAGCCGTCAATCAGAATAGACCATTTATATTTGCATTACCTATAAATGAAGATGTCAACAGACCACTTTTATGTAAAAAAAAAAAAAAAATCATGACTCATCAAAATAAGTATAACTGAAATATATGAGAGTTTCTTACCTTATCATAAATCTCTTCCTCTAGTAACAGATCATCATTAAAAAGGCCAGAATCAGCATTGATATTGGCATCAAAGTACTGCTGAGATCGGTCCTCTCTCATCTTTAGCCCTGCCATTTGTGAAAATATGATAATTACTAGTGTAACATAGTTGCAGCAAAACATTCAACAGGTATTTGTGTGTGTGTGTGTGTGTGTGTGTGTGTGTGTGTGTGTGTGTGTGTGTGTGTGTGTGTGTGTGTGTGTGTGTGTGTGTGTGTGTGTGTGTGTGTGTGTGTGTGTGTGTATGTGTGTGTGTGTGTGTATGTATGTATGTGTAACTGTTTTTGAGTTCTCTTATCTTGATATCATATGATAACTGTAAACAAGCGTCACTGTAATACAAAAATTGTCTGGCTATGGGAAAATACTTAATTGCTTGGAGACAAGTGAGGGCCAACAATAGAAAGGGCATCTAACTGTAGAAAAACCTGCCTTAGCAAGTTCCTTGCAAGCATGGAAAAGTGGACATTAAACGATGAAAATGATATATAACTGTGCAGAAGCCATCACATACCTGTAATTCAAAGGTCCAGTCATGTCACCTGATTGACCCTGATTTTACTTGAGAATTAAATTAAGGGTACACGTGTCTGTGGAGTACTCAGCCACTTTTCATGTTAATTCCATGAAAAGGTCATTCAGTTGATTGAATAATTGGCTATTAACGTGCTAATTCTGAACAGAAGAGTGCATAAAACACATGCACATACATACACACAGACACACATACACATGCACACACACACACACACTCATACATTCCATTTTTGGCATAGTTTTTATGGCTGGAAGCCCTTCCTCTTATTGTCTACTATTTTATAGATATTTTTTGTTGCATCAGCACCAAAGGAACTGGTTTGTTCCTAGCAAGCTTAAAGAGTGTTCTCTAGTCTATAATATCTCTGTTCATATAGAAACGTTGTAGGTTAGAGGCATCAGATGCAGCTATCTCTGGTGCCTCATACACATGAGGCACAGAGCAGTTGTTTCATCCTTGACAAGACTATAGTCCTCTCTTGTGTTGTTTGTGTTAATTTGTCCCTGTCTTTTCCCATAAGTGGATGTATGGAAAGGATAGTTTCTATCACTTGTATCACCATATGCTGTTATCACATGGTGTAGTGGAGAAAAAGAAAGAGTGACAGGAAAAAATACCCGGAGTGAGAGAGTGATAGAAGAGAGAGTAAAAGAATTGGGCCTGAATAAAAGGAGAAAGAAGAAAGGGTAATGCAGGAGAGAGAATGTGTGTTAGGAGAGTCAGAGTGAAAAGAGTAGGTGGGAGATAGAGGGAAAGTAATGAAGAGAGTGTAAAATAGGAGAAAGATAGGATGAAAAGAACAGAGATAGCAGAGAGGCCAAGAAAGAGCAATAAAAGTGAGGCAGGTTGATAAAAGAGAGAGTAATAGGAGAGAAAGAGAGAGGTGTGTCCCTCTCTCTCATGTAGTTTTAAAAAAATCAGCAAAAGCCCTCTATTAAGAGATTTTAAAACATGAAAGAAAAATAGTAAGCAATTTCAATGCCACATTTAATAACTGGAGTACACACAGACAGACATACTCACAGACACACATGCATACTGGCCATGCTTTCTCATGAAAAAATGTAAATAAATATGAAATGTAAATAAATAAAGAACGAGAGAAAGAAAACAAACTTACGCTGCAAATATGACGACTGACACCTTTTAAAGTTGGTTGACATTTCTTGAATAGTTCTGGCTAAAGAAGAAACAATATTTTTGCACAGTTTAATCTCTTGTGGTGTTCCACTTTTACTGCGCCGGCTAATTTGATGAATCAGATTCTGACAATGAGTGAAAATCTGCAAATTAGGAAAAAAAAAAGTTTAAAAATGTATAGAGCTGATAGAAACACACACTATATTTAATAAACTGCCTACAGAATCCTCTTTATCTGACATTTCAGTTGAGGTCTTTCACATGTTCATAATCTTGTTATTTAACTACAGGTTAGCACTGATCAAGCAGTTCTATGACCAAAGTGTTTCAGCCATGACCATCCCGTTTTCTTTCCAAACACTGTTTCTAGAACTGTATAATTCAAATGGCTCTATTTTTCCTAAGGTGGTTAGTTGTTGTTTGAAGGAAATTTGTTTGCATTATCTAACAGGTGGAGTGGCTACTTAGAGGCTCACTCCAAAGAAACTGTGATTTAATTTTGAATTAGGTAAGAAGCCAATGTTTGCCAATGAGATATAGTCTTTTGAATCAGCCATAGTATATCCTAGTTCTTATTTCAATGATTTTGAAAGAAAACTTGCATTAGAAGTAGAACCCAGAGTACAAAACAATAAAATTGAATACTGTAAAGCAATTAGTCAGGTGATTGACTGCTTTTGTTAAATTCCTGTCATTTGATCATTAAATATCAAGAAGAAAAAAATGGCTTAATTTTTAGTCCAATGTAATTACAGCTCACAAACCTCACTATATAATACAAGGGAGCCTCTACATGGTAGCCTGATGTAATAGAAATAGCAACCAAATCTCCTTTGTATCACACCCTACTGTTTAAAACAAGAAAAGGATGCATTAGGTAATGTAGTGCAGTATGCCTCCCTAAAAGAGTGGGATGATCACAACTGAAATGCTTTTAATCATAAGTTTGCTTAATTGGGACTAAACAACAACTCCCTTTCCTGAAATAGTCTCATCTACTTTTGTCACCAACATCAGTGTGAGTCTCTCTTGCTACAACTGCTTTGCTTCTTCATACTTACTAGCTCTCCCATTTTTCATTCCATTTTTAAACTCTATGTAGAGATTACTTTGGACTCAAACCAAGAATTTAGAACTGATTCAGTGCTGTCGCCACTGCTATCATTATCATTTAACATCCATCTTCCGTGCTGACAAGGGTTGAACAATTTGACAGGATCTTGCAAGTGCTGTGTCAAGCTCCAATGCTTGCTTTGTCATGGTTTCAATGGTTGGATGCTCTACCAAATGCCAATCAGTTTACAGTGTATTGGGTGCATTTTTTGTAGCATTGGAAGTAGTGAGATCACCATTTTTTGGCTCTGATTGAGCAGGTCTTTGATTAAAAGCATTCCAGTAACAATTATCATAGCTAGTTTTTCAGGAATAATGTTTTTCAGGATTATATCATCTATGACTTTTTTTTTAAAGCTGGTTAGGGTGTGATTTGAGAGATTTTGGTTGCTATTTCTAGTAGGTCATGTGACTACAAAAAGATCATGTATGCGTATGTATGCATGTGTTTACATGTATGTAGTGTGTACACATGATTCCCTGTTAGGGAAATGATTAACAACCATATAAACAATTAGGTTAGATAAGAAGTAAATATAGCAACATGAAGACTGGGAAAATCAAAAAACAGACCTGGGTGATTTCCTGCGTTTGGATTTGTATGACATGCTCCTCATCAATACTGTCATCCATGGTGGGTAGGTTCAAGTGTCTGACCTGAAGAACTGTCAGTTCCTTCACTACAATAGAAAACAGAAAAGGTGAAGGTGAAATCTCTACTTTAGAACATTCTGAGCCACAGATATCAGTCAACAAATAAAAGAAGTCTTAAAGATACAGTAAGTAAAATAAATAATTTTGGAAATATTTCTAGATTCAATTATGATGCATATTTGAAACCAAAGAGTTACATGAATTAAAATTTCTGCTGGAAGCCAGAGATCAACGTTGTTGTCATTGTCTTCCTCCTCCTCCTGTTCACCAATGTCCATCTTCCATGCTGCTATGGATTGGATTCCACATGATCTGGCTAGCACTAGTAACATGCAAGACACAACCCCTACACAGAGTGGGGGTACAGTATTGAGGGAAGTGGCATTGTGCCAGGTGTAGAAAAGAGGGACAGGAACAGGTGTCTTGCTGTAGAGGAGATACGTGGATAGCTCAGCAGGAAAGAGAGAAAGGATGGTGGAGATGAGATATCAGAGTGTACCCTCAAAGTACAAGAAGTGGATAAAGAAAGAATAAGAAAAGATAGGGCAGAGAATCAAGGATGGCTGATGAGTAGGTAGGTGGGACGAGGTGAAATGTTGGGAGACAGAAGTGTACATAAGGGTGGATATAGTTAGTTACAAAAAAAAGGGGTGTCAATAGTAAAGATGAGAGGGCATTCAGGTGAAATAGGAGTTCAATGGATATACAGTGATAAGGGATGACATTGAGAGTGTGGGATGGGTGGCAAGGGGGTAGTTCCAAGAAGAGGAATTATTGCTAACACAAAAAAGAAGGCATATGTATAGTTCAGCTCTCATATAACTACAGCAGTTGAGCAATAGTACTGTAGTCAGAGAGGTGAGAGTGGGATGAATGTCACAAAGATGATGATTCTTGTATGAATTTTTATTTCAAGCTATAAATATGTCACAAACAAATTCTCTCAGGGAATGTCAGAGTTAACTAAATCTTCTATGTTTACTGTGCCTATAAGGCACAGCAAGATGCAAGGTCCTTTTTAGGCTGTTAATGAGAAGGCCATATACATGTATGATCAGCAGACTAAGTGGCTAAAAAGAGACTTGCTGGTGCAAGTATAAAAAGTCTCTTTAACTTCCAGACTATTTACCATCATGCTGTGTTCTCATTCTGCATTTTATTTTATTGTGATTGCAATTTCTGCTCTTTATGGCTATGTTGGGGAGGTGTGTAATTACCAGAGGGATGATGAAAAACATGAAGATTATATATACAACTTTGTTAAAAAAAGAGCTTTCATTTAATAAGCACAGAAACATTGCTATTGAGGTACAAGATTCTACTGAATAAATTAGTGAAGCTTAAATGGACTATTCAGGTTAGAAACAATATTTATTTTTGCAAATTATTCAACAGCATACATACAATAATTTATTGACTTTGATGTAATATTTGTAATGTAGTGTTGTAAGTCAATAAATTACCTTTCAACAGACTTTACCTAATAAAAATACATGAATGATAAAAAAAATAATAAAGATAATTCCACATGGGCAAAATACCAATAACTTAAACTAATGGCAAAAAAATTACACAAATGGATATGAATATAACAACACAGAAGCTAAAAGTAGTATAGGTAGCTGGTAGAACTGATTCAAAGAAGAAACTTAAGAGAGACAAGTTATACAAGTGAACACATCATCTGATTCTAAAACAATATAGCTTCTCTTTTTAATCACAACGTATGTCATCAATGTTTGGACTTACTTTTTTGTTTAATCCGAGATATTTCATATTGTACTTCTTCAACACCATCAACCCTGATGAATGAGAAATTTAAAATAATTGATAATTTGAAGTGGGAGATAGCATCCATAATCTAGTATGATAGAAAGAAATAATTAGATGTATTTAGATAAGACTGGTTCAATTAATATTTAATTTGTATAATTTTCAGTAAGAAATTAGATGGTAAATTTAAGTTAAAAGGTTATTCTGAAGAAACGTTTTGAGAAAAAACATGGAGTACAGATATGAAACTGTGGTATTTAACTATTTCCAAAAAATTAATAGAGGAGGCCAGGTAAAAATATGTAATGCTCTATATGTAACAGAAAAGATGGAATCTGACTTGACTGAAATTTCAACAGAATTACTCAAAACAATTTCTCTAAACAAGTATTGATATAAATATAAGGTATGATTCTTCATGTTACCTGAACATTCTTGATCTGATGGAAATTAGTGTTTATTTATTGCTAAAAGCATGAAGAGCAAAGAAATCATAAGAAATTCCCAGGTAAGCTGTAACTAGTCAAACTTGTGACAGAGAGAAAACAGTTAAATATTTGGCAGCAGTTTAAAGATGTATCCTAGTTTTGACTCTTTATCTTAATACAAAACTATTTCATTTTAGCATTTACTAAAACTCACCAATTAGTTTCAACAACTGATTTATCAGTTTGAGGCCTCTGTAATTGTCTCCTAGTGCACCTCTTTCATCTTTGATGTTGTTGATGCTATGCCAGTCAGCAATGATAGCACCTTCCAACAATACTCGATTTACTAAGAAAGTAACTACTATAATATTAGTTGATAGCTTTAACATTTCAGCAACTAAACCTGAACTTGCTGTTTTCTAAATCTTCATATCCTTAAAGCCTTACTAATTATAATGAAGTTAGCCTCAGAAGCTGGTCTGTTTGTTAGTCCAATACGGAGTAGCCTTACTCTACATTCAACATTCTTTTGTAATCCCTTTTATATTTCCACTTTAACTCTTCATTCAACAACCTCTTATTGTAGCACTTTCCATATCTATTTTCACAATCACTGAAAGTAAGTTTACTACCTTCATTGCAAATACATTTTTCCCTACTGACATTCTGATTTATATGATAACTCTGCTTTGGAATTTTGGAACAGTTCATGCTTCTCAATTTCATGTCATAGAACTTTAGTAAACCTCTTACTCTTAGCTTCTATCCTAGTTAAATATATCTGACATATTGTGCTTTGTCAAGCTTTCTTCCAGAAATGTCAGTTTGCCTCTAGCATAGCAAGGATTGTCAGATACAGGGGTAAAAGTATTTTCTGGTATGAAAATCTGGAGAAAATTTTGTGTCTCTTCACACTTGACCCAGGAGTTAATTGCTCTCCTCCTTTCCTTTTGCTATGCCTTGCACATAGTTCTTATAACACAATATTGCCTACTGCCTGATTGGGCCCTTACTACATTCACAAAATTGGTTAATGGCTTGCAGTGGGCTATCTAGTATTTGCAACCAGCTCTCATCTGTGTCATGGTTCTCTTTTTCCTCCTCTCCTATCAAAATATAGAACACTTACTGCTGTTTGGAAGTTACACCTAACAGAGTTTAAATGAATTTTAAATTCAGATTGAATGTATTTTGAATGGAAAAACTGGATAGAAGGGTGGCAGAAACAAAAAAATATATCTTAGTTTAACCAAACCAAAAGGAGAAAGTCTTTAAACATATAACTATGTATATATCACTACTTCATTTAATTGATTCTAATAGATGGAGAAGTACTAATTCTGCCTTTTAATTTCCACTTCAATGGGGAGAAAACATTGAGTACTAAAGAGCAAGCCTTTACAGAGACTGTAAAGGAAACAAGTGGAGTAGCTATGAAGCAACCTTATTGCAAATATTCTGATTCTATCTAAGCTAAGAGTGGATATCTATTGGATGCTGAGACCTAAACATACTTTGATTGTTACAGAAGAGACTGCTATTCACAAAACCATGCAAAAAGTAAATAGCAGAAGATTGAGTGACTTATTGATTATCTAATGACCAACTATTTATGATTTTCAATACAAGCATTGGAGATCTGTATTTTCAGAAATACTGCTATATGTACATCTTTCAGAAAAGATAAGAGTAGCATTGATTTTAGAATTTTTTTAAAAATAACTACTAGAGAACCTATTTGCTGGGTAGTTTTCTGTTAATCATAATACACACATACACAAATTTCTGGTTGCAGGTAGAAATTGCATTTCAGTCATTTCAGAAGCTCTTCATCTTCCTCCATGAGCATTATGAGGTTTCTATTTTATATAAAAGTGTCTACATTTTTAGAACTGAAATTGGTTTATATATCCTTCTTCTCTTACTTGGTCCTTAAATCTCATTCTGAATTTTTAAATTTTTATCATTTATGATACAAAATATAATAATATATAAATTTTGGTAAATTTGGATTCCCCTGTACCCTTAATGCCCATTTAGATCTCATTGTGACATCTTTTGTTTTCTATTTAAGGCCCCTTTAAACTGATAATCTACAACATATGTGGGAAATTCTGTCTGTAGGTGTGTTTGTGGAGTTGTTAGCTAATTCCTCCTACATCAGTTTATCGATTTTGATGCAACTTGACACATGAGCAAAACTCATGTCTGGAAACCTCATGGCATACTCAGATTGTTGAAAAAAAATCGATAATAGCCTCCCTGGAAGGGATCCTTATATATATCTAATATATTTTATTTTAAAACCCAAGGGAAATAACCCATTCGCCCTGGAAGGGATCCTTATATATAGCCAAGGGAAATAACCCATTTAGTTTCCTAAATTATTTGGTAAAAATGAAATTGAGTATGCTTATTTCTTAGTATTTGAACTGTTAGTTATTTTTGCAATTTATCCAGTACAACCCTTGAACAGGTAAATAGTATTTTCCTAAACAATAGATCCACTTATTTCAGTTAGTGACTTATTCACGAATATACCAACACTAGTGTCCCTGAGGATAATATTCTCTGGGAACGCACAAAAGCCCTTTTCAGAGTTATTTACTTTGAATTGTTATTATCTTACATCTGATTAGCCTGTTATTACATAACATGCTTCACAATTTTAGTATACATACCTTCTAAATATTTCCTCTTATGTTCTATATACTCTGGGAATGCATTAAAACCCTTTTCGGGGCTACTTTATTTGAATTCTTACTATCGGGTAACTAATTCTATGTTATTACATAACTGACTTCACAATTTGGGTATTTCTAGCTTATTGGGATTTCCTAAAAACAAGATCCTGTGTAAGACAGTTCGGTATTCTCTGTAAATGCACAAAACCCGTTTTAAAGGCTACATACTTTGTATTGTTATTATTGGATTAGCGAAACAATTATGAGAACGGAACCAAGGGATAAGCCCCACTTTCCCGGGAATTACCGTGGTGTACGTGGTGTACGTCAGCTAGTTATAAAATAGTTTGTCACCCCTACCCCACCTTTTTCTGGACACATACCATTATCTTTGACATTTTCTGAGACATGTTCTTTTATGTAGTCATAGCAAATTTATAGTCACAGTAAAAAAATGGGTAGGGAACTGTACCTGACATAAAATAATTTATCACCAGCAGCTAGAACTTAACTGTCAATTCCCAGTGGTTGTAATTCTAAGTGGATGTAGAATACTAGCTGCATTAGAACTGTTGGTTGTGATAAGGAGAAAGATATATGTAGCTATATTATCATCCCTTGAACCCCTTCGTTATGCTCTTCTGCCACTACAAATTATAGTTGTGATATTTTCTCCCAAAGTTCATTCTGCTACAATAATAGCAACAAGCATGTAATTCCTTTATTCCCTAGTTCTAAAAATTTGCTAAGAACAAAGAACTTACAATGGAGTGTCCTGTACGTTAAAAAAACTACATGGTCTTATGCATCTGAGGAAGGTGGTGTTTTACAAATTGATGTAATGCTTACATTCATAGATTAAATGGAGCTGCCTGAAATGACTATTGCACTAATACCTGGACATACTTGTTAATTATTAGTTTTCTTCACCTAACTTTGAGCTGTGCAGATAACACTGGTACCTCACCAGAATCTTTATATATATGCACGTATACACATCTTTTGATTGTCTCCCATGAACACTTCTAAAGGCTTAACATCATCCCCACCCCTACTTAGGGTTTATCTCCTACGTAGGGTAGTGATCATGTAGAGCATAAAAATGATGATGCAGTGTATGCAGGTTGAAGGCTATTGTTTGTATATGAATTCTGCCAAATGTGAGCTTTTTTTTTCAGGTACATGATGCTGCTGTCCCCCATCCCAGGGTCACACAGGCCCACACCTCCCACACCATCAGGGTTGGCACACTCAATGTGGGCACACTGAAAAGTAGGTCTGGTGAGATTGTTGAGATGCTTGAACAGAGATATGTAGATCTGTGCTGCATCCAAGAAGTAAGGTGGAGAGGAGGTTTCGCAAGGTTCCTCATAGGCCAAGAACATAGGTACAAGATTTTCTGGGCTGGGAACACTGATGGGGTCGGGGAGTATATTTCTTGCGGAGAAATGGGTTGATAAGGTAATCGAGGTAGTAAGAGTCTGCGATAGAATATTTAAGCTACACCACTACCAATGATAACAACAGTCGCAGCCAAACTGGCAATAACACCAACAATAAAAATTAAAACACAAACAAAACAACCACAGTAAAAACATAAAAAAAGCAACAAAAACAACAGTAACATTACAAAATACAAAATAAATAAATAAATAACACTGCTGAAAATAGAAACAACAGTGAGTTGATGAGGGTCATAGAAGAAAGGGCACAAAAAAAAAATACAAAGGAAGTGACTTTGAGGAGCTCATCTCCCAAGACACAGCTGAAAAGACAGATTCGGAAAGAACTTTACATTAATATGCCAGACTTGTCCAAGAGCTTTCAGAAGATGTCTGGCAGCTAGCAGCAGAACAGTAAGTGGCAGTGTTGCTGAAGAAACATGCAACTGAGGGGAACATTAATATTTTTGACTCACAATTTCTGTTGAATGCAGAGTTTAAGATTTTGACCAAGGTGCTAAGAAAGAAGTTGGTGTTGGTCATTAGTTGTATGGTCAGAAAGTGCAAACTTGTGCGATTGTGTGATCTACCCATGGCAACCATAACCATGCAATACATCATAAAGGGAATGGATAACCAACTTGGCTGTGGTAGGCTTAGAGCAGTTTGGATTCATCAAAAGCTTTTGATAGGGGTCAAGTGTCACTACATGGTAACTGCCCCCTAAGTTTCATTTTCAGTGGCATTCTGCTTGGTCAGATTATATGGTCACCAATCAGAACTGTTTCAAACCATATGCCCGGTCCATCAAAAATGTCTTCCCACATCTCTTTTGTATGCACAAACTCAGGAGTAACTGTTGCAGAAATTGTAGGAGTTGAGGAGTATTTAATTTAGACTGGAATACAGAAGAGCAGTGTCAGGATATGTAGATGATGCTACAGTATCAGACATCTTGGAGGTTGATACAGTGACAGGAGCAAAAACTTATTGAAATGTCAGTGGGCTTGCAGCTTGGCATCAGGAGAGGCAAGCCCATGCTGTTGCCAGTGTCAAAGAGTGTTGGCCCAATGAACTGGTAAAGTTGCGAGAAGTTTGGTGTAGTTCTGACATCTAGTGGGATAGAAAATGGGACTAGGTTATGAATAGTGTGGCTAGTCTTCCCAGAAATGGGCTAAGAAGAAACTATCCCTGAAAAGTAGGGTAAAGGTCATGAGTGTATACATCATCTCTGTCATATATTGCCACCTGATCATCATTCTTTGACTCAGTTTTCATATGACCAGAGTGGGGCATCTTTTCTTTTACATCTTGTGGAAGGGATGTCTTTCACTGGCCAAGCAGTCCATCTAATGCCAACATCTAATGTCATGGCTAATACAGACATGTGCCGATGCTACAGCACTAGCAGAGTGCGCTGGACAATGAACAGATGTGGTCATCTTTTGTAAGGTCTGTTTTCCCTCAGCTTGTCTCTTTGACAGGGCTGAAGTCATGGGTCAAATGAAGACCAAGATCTGACATCTGAAACGTCACCAATTGCTCCAGCTCTCAGCCAATTGGGGAATGTAGCTAGTGGAACTTCTATGTTAGCTTGCTGTATGGAACTATTGGAAAGACAATGAGATTCTTGGGAAAACTGAGCATTGTTGAGAAACAACTGGTTGGTCTGTTGCAGAGAACTTTGAACCCAAAAATTATAGATAACTATCAGAAATCCCTCAACTGGCAGTGCTACTAGGGGCATTAATGATTTGAGATAAACTCTACAAGCATAGATGTGCTGTCAGTTGGTCATGTCTGAGATGTGTACTGTGTCACATTTCATCAACCTTAAAAGGATGAAAGGTAAAGTTGACCACAGTGAAATTTGAACTCAGAACATAAAGAGCCAGAAAAAATGTCACAAAACATTTTGTCTAATGTGCTAACAATTCTGCCAACTTATTGCCTTAATAATAATTCTTTCTACTATAGGTACAAAACCTAAAATTTTGTGGAAAGGGGGATAATCAATAATATCAAACCCAGTGTCAACTGGTACTTATTTTATTGACTGTGAAAGGATGAAAGGCAAAGTCAACCTTGGTGGAATTTGAACTCAGAACATAAAGCTGGAAGAAATGCTGCTAAGCATTTTGTCAGGCATGCTAATGATTCTTCCAGTTTACCAACCTATTTTCATTGTTATTATTACTATTAATAATAACAATCCTTTCTACTAATGACACAAAGCCTGAAATTTTGGGGGAAGGGATTAGTCAATTACATCAACTCCAGTGTTTCGTTGGTACTTAATTTATTGACCCTGAAAGGATGAAAGGCAAAGTTGATCTCAGTGGAATTTGAACTCACAACATGAAGATGAACGAAATACCACTATGCATTTCACTTGGCATGCTAACAATTCTGACAGCTAGCTGCCCTAGTAATGATAATAATAATAATAATAATAATAATAATAATAATAATAATAATCTGAGATATGTCTTTCATATATCTGTGCTAAAACACTGATTTAATTGTATGAAAAATATATAATGACTTCTTATATAGCCAAACAGCCACACATTTGTGAAGACAGAGCAGTCAATTTAATCAGCTCATGCCCCCAGTAATTGACTGGTGCTTATTTAGTCAATCTGAGTAGAAGGAAATGTAAAGTCAAA
Organism: Octopus bimaculoides; assembly: GCF_001194135.2. Taxonomy (NCBI): domain Eukaryota; kingdom Metazoa; phylum Mollusca; class Cephalopoda; order Octopoda; family Octopodidae; genus Octopus; species Octopus bimaculoides. The sequence goes on along the minus strand of NC_068986.1, from coordinate 77,237,439 downwards.
TCCAGTGCAACTTTAACTCAGAATGTAAATCACCATCATCATCATCATTGTAGCATATAAATATTGCAAGGCAGTTCTGTCATCACTCTACCAATTCTATCACCCAGAGCGGAAAATAATAAGTTATAACATAGCATGGGAAATAATAATCATAATATAGGTGTAAGACCACACATTCTGCAAGAGAGAACAGTTGATTAAATTGACTCCATATATAAGTGGCACTTATTTTATTGACCTTGGAAAGATGAGAAACAAGTATGACCTTGCTAAGATTTGAATATCAAACACAAATTAAATACTGTAGGGCATTATGTTGTTTAATATTCTACTTTTTCTGATATCCTTTCCTAATAATAACATTCTAAAGTTACACATTTGGGAAACCAACCACAATACTGGTCTGATACATATATACAAACTTTCTTTTAACAGTTTAGTCCAAAAACCTATGATTATTTACAGAGACGATTATAGTAGCAATAGAATAAGTAGGGACAGCATGCCAATGGGTAGAGTATGGCTGTGAGTGATCTTATGCCAATCAGTCAAGTGGCTATTCTCTAGCCACAGTCTAAGATCTTTGTGTCATCCTCAGAAAAGAGAGTTGCTCTGAATTGTTGCAACTTGATTAAATCTGCTATAAGTACTCAACAAAGGCAAGTGGTGGTGTTAAATTGGCCAAGAGATTAGGCCAGAAAGGAAAGAAACCACAACAAACAGGTTGCTGCAGTAGGAAGCAGGCATCATCACATCAAGCTATCTAGTCATCTTCATTATAGAGACTTGGTTAAATGTTTTCAACAGACAGAGTGGACTAAAAGTACTCAGGCAGTGATGTTAAACTAAACAATGAGTTAAGTCTTTGAAAAGATGATTAAGGTGCATGGCTCAGTGGTTAGAGTGTCAAGCTTACAATCATGATGTAGTGAGTTTGATTCTCAGACTGGGCTCTATGTTGTGTTCTTGAGCAAGACACTTTATTTTGCGTTGTTCCAATTCACTCAGCTGTAGAAATGAATTGTGACATCACTGGTACCAAGCTGTATTGGCTTTTGCTTTTCCCTTGGATAACATCGGTGGTGTGGAGAGGGGAGGCTAGTATGCATGGGTGACTGCTAGTCTTCTATAAATAACCTTGCCCAGACTTGTGCCTCGGAGGGGAATTTTCTAGGTGCATCTCATGGTCCTTCATGACTGAAGGGGGCCTTTACCCTATTATTAAGGCAATGAATTGACAGAATAGCAACGGTACAGTATCGAATACCTTGCAGTATTTATTATGCACAGAGTTCAAATCCATCTGAAGCAAACACTGCCTTTCATTTCAGGATTGATAAAGTACCAAACATGTAACTGGGTTGGTTAAACCAACTCTCCCACCAACAAATTTCTGGCCTTGTGTCTATGTTTGATATTAAATGGGATGGGTGGATTGGCAGAATTGTTAGAATGTTGGGCAATCTTATGGTATTTATCTTAGCTGATATCTTCCGAGTCCAAATTCCACTGAAGTGAACTTTCCTTGGATCTATTTTAAAACGGGGGCCACATTTTTCATTAATGTTTTACGTAGTGTTTTTGGTACGGAAAGACTTTCAAACTTCGTATACTTATCTATTTTGTGTTATAGAACAGAAAAATATTTTTGGATTCGAATTTATTTCATGTAAAAAATTGTCTTATTTCGATAATTTCAAACAAACACTGACAAGTATTCAGTTGTTTACATTTACTCCTTTGGCTGATTAAGCGGTGTAAAGCGTATTTAATCTCCATACTTTCGTTTTATTTGCTTTTTTCATTTTAAATTTGCTTTAACCCTAACCTTAACCCTAGGGTTAGGGTTAATTGTTTCAGAATCGTTTGTTTATGTAGTCGGCACTTAATGTATATCGGCTGAATGGACGTCAGTGATTGGTTGAAATTACAGAAATATGACAACTTTAACATGGAATAACTTATGGATTTCTTTTTTTTTTAAGAAGACTAAGAGAAAAAGATATTTTATATGACACATTCTACCAGTGTTCCAAGTTTCAAAGTGTTTCATTAATGAAAAATGTGGCCCCCGTTTTACAAAAGATCCCTTTCCTTTAATCCTTTTGTGTTTGTACAAGTCAAATACTAGATTGACAGTATTGAATAATCCACTCCCTCAAATTTCAGACCTTTTGTCTTGTGGGGTCGACTTTGCCTTTCATCCTTTCAGGGCTGATAAAAATAAGTACCAGTTGAAAATTGGGGGAGAGGGGGTAACCAACTGACTCCACTCCCCTCAAAATTGCTGGCCTTATGCGAAAATCAGAAAAACTTATTATTAGAGCTGATAGAATCATTAGAGCATTGGAAAATATGCCTTTCAGTATTTGTTCCAGTTCTTTACATTAAAAGTTCAAATTCTGCTTTGCTTCTCATCTTTTGAGGGTCAATAAAATTGAGTATCAGTCAAGTACTCAGGTCAATGGTATCAACTAATCTCCTCTCCTTAAAGTTACTGGTCTTATGCCTAAATCAGAAACTATTACTATTATCATTATTTAGGGGAAAGATTGGCAGAATCTTTTGTTGGATATTTGCTCCAGCTCTACATTTTCTGCCATTCATTACTCTTGTAATAATGTTATCTAACATAGGCAAAAGTTCTCAAAACTGTGAAATTATACTGACCTCAATTCTTGACTAATAGTTTATTTTATTGACCCTGGAAGGACAAAAGGCATTACTGATGTCAATAAGATTTGAACTCAGAAAGTAAAGAGCTTTAACTATTATACCACAAGGTCCAGCACTCTATCAATTCTCTATATAATAATGATTTATAACAGACACAATGTGACAAATTTGCGAGGAAGAGTATACAGTGAGCCAATATTTGATTACTACTAAATTTTATTGGCCCTGGAAGGATGAAAGACAAATATTCACACTGGCAGATTTTGAGCAGTAATAGCAATATTACTGATTTCTGTATCTTTGATTGACCTAATAATAGCCACAGACACACACACAAAAAGATAGATATGTTTACCATACTGGAGGCAGTCGTGCTGCCTTAGTGCTGTTGAGACCCAACTCCAAATCCATTTGGGAATTGGCCACAAGGGCCATTCGGTCATCAGCAACCTGTAAAAAGACATTTTCAAATATTAAAAATAATTAACAGGAACAAAAGATGAAGAACAGGATAGAGAGGTGATTGGGAAATAAAAAGAGAGAAAATGGATGAGAATAGAGAAATGGAATGAAAACAAAATGTAGAGAAGGGGAGGGAGGAAAGAAAAGAGAGAGAGAGAGACAGGATATTTTTCATTCAAAGCAAGGAAACATTTTCTAACATGCTCTCATCTACATGCATGTAAAAAAAAAACAATTAAAATTCTCAAAATTTTTATAAGTACTAGGCCTCACAATCTCTGATGTTCTCACATGGCAATACTACCAATGTTACTTGAAAGAGAGTGTATGCAGCTTGATACAAAGAAAGGACAAATTGCAGTATTTAATAAAATTAATATCACCATAAAATTTCAGAGCTTGTATAACACCAAATGAAGGAAGAAGGATTAAATAAAATCTATTTTGTCTACTTATAAATGAAAAAGAGGTAGCAATAAATTTTATTAATATTTGGAGAAGGGGACTGGGAATTGCCAGATGGGTGACAATTGACCAAGACTATCAGAAAAACTAAGGTTCTTCTTTAGGGCCACAAAATATTTCATCCTTGATCAGTTGTTATTTTCTACAAAGCTCACATAAGATATCCACTGGAGTCTTGTTCACATTTAACAAGTAGTGAACCATCACAAACACAAACATCCAATACTGCACCCCCAAATAAGGTCATCAACTAATTGACAATGAATCTCTCATCAATAATACTCTTCAATGACTGGTTCAAGAGGCACAGCTTCATCTCTGCCTGTTACTCTATTACTGCAGCCTCTGTTTTTCTGAAATAGCTATCTGCTAAACTATCTCCAACAAATATCATCTTACTCTCCTACTCCTCCAGTCAACTTTACTCAGATCCAGCACCAAAAATTTTAGCCAGTCCTTTCTCCCCAGGACTACAATGCACTGGAATTTGCAATTGTTCAAACAGGACATGAACAATATAAACTTCATTATATTTAGAAGACCTTCAAAAATTGAAGACACTGTTTTCTTTTTTCTTGACTAATGACTTGTTCTACCTTCATTGCCATCATACACAAGAGCACTCTTCAATGTTTCAATTGTTACTAACACAGATCATCACCAGTTGCCTTGGCTTCTGGATTTCACACTAAATACAGAGTCTGAAGTTAAATAGACTTCCCCAAATCCATGGAGTTTAAGTTTGATATATTAAGCGAAATTGTGATGGCATCTGTGCCCAGCATCACCTTCCTGGCACTTGTAAAGACATTCAAGCAAGATCATTGCCAGTGCCGCTGGACTGGCTCCTGTGCAGGTGGCACGTAAAATACACCATTTTGAGCATGGCCGTTGCCAGTACCGCCTGACTGGCCTTCGTGCCAGTGGCACGTAAAAGCACCCACTACACTCTCGGAGTGGTTGGCATTAGGAAGGACATCCAGCTGTAGAAACTCTGCCAGATCAGATTGGAGCCTGGTGCAGCCATCTGGTTCATCAGTCCTCAGTCAAATCGTTCAACCCATGCT
>NC_068986.1:77231522-77232650 GCF_001194135.2 Octopus bimaculoides | reverse complement strand
TATATATATATATATATATATATATATATTGTGTGTGTGCATGTGGCATGTAAAATGCACCATTTTGAGTGTGGCTGTTGCCAGTACCACCTGACTGGCCTTCGTGCCAGTGGCATGTAAAAGCACCCACTACACTCTTGGAGTGGTTGGCATTAGGAGATTTGGAGCCTGGTGTAGCCATCTGGTTCACCAGTCCTCAGTCAAATCGTCCAACCCATGCTAGTATGGAAAGCGGATGTTAAACGATGATGATATTTATATATACTTATATATATATTATATATATATATTATATATTATATAAATAGGAAGTTAGACAAAACACAAAACCCTTCAGGTAGATAGCCCTGCTCGATCTGTAGAAAAGGCATAGGTAGAAACTCCATAAAATGTACCCAGTGTAAGCTATGGACACATAAGAGGTGCAGTAATATCAAAGGAAGGTTAACTAGCAAGATAGTTTTTGTATGTGGCAGATGCTCAGGAGCAATAAACACTGAAAATGTGCAGAAAACAAACTTTGCCACACTCCAGAAAGAAAAACTAGAATAGTTGATAGCTTCTGCTATCTAGGTGACCAAGTCAGTAGCAGGGGAGGGTGCGCTGAAAGTGTAGCTGCTAGAATAAGAATAGCCTGGGCAATGTTCAGAGAGCACTTACCTCTGCTGATGACAAAGGGCCTCTGGCTCAGAGTAAAAAGCAGACTGTATGATGCATGTGTACTAACTGCCATGCTACATGGCAGTGAAACATGGGCCGTGACTGCTGAGGACATGCGTAAGTTCGCAAGAAACGAAGCCTGTATGTTCTAATGGATGTATAATGTCAGTGTGCATACTCGACAGAGTGTAAGTACCTTGAGAGAAAAGTTAGACCTAAGAAGAATCAGTTGTGGTGTGCAAGAGAGACGATTGCGCTGGTATGGACATGTGGCAAGAATGGATGAGGATAGCTGTGTGAAAAAGCGCCACGCCCTAGCAGTTGAGGGAACCTGTGAAAGAGGTAGACCCAGGAAGACCTGGGATGAGGTAGTGAAGCACAACCTTCGAACTTTAGGCTTCACCGAGGCAATGACCAGTGACCGGAACCTTTGGAAATATGCAGTACGTGAGAAGACCCGGCAAGGCA
>NC_068986.1:77229920-77230620 GCF_001194135.2 Octopus bimaculoides | reverse complement strand
TTCACAATGCCGATTTTTGGCAATTTTCCGGAACCTTCGTATCTGAAAACGGGGATTTTTGGCAAAAACTTTTTTTAAATAAACAAATATGAAAGAAAAGGGGGGGGGCGGAAGTCTTTCCGTAAGCTACTTCTTACCATACAGCCACTCCTGTGCCTATACATAATATATATTATATATAATATATATATATATATATACGTGTATATATTTATATATATAATATATATAACCGTTGCGCCTTGGGCGAGTGTCTTCTACTATGGCCTTGGGCCCACCAAAGCCTTGTGAGTGGATTTGGTAGAAGGAAACTGAAAGAAGTCAGCAAGTGAAGACATTATTTCGGCCTAGCTAAGGCAATCTGGCAAATGTAAAACTGCTGTTCCACCGTGGGAAAAGTTCTGTTACTGTGCTATTTAAATTTGGCTATGGTGGATCGAATCCACTCCATGCCTGGAAGATCCTACATATATATGTCTGTATATGCTCGTGTGTGTTTGTCCCCACCACCATTGCTTGACAACCGAAGTTGGTGTGTTTACCTCCCCGTAACTTAGCGGTTCAGCAAAAAGTTCCGATAGAATAAGTACTAGGTTACAAAGAATATGTCCTGAGGTCGATTTGTTCAACTAAAGGCGGTGCTCCAGCATGGCCGCAGTCAAATGACAAACAAATAAAGGAGCACACACAACACATATAT
>NC_068986.1:77228332-77229311 GCF_001194135.2 Octopus bimaculoides | reverse complement strand
TATATATATATATATATATATATATATATATATATATATAAGCTTGAGGGTAACATAACCTTTGAAAATATCAAATATTGATTAAATAACATGAAGAGATTTAACATGGCAAGCGCAACAAAAATGCAGCTCTTTGATTCCTGGAATTATTGTTGACTAATGTAATTTAGATCATAAAATAAGAAAGATATAAGAAATATTTCTTTTCAAACCAAGATAAAAAAAAAAAAGAACATACACAAATACTAATGCGCATATGTGAGCAATAGAAATATTCATCAGATTCGTTATAATATATAACAAATGTTTATAACACAGTGCCTCTACGTGGTCGCTTAAGCTTTTGAAAAAAACAGTCAAACTCTCCAAATGAAACACTACCTAGAAAAATAAAATAATAAAAAATAAAATGAATAAATAATAGGTAACATTAAATAATGTAGTCCTACATATCCTTAAAAAAACATGATGGTCATGGCAAAAATGCCCTTCCTCATATCGTAGTTGTTTGATCAGAGTTGATTGTGGGCTAAACAACTGTTTGATAGAGGGTTTAAAAAAAAAGAGAATTTTTTATGTCTTACGACTCAACATACGACTTAGGTTATTTACTATCGTGTGTGGAATAGGTTAAACAAATCTAGTCACACTTGTAAATATAATTTGTTTAAGGGCTAATTGCAACAAGCTGTTTTAAAGAGTTCTGCGATTTTAAATATGTAGTGTTTTTTTTAATTATCACATATCCGTATTTGTGTGTGTATATATATATATATATATATATATATACATACACACGTAGGAGATTCGTTGCCACTGAAGATTCGTCTATAACAAAATTTCTTTTTTTTTTTTTTAGAGTAACGATAACATTGAAAACAAGGAAATAAATGGTATTTAGGCAAGAATGATATCCAGGGAAATATCATCTCTACGCAGTTCTTAAAATCCAGGTAAATTTCCATTACAAAATCTAAAA
>NC_068986.1:77226158-77228140 GCF_001194135.2 Octopus bimaculoides | reverse complement strand
TATATATATATATATATGGGTAATTTTTAATAAATTATTTTACTAATCTTTATTTGAAGAAATAACAAAGCTGTTTGATTAGAACAAGTGTTGCAGCTTAGAATATCAGAACGTCACACATGCCAAGGAAAATTCAAGCGTTCGACGAGGAGAATAGAAACATGTTTGATTTAAATACAATGTATTTATTATATGTTTGGTAATCATGGAAGTAAAAGAAAGCAAACTTGACGGTCTGTTTTAATCTTATCAATGGATCAAATAAATTTAAGGAAAAACAAGTTCGCTGGATTAGACATTGCTTTTTATACTTTCAATATCAATAACATTTTGAATCCATAATGCAATCGGCTATAATATTTTACCTATAAAACTGGCTTAGAAGTAGGTTACAAAAAATCATCAATTTTATGCTATGTTATCGACACACCTCTTCGACTTTCTCAAAATGATTAATTTTTTTTTTCCCCAGAAAGTTTATTCAAATTTGTAGCCCTGTCCCTGCGTTGGAATATTTTTAAAACCCTAGAAAATCATGTAAACTTCACAATTAATCTGTTATGATCATTATTGTTAGGTGGAAGATTAATTAATAGTCAAAATACATAGCGATATTTGCTCCAGCTCTTTACGTTTTAAGTTCAAATCTCGCTGAAGTCAACTTTGCCTTTCACCTTTCCACGGTCGATCATATGAAGTACCAGGCAGTTAATCATCTAACTGATCCTTTCAAATATATGGCCTTATACTAGAATGGATTGGCACAATCATTAGGACGTCGGTTTTTAGTTTATTAGCTCCCTAAACTCTGAAATGAAATCTCAACGAGGTGAACTTTACCTCTCAATTTTGGAGGGTTGATGAAATAAAATAAGTCAAATACTGAGGCAATTTAATCGACTAACTTCCACCCTTCGCAGACTAGTTAAAGGAATCGGACGAAATGCCTTACAATTATTACGGCCTTTTACGTTCCAATCCCGCAGAGGTCAACGCCCCCTTTCGTGGGTAATAACATTAAGTACCAGTCTCGTACTGGGTCCATTTATTGGACTGACCCTCCTCCCAAATTTCTAGCCTTGCGCCTACATTAGAAACAATTATTACTATGATTTACAATTAAATATTATTTATTTTTATTACTGACCAAATTTATTCATGCAATTAGAAATATTGTAATGGGTCCAACGCATATGAACATTTAATTAATGTAAAAATATATTCTAAAAAACCATATGGATAAGCTATAAAAGGAGAGAATTATAAGGAAAATGCTAGTGAGTGTTATGTTGGTACAAAAACAGTTACAAGCCTGTTGTAAAGTGACAAGTACGGATTATAAAGTTGCATGTAATATGTAACTGCAATGATCAAGATGCATTCACTGCAGGCAGCAACAGCAACTAATGGTTGCTGAGTGTATGATAGGGAGGTAAGTGGGTGAGGGAAACTATTAAATTAAGTTCAAGCGTGTTGTCATCAATGAGAGAACTAGAGTAGTTGGAAATCATCACTTTATCATAAGCAGCAAGAACTGGAGGTTGAATTACTCACTTGTTCGGAAAATATATGTCGACTTTGAAGTGCATTATTCCGCATTAATATAAAAACTTCAGTTAAACTCCGAGTAGCCATGGTTGGGCGTTGGGGAGGTTTGAGAAATGGAAGAATTTAGTTGGACTCAAGTGTCACCGGTAAACAAACAGACATCCCATATCCACCATGTTTGCTGACGTCATGTATAAGCGTAGGTGGACAGACAAAACTAATATACACACATCAGCTATTCTGTGCATAGCAGACGTAGCTAAACGATAATGTTTATATGCCGGGCACGTGGGCGGGCACTCACCAGCTGACATTAATGCAAAAGATGTTCTAATTTATTCAGTGAAAAGACAATCCCAAGTACTGTAGTCGGGATTAACCTTGAGTCATTTAATAATTCCAGAACATCACATTACATAATTGAATATATATAT
>NC_068986.1:77224500-77225993 GCF_001194135.2 Octopus bimaculoides | reverse complement strand
TATAGTTTACTGTTCCGTTAGGGTAGGATCATAAAAAAGGTTCTCTATCCAGTGAAAGATAAATATCATTTAATATACACAATATTATAAGAGCTACTAATAGTTTCTTGCCATGGTGACACCGTAATTAGGCAAGCAATCTTTAGGCACAGGGCATACCTAATTACAGTATCTCCACGGCAAGAAAGTGTTATAAGCTCCTATTTTATATTGTGTACATTAAATTTTACATACACATACGCACCACATGTACACACACACATGCGCGCGCACAGCACACGTACACACGCATATATATTTCCCTTCAATCTGTTGTTGACACTTCTCGCGAACAATATCTTCCTCATGATATTTATATATCAGGGGGGAAAAAGTCCCCTATATTTATATTAGAATTTTGAAATGCTTTTAAAAGAATGATTTGAGAAAAGTAGCTGATATTCGAAAGATGATACAAATGAACCCAAAGGTTCAGTCTACACTAAGTAAACAATTTCAATAACAATAATAAATTTCTCCTTTTAGACATAAAATCACAAATCTATACAAGCGGGAGTGACGCGATTGATACAGCCTATTTCTTGTATTATGTTACTGAATCTTGAAGTATCAAAGACAAATCAACAACAGGATGGTTTGAACAGGATACCGATGGGACAAACTAGATTATAGTAAAGTATTTAGTCCAGCGCTCTATCTCAGACGTCTTCGCTAACAAATGTGGATCTACAAAGGATTCGAAATAGAACGTCTCCATGTACATTACAGAGCTGCCTTAGAAGTATTATAGGCCTTCGAGCAAATGAATCCCTGGGCCCTGTGGTATATATTTATTGACAGCAAATCACAGCATATATAGAGCCCGTAGATCTGTAAGGTCCCTAGGCAACTGACCTGTGAGCCCATGCCTTAAGATGGCACTATGGTAATAGTTCACACAAATAAAAAATAGGAATAGTACAGATCAAGCATGGGTAGCTTTTTTGGGATGCGGTCCACATGAGATATGGAACATCATCAGGCGAGCCGAACTACTAAAAAAATTTCAAGGTAATTTTCCGTTTGTTAGGCATTCAGAAAGTTTCGCGGGCCATAGTTTGCCCATGACTGGTATAGATTAACATTAAAGCAGTTTTAGAAAAGCTGGAACTAGCTAGGGCTGGTTCTACAAAACTCGACTCTGCTAGCGTCAAATATCTCCGTCAAATCACTCCCTACCGTCTTAAAAAAAAAAGAAAAACACTTGGGAGAAAACGACCGACATAATGCAGGAAGTCTTGGTCAGAGTGAGAGCAGAGGATCCAGTGAGGGGCAGTTGGTATGTTCTCAAATCAAAGAGTGGGATCGTTTGATGTGACGCCAGTAGCATCGCAATAGGGGTCGTCTTGGAAATGGGAGGCACCGTGGTGGAAGATGGATGACTGCAACCATATCAACGTGGCGGAGTTGGATGCCGTGTTGAAGGGGGTGAACCTGGCCTTGAAGTGGGGGCT
>NC_068986.1:77223269-77223745 GCF_001194135.2 Octopus bimaculoides | reverse complement strand
AGATCAGCCGCTTCTTCAGGGCGGCATACCGGCCAAGTGGAAATGGAGTGGTGGAAAGGCATCATCGTACCATCAAGACCATGGCAGAGAGGGGTCGCATTTCGCCAATCGAGGCCGTATTTTGGTACAATATGTCGCCCAGGTCAGGATAGGCTGAGGAGTCGGTCCCACACAGGGCAATATTCAGGTACGAGTGGAGGCACCCGTGTATTGCATCAATGCGACTCCGGGGAGAAGAAGAGCACGGCTTCGTGCAGATCGGGGAAGAAGTTTGGGTAAAACCCCCAAATGCACGGTGCACATCACAATGGGGGAAAGGAACTATAACCTCCATCAATTCGAAGAACAACGTCTCAGTCGATGGTATGCCACGCCATGTTTTGGATGTGCGGAAGATTGTCAGGGCTTCAGAGGATGGAACCAGCTGCAGTGAGCAGGATGATGAAGACAGCAGCAGTAGGCAAGATGATGAAGGC
>NC_068986.1:77221636-77223169 GCF_001194135.2 Octopus bimaculoides | reverse complement strand
TCAAGAAGGCTGAGGGTGTCTTAGCATCACTCAGTAAGACCTTTGTCAGCCGCTCTCCAGCTATCTTTTTAAAACTGTATATGACTGTGGTACGTCCACACTTAGAGCTTGCATCACCAGTCTGGAATCCCTATCTAGCTCAGTATATCAATTTCTTGGAAACTGTTCAGAAACGTGCAACCAAACGGATACCCGTCGTTAGGCATCTACCATACTCTGAATGTCTTGCTTTCCTGTACATGGACACATTAAAGCTTGTACATCTGGCAACTGACTTGGTAGACACCCACAAGATTATCCACCATCTTTCCAACAACAGCCTTGGGCACCTTTTTGAATTCTATATGTCAAACATTCGTGAACATGCTTCCAAAATCAAAAACACAGCACCCGGAAACATTTGTAGCAGAAATGTGTAATGCTTTTATTACATTTGATTGTTTAAGCTTAAATACTACAGAATAGGCTCAACAAAGCTTTTCTTTCCATTGAGTCACATAACCTAGTCGCTTGCCAAACTAGTTGCATGTATTATCGGTTACTAACAGTTCAATCGCGTGTTTGCAACAGTTTGTTTTCAACGCGGAAAAGATCACTTTGTATCTGGAGCCTACCCAGGGTTATAAAAACCCTTGTATTCTACCTCTCTTGGTCTTTGGCAGCAGCTATTGACCACACACATCACGTCTCTTTGGACCAGCGTCGATAAACCAGAAATCCAGCCTGTCTCACAGCTTTCTTCAACCAGCCTTCTCCGGTCTTCATCGTTACCGCAACAGACAGCAGACTACAGCAACATCAACAGACCCAGCAGAACTGAAATCATTTAAATCCTTGTCCCAGACTGTAATATGATCGGCATTCTCTTTTAGCAATAGTCGCTTATTCAACTTATCTAAATCTATTCGTTCACGTCCCCTTTCTCCGTTATACATTTTTTTCACGCTCAGAATTGCTGAAACATGGAATAAACTACCTGCATCGGTTGTTAGCTGTCGAGACACTATATCCTTTAAAACTTCCATGCTTCCTGAAATTCGCTAACTGTAAGCCTAATGCTTTTTATTTATTTATTTATTGTAGTGCACCTGAGCGCTATAAACAACAATTTCATTATTATTATTGTTATTATAATTATTATTGTTGTTGTTGTTATTATTACCACCATTATTATTGCTTTGCACAGCTTCTAACGCTGGAGATGTACTACAGTGTCAACTGTTCACTAATAGTGAACTAAGGTAACACCTCTTATTTTTCGAGCACCTTCCGGAGTATTCGAGTGATTCCAAGCAGTACTGTTTTCTGCAAGTGCTCCACCCTTATTGCAGCCCCTATTTGTTCCACGAACTTCTCGAGATTTTTGCTCACTGTTCCCAAGGCTCCGACAATTATTTGGTACTACTTCAACCTTTTCAGCGACCATAACTGCTTAACTTTCCAAGCTAGCCTGTCATGTCTCTCGACTTTTCTTTCTTCCTTATCGCATACCTTGTTGTCAGCGGGGCATGCTATATCTATGATCCAGCATAG
>NC_068986.1:77208985-77216882 GCF_001194135.2 Octopus bimaculoides | reverse complement strand
CTTGTGAATTTTCCGAAATCCTCTCCCCACCCTTTCGGAAAACCTTTTCTTCCACAAATTTCTTTATAACTGTAATCTATGCTGTTTGAAATGTATTTCTGTAAAATTTTATTAAAAGTTATCCATTTTCTTGAAAGTTATGAGCAGGAAAAAAAACGGATCATGTGGATTTTCCAAGTCCTCTCCTTACCCCTTCGGAAAAAAGTTTCCCCAGAAATTTCTTTAAAATCGTAATTTGTGCCATTTGAACGGTATTTCTATAAAATTTCGATACATATCCATTTTCCTGAAAGTTGAGGGAAAAATCGGATCTTGTGAATTTTCCGAAAGTCCTCTCCCTTGTATAGTTCATATTCGGTTTCTACACAATTTTTTTACACCTAGTAGGCTGGGGTTTTTTTTTAATCGTTAACGGGTCTCAAACTTTATATTGACCGAGAAATAAAGACATTAAAGGATAACGAAAGGGAAAGGAAGAAAAAAGTAAATGGGGAAAAAAATAGGGGAAATGGGTAAAACGGGGGAGAGAGTGGGTCAAAAAAGCGAATGTGAGATCATATGAATTAATGTGTAAGTGGATGAGTACTCCACAGATATGCATATCCTTGACGTAGTTCTCAGGGAGATTCGGTGCGACATTGAATGTGGCAAGGTCGGCCATTTGAAGAATAGGTACAACTCATACAGTTCTATAGTTAAGAGATGAGGAATTATTTACATTATTTACATTTGACGGATATTTGTCCTCATCTTGATTGTTGTTAACACAACGTTTACATAGCTTTTCTTCTTTTGACGATATGTAAAAGTTTTAGCGAAAAGTTACGGGCATCGGTCAAACAGGTCTCGGAGGGTTTGCGATGACTTTGCTGACAGACCCTTACCCACCAAGTCAAGCTAAATAATTGTTTCAATTTTTGGTTCAAGGCTAGCAAATTTAGGGTAAGTAGGTAATCGATTATATCGCCCCCAGTACTTGACTAGTACTTTATTTTATCGACTTCGAAAGGATGAAAGGTAAAGTTCATTTTGATGGGATTTGAACTTAGAAGATAAAAAGTTGGAAGAAACACCGTTAAGAATTTGCACAAGTATTCTCGCAGCTCGCCGCCTTTTCAGCCACCTCCCCATGAGAAATTTATTGACTTTTTTTTATAAACACACAATGTAAATAAACAACGTCTTGGAGAATAGAGATTCAGATTTCCTGATAAAGCTTTGTTCACGACACACCTAATAACATCATTTCCAGCACTTGTATATTTCCGTTTTTCCTTTTGTATTTTGTTTATTTCTCACACCCATAATTTGTTCTTTGCTTTAGTTTTTTTTATCTTTATAATTCAGATATACGTCGGCTTTGACAAATATCAAGGCGTATTTTTGTCTGTTTAAGTGAATATCTTCGACTTATGACATTGCAGTGTAAAATATACAAAAACGTTATTTTGACTTCTAACGTTCGTATTTAATCATTAAGGACTCTTTTTAGACTAAAGGTGCTTAATTAAATGTAATTGTAAACCAAATGAATATCGCCAGCGGAAAAATAGTCTCCGTAAGGATATCATATTTATGTGGAAAGTAAATATATTGCGACAAGGAATTCGTAAGCGAAAAACAAGCATTAAAATAAAATGAATTATAGTAATACTACCACAATCGAAGATATTAATCGAGACACTTTTACTGCTATGAGACCAGCGTTTATTTTCATCACTATTTTGATGCCTGTTGGTATATTCGGCAATGCTATAGCCATGTACATCTATGGTTTTCGTTTCCAGAAATTACCGGTTCATATTTTCCTAATTTGTTTAGCTGTTTTTGATATGATTGGTTGCCTTTTCGGAATACCTCTAGAAATGGTCGAATTATTGTATCCTTTGATGTATCCCAACCGAACTCTTTGCAAGCTGGAAAGATTCGTAATATACTACAGTATCAGTACCTCAACTTCCACATTGTTTGTGATAGCAGTGGAGAGATATAACAAAGTTTGCCGCCACGATAAACAACAACTTTCGGTTCGTCAAGCTAAAATAATGTCTGTGATAATTGGTTTCCTCTGCATCGTAGTTGCCTTACCCGGTGTTTTGTTTTTCGATAAAACAAAAATTCCGATTTCATCAAATTTAAATGCTCAGATGTGTGTTTATACATCTCGTTCTGATAAAATTTTTAAAAGTTATTTTCTGATATCACTTTTAATCGACATATTCATTTTGGCAATAATGTGTCTATTATATTATCGCATTTGGAAGGTAGCTAAAAAACATTATACACGTGCTAACTATACGGAAAGTCGAAATTTCGGAGATGCGAATGCCCACCAAAAGAACTTAAAAGCATACACAAAGATTAGACAAACCAATAAAATTCTGGTATGCATTACGGTCTTATTTGTTGTTAGCTTGATCCCTGGTCTAATCCTCGGAATTTTTTATCCACTAAGATACGCGGCGAAAATTCCAGTATTTGTGGAATCTTTGAGACAAATAGGCTTTCGAATGTGGATCTTTAACGGTGCAATGAACCCTGTTGTCTACGGACTATTAAACAGTCGCTTCCGTCAGATTTTCCTAAATTGTCTGCAAAATAAGAGCATCGTATCTTCAGGTGCATCACAATAAACAGAAGCAAGAGATTATGAAAACCTTTCTTTGTTAAGAAGCTGTAAGATCAGATGCATTTGTTTTCAGTTGTTTGTGTTTTGACAATTGTTTTAATATCGAACTGATTGATAAACTACATTTACATAGATACAAACGCGCGCGTTAAATGTGGTATGCGATTGAAAAACTGTTGATATATAATTTTTCCTTTAATCTATTTTCGAATATTTGATTATTTCATTAATTGTTAATGCAGGTAATTGATACTTCAACTTTTTTTTTTTTTTGAGGTGGAATTTGTTTTGTCTATTTTTGTTTGTTTTTTCCGACCACAACTATCTGCGATCAATTGCATTCCAATCAAATATACATATACAAATATGTTTGGGTAATCTTCCAATATAGGGAGGTTTAAAAATAAGTAAATACAAGGGAAATAACTTACATCTTACTAGTATCATCTGTACTACTCTGAAATGTGTTTTTTCCCCCACTAAAACAGCATGCGACGGAAATTTTTCTTGTAATTTTTTTTTAAAACTAATTGTTATTAAAAAAAAATTACAAGAAAATTTTCCGTCGCATGCTGTTTTAGTGGGGGAAAAAACACATTTCAGAGTAGTACAGATGATACTAGTAAGACGTAAGTTATTTCCCTTGTATTTACTTATTTTTAAACCTCCCTATATTGGAAGATTACCTAAACATATTTCAGAGTAGTACTGATGGTACTAGTAAGACGTAAGCTATTTCCCTTGTATTTTTATTTACTTATTTTTTAACCTCCCTATACTGGAAGATTACCATATGTTTATGTATATGTATATGAACGTGTGTGTGTGTTGTACTCATAAACATTTATGAACGGGTGCTGAAATGTTCATGGCTTGGGGTAAAAGAAAATACAGGAGGATCGGTTAGTTATGATTTTATCCAACATATTCCCTTCAGATTCACACAGTTATAGCAGAGGTCCTTCAGTTTTTTCTAAGCACTGTAAAGGAACTCGGAAGGTTGGGCCTCCAGCCAGGCCTTTCGTGATACCTTTAAAGCCAGGAAATTTTCAATACCTCTTCGTAATCAGGGAATAGTATTAGCCGTTTCTAACACAGTCGACAACAATAGAACACCTCTTTCTTACATTGATTTGACAGCCAGCTATATCAAGAACAGCGTCAGTCAACGCGGGAATACGTTTTGATACCCAGAAAAACTAACAAGCCTCCGTTAAGTTTTATCCAATCATTAAATTTCGCTACTTCAATTTTAAAATCAAAATCTTGCAATCCTTATTAAATCCCTGTATGGTATGTACTTCAGAAACATGAAATCCATTTATCTAATTTCCTATTATTTAATCGTCGTAAAAAATTTAATTCCCTCCGGTAAACAGGGATTTTAGGAATCCAATATATTTACTTCTTATAAGCGTTGAGCCCTTATCATAGCTCACCATATAAAATTAACCCTTATATTTTAAATATATTAAGTCTTAATTTTTTAATAATTTTTCAGTCTTTTATAAGTAATATACTTCTTTCTCTAACTCCATTTTTGCTTCTATGTTCAATTTTCTTTCTCCTTCTCTAGTTATCGCGGATTCTTAAATTACTCCCACTACGGTTTCTTTACCCTGCAACCTTCATTTTATTATATAACTAGCATTTACTACATACATATATACATACGTACATATATACATTTAAAAAATTCACGCAGCATGCGCACACACAAAGGCACACACTACATATGAATGTGTGTGTGCGTAAATTGTATCATTATTTTCCGCTGTTAACCTAAGAATTTAATATCATAATATATATACACACGCAAGCTTGCCAGATAGGTAATGTGATTTATGTAACCTCAAATGCATATATGCATGTATGTATATGTGTATATATATATATATATATGCATATTTATCATAACATATACAACGTTATTCATGTCAAATATACTTTATTCGTCAGTTTTATATCTATATTTACCTTTATTTCAGTTCAGTTTTATTTCCTCCAACAATCTACATATTTCCAGAATTTCTTTTTATTTGCTTTTTTACTCTTTCTTCTTTCTATCTTTCTTCTATTTTTTTTAGTTTTTCGGTATCTTTTATTCGGTTTAAATTTTGCGCAGGTGTGGTCATTGCGCGACATCTTGGCCAAGTGTCTTCTACAATAGCCTTGGGCCGACCGAAGCCATGTGAACAGATCTGATAGACAGAAACTGAAAAAAAAACCTCTATATGTGTGTGTGTGTGTGATTGAGGTTGTGTTTGTCTCCCACCACCGCTTGACAACCGGTGTTGGTTTGTTTTGCTTCTGTTACGATTCAGTAAAGGAGACAAATAGAATGAATATCAGGCTTTTAAAACCATGGCCGATTTGATCGACTCAATCCTTTAAGGCGATGTCCAAGCATGGGCGAAATCCAGTGACTGAAGCGAGTAAACGATGAAAGAAAGATTTCTTTTTTTTTTTTTTTTTTTTTTTTTTTTTAACTAACCCTGCTTCTCCTCTGTTTTCGATTCTCATCTCCATTGCCAGATCTGTTTTCATTGCAATTCTTTTTCTTGGTTTCTTCAGTTTCACAAACTTCGACATCACTGCTTTTTGACTTTTCATTGATGAGTATAAGAACTCATGTCCTAAATTGTTAAGTTTATTTCATAGCTCATTCTATTTATTAAACGTCTACGTGAATAAACATTACATCTGTCTTCAACAAACATATCCTTTCTTCGTTCAAACCTAAAACAATTACAGGTGCAGATCCAGTATTAAGGATTCTGGGGTGGTGAGACAAAATTTTTGGAGAAAGCAGAACCCAAGTAAAACTAGATATAGAGATATTGATGTGTACTATAAAGCAAACCACTTTGAAAAATGTGGCCCCCGTTTTAAAAAAGATCCCAAAAGCCATCTATTTCAAATAACTGGATAATTGATGAGTTAGCAGATAAAGTTTAAATAAATGACTGAAAATGTCGCTTTATACATACACTTTTTCAAAATTCAAATTTCGTTTTTCACACATCCACTTGCGGTGTTTAACTTTTCTCTCATTGTGAAGAATACAATGAAAGAGGGGGGGGGGGAAGATTTTTTCTTTCTTTTAATGCGAGTTACAAATGTTTCAGAATGTAGAATAAGATAAAACAACAGAACTTTACGAAAAACAAATCACTTTTGTGGTTGTTGCTGTTCCAAAGGCATGATGAATATGTGTGTGAGTGTGTGTGTTTGTGTGTGTGTGTGTGTGTCTGTGTGTGTGCGTGCGTGTGTGTGTCTGTGTGTGGTGAGAGAGAGAGAGGGGTGGGGAGACACCAGCATTTGAAAGTCATAGATTTAAAAAATTCTTCTCTTAAAACTGCTTCCCTTCATTGTTTTGCAATGCATGAAAAAAAGTGAGAAAATACTGACAAAAACGGGGAAATTCAAGCAGCTATTTCCGAAAGTCTGCCTTTCCTGTTTCCAGTAGAAGTAGGTGAGACACAATGAGGTTGGGCACAAATGTACTTTTTACAAATGTTCACTACTTTGCCAAACTATATCAGCGATGTAAAGCCCTTCTATAAATGCAGTAAAAGCTACAACATATTTAGAACACTATTTCAGAAAATTATCACTATTTTCTTTCAGCATACAGAAGACAAATTCAGGCGGGGCAAAGTGGGTAAACAAGATTAGATAAATTTGCTTCTTTAATTCTCTAGAGTTACATTTGAAAAAGAACTCACACACATAAACATCCATCCTTAGATATCAGAAAGATCAGGATTGAAACAAAATTTAAATGATATAGGATCATGGAAAAACAGTACATAATATGAATTAACGAAACTCAACTAAATCTAAAAACTCAGCCTAAAATATTCACTATAGCTCCTTCATTAAAAATTATCCAGATATTTCATTAGCTACAGCAATCACAATCGGGTTAAATTAGAGAAAAAATTTCTTCAAAATAGTAAATGTCACCGATATTTGGATCTGTTCAATTTGGCTCACAGAATTAAAAAATTTTTTTAACTAAACAGTTTGAAACTTCGTGTACTGGTGGAATTTCTCGCGCAGAATATAGTTTACTTTGAACATATTTTAGAAGTTATTTCGTGTTAAAGTTGTCGTATTTGGGTAATTTCAACCAATCAACGACGTGTATTCAGTTGAAGAAAGCTGTTGCTGTTTGCAATAGTCATTGAAGAGGAACAACTTCCGAGTCATCTCTACTAAATGTCACCACTGTTCTATTTTATTTTTTTATTTACGGCATGTGTTGCATATTACATGCTTTTTTTTTTTTTTTTGGTTCTCGCGTCGGAGTAACCAGTAAACATCGAAGAATCAACACCAAGAAAGAAGAAATATTATTTACCTACATTTATTCGTTTGCCTGGCATCAATGTTTTATCCACACATAAAGCGCACCGGTGTTTAAAAGACATATAGAGCTACGGGTCCGCAGCTAGCTTTTTGTTGTTGACGTGTATGTAGTTTCAAAATGCATTATTTTACAACTGTGAGATGTATTGTTATGGTTTTATCTTACTATAATCAACAACAAACACATTTCGTCTATATAAAAGTTTTTATTAGATTAAAAATAACATTATCAAAACATGAAGGTAAAACAAAAGAAATAAGCTTTGTTTTCTTCCAGACACCAATGTACTGTAGCCGTAGTTTTTCATGTACACTAAACGAGCTTTCCTCTGAAAAAAAATCAGTGGAATCAGTTGATCTCCATACACAAATTATTTTCCTCCTGAAACTTATAAAAAAAGTACACATATATTAGGCGGACTTTTCTATAAGCCACACTCTAAATTTATTGGCTGTCTGCCAGTAGGGAGGGAAAGAGTGAGGAATGCACGGTGCTGACTAGAAAGGAAGAAAGGATAAAGGTAACATCGTCTTCGCTCGACATACGAATAGAACAGAGTGGTGACATTTAGTAGAGATGACCAGGACGTTGTTCCTCTTCGATTATTATTGCAAACAGCAGTAGCTTTCTTCAACTGAATACACGTCGTTGATTGGTTGAAATTACCCAAATACGACAACTTTAACACGAAATAACTTCTAAAATACAAAATTTTGTCAAAAATGTTCAAAGTAAACTGTATTCTGCGTGAGAAATTCCACCAGTACACGAAGTTTCAAACTGTTTAGTTAAAAAAAAAATTAATCAAAAAAATCTGTGCGCCAAACTGAACAGATCTCCGATGTTTCAAACTCACTTCAGCAATAATTATGTAAACTATACTGACCAAATTT
>NC_068986.1:77208482-77208964 GCF_001194135.2 Octopus bimaculoides | reverse complement strand
TATTGAGAGATGTAATTTTATGGTTAAAACTAAATTCAAAATTTAAATTTTGGAACATACTTGCTTCATAAAATAAGACCACTTTTCAATGCCTCACTGAAATAAGTTTAAAAGTAGAAATGTGCATGCGCGTGCGTGCATGTATGTGTGAGCGTGCGTGCGTGTGTGTGTGTGTGTGTGTGCCTCGGTAAATGCTATTGGTCAAGCCAAGGTCAAGCTCAGTCATGCGTTGGAAGGAATTTGGTTTAGTTTGGCCTAGAGACGATAACATTTTCTACCAATCTTTTTATCTTTATATACATTCATACTTACACACACACACACACACACACACCAACACACATACACTCACAGATACATACATACATACATACATACATTTTCAGGAATTTTCTGTTCTTTCCCTTTTCTCTGACATTGTCCCAAACGTAGCTGGATCTTGTTCAAAACGGGGGCACCAGTATTTTCTTAACGAAACACTT
>NC_068986.1:77203636-77208382 GCF_001194135.2 Octopus bimaculoides | reverse complement strand
AATGAATTATAGTAATACCACCACAATCGAAGATATTAATTTTAACATATTTCTTGTTATGCTACCATCAATTATTCTTGTCTCTATTTTGATGCTTATTGGTGTATTCGGCAATGCTATAGCTTTGTACATTTATGGCTTTCGTTTTCTGAAACTACCTGTTCATATTTTTCTAATTTCTTTGGCTGCTTTTGACATGATTGGCTGCTTTTTCGGAATACCCCTAGAAATAGTCGGCTCGTGTTATCCTGTGATGTATCCCAACAGAATTCTTTGTAAACTAGAAAAATTTTTAATATTTTACAGTAGCATTACTTCGGCTATAACCTTGTTTGTGATAGCAGTGGAGAGATATAATATAGTTTGCCGTCATGATAAGCAACAACTTTCGATTCGACAAGCTAAAATAACGGTTGTGATAATTTGTTTCCTTTCCATTGTAATTGCGTTATTCGGTGCAATATTCTTCGATAAAATAGCAATTCCTATTTCGCCAAATTTAGTTGTTGAGGTTTGTATGTTCAAACCTGCTTATGAGAAATTTTTTCAAACTTATTTCTTAATATACCTCATAATCGACTTAATCATTTTGATAATAATGCTTCTATTATATTACCGCATTTGGAAGGCAGCTTGGAAACATGCGAACTATATAGCAAGTCTAAATTTGAATAACATGAATGAGCAACAACAAAACTTAACAGCCTATACAAAGATTAGACAAACAAACAAAATTCTTATATGCATTACGTTCTTATTTGCATTTAGTTTTATCCCTAGCCTAATTTTCACAGTTGCTTATCCACGAAGTGATGTAAAACTTACAGAAGTTATGGAATCTTTGAGACAGCTGGGCTATCGAATGTGGTACTTTAACGGTGCATTAAACCCCATTGTCTATGGATTATTAAACAGTCGCTTCCGTCAGATTTTCCTGACTTGTCTACAAAAGTAGCCATTACACAAACAGCATTGTAACCTCAGACTTGTCAAGATGAACAGGAACAAGAGATTATTGAAGATAACCTAATATTAATTACTAACATCGATTCAAGGTTTACGAATTTGGGAGTGTGATGATCTAGTAACTAATAAATATTTTATCGATACCAGAAGTATGAAAAGCTGAAGTTGGCGACAATAGAATATGGATTCAAAACAAGACATCTAATATTACACCACTTACAAGAAAATGATATTTCTACTTTAGGCTCAAGACCTGTATTTTGGGGATAGAGGACTTGTTGATTACTAGACCCCAGTGCTCAAGTGGCACTTATTTTATCGACGCCGAAATGATGAAAAAGAAAGACGAATTCAGAAAAAAATGAGCTTGAAGAAATGCAGCTATGCATTTTGTCTGCTATGCTAACAATTCTGCCAATTCGCCGCCTTGTCTGACAAGGAAAATAATAAAGCTTTCTTTTATTTAATCATCAAAAGTAAATTTATACCATTTTATTTGTTCTTTTTTTTTTATAAGTAACAAAGAAACAAAATACAACTTAAGAAATATCCTCACCTTTGTTCTTCATTAAACTTCATTATATATTAGACTTTTGATGTATAATTATCGTTCAATTGTAAACCTTCTGTTGATATATTTTAAAATAATTCAAATATAACAATCATTCTCCCCACCAATATCAGATTGTTCTTCGAACCGTGGTCAGTAAAACACCGGATTTTAATTTTCTATGATCTAAGATATGGTGCATAAAATTGATGTAAACAAACACTGACGTCTTAACACTCCTGTGTTTTTGTCGAAATTTAATTCTGTAACTGCTTCGTAATCAACACTGCTTGTTTTATTTCCTGCAACAGGAAATTAGATGACAAATCTAGCTTTCATGTGTCATTGTTTACAAGAATACAATTTCATCTGAACGTTTCTTTTGACATATGTTTTATCTTTTCAGGATGTGCGTTTGTTCATAATTTAATTTTCCATCCCTACTGAAACTTTTGTTAAAGCAAAGTTGTTTGGTCGTTAGTTTGAAAAACACTTCTTACAGCCTCCGTTACAGACGTTTCTGTAGAAGCTCGCATTTAGTTTCTCTCTTATAACTGATATATTTCAATATTCTTGAAAAAAAAATTTTTTTTCTTTTCCCTTTTTGTAAATAATGGCATTTACAGAAAACGTGACACAAAATGATAGCATGATAAATCCCTTACATACAACACGACCTGCTTTGATATTCTTGATAATAATGATGCCTATAGGAGTTTTCGGAAACGTGATTGTTCTGTATATTTATGGATTTCGCTTTAGGAAATCACCTCTGAATATTTTTATATTTTTCCTGGCTATCTATGATAGTTTGAGTTGTTTATTTGGTATCCCTCTCGAATTAACATCTATATTACACACCCTTGACTATCCAAGCAATATACTTTGTAAGATGGATAAATTTATGGTATTTTTTACTTGTACTTCGTCTGAACTAACTCTTTTGATCATTTCTCTGGAGCGATACAACAAAGTTTGCCGGTTCAACAAATATCAACTTGAAATACGTCACGCCAAAATGTCAGCTATCACCATCAATATCATTGCTATTTTGATATCTGTACCACCAATTTTGTATTTCGACCGGATTGACTACAATGGACTGTCCATTTGTACGTTCATTGTACCATATTCAAAACTGCAACACTACTTTATTGGATTACTAATTTTTAACATTATCATATTAGTCGTGATGTCTGTTCTGTATGTTTTAGTTAGACGTAAGGCTAAACAACGCTTCAGGGAAAAGAGCATCTCACTACGGAAAAACGATCAGGAAGATTTTCGGAGGACATTTTCTGGAAAGAAGAGAAGAAGTCGTCGTATTAATTACATTATAGCAAGTATCACTGTATTATTTGTGATAAGCTTTATCCCTTCTTTGCTTTTAGGCGTAACATATCCTCTTTTGGAAAACATTAAATTATCGCTACCAGTTGAGAGACTCCGACAAATCGGCATAAGATTGTGGATCCTAAACAGTTCTTTAAATCCTGTTGTTTATGGTATGTTAAATGCTCGTTTCCGGAATGAATTTTTGAAAATTTTTAAAGAATTATTCAATATAAAGATTTTCAATAGTACTTCCACAACAGATTCAACACTAGAAGATTCTTCGTAAGGAGAATGTCTCTGCTATGATTAGAAATATTGGATGTAAGTCAGTTATGACAGTCTTTCTTCATTCTTGTGTTATATCAACAGCATCTGACAAAAATGTTCATGAATTTTCTCGTATATTACTACCACTACCAACCTGCAAAAATAAAACAAAAAAAAAACGTCAAACTTTATATGTTGGTACTCTGTCACCAATACCTTACACCTTTCTTCTAAACAAATTTCGAGACACTTGTTTCGTCGATTTCTCTTTAGCTTTCACCATCCTCTTTCACTTAAGATCTAAAACATCAGCTTATTTACAAACTCTGTGTGTGAGAGTGCTTGCGTATGTGCGTGTATGTGTGTGTGTGTACGGGGGCTACTGTGAAATTCCTGGTTGGAGGCCTAACCTTCCGAATTCTTTTACAGGGCTTAGAAAACTGAACGACCGCTACAATAAGTGTGTGAATCTGAGAGAATATGTTGAATAAAATCATAATTAACTGATCCTCCTGTATTTTCATTTACCCAAAACTAAGAACTTTCTAGTACCTCCCCCACCACGTATATATCACCTATGTGTCACCAGTGACTGTGTATATTAGTTCTCTCGCAAAATGCTTCAACAACGTTATTGTTTACTGAGCCCAAGTTTGTTACGTAAAATTAACTCTAAGTTTTTATTAATTCATTATATTGGATTAAAACACAAATCCTAAACATGCGAATCACATTTAGAATAAACTAAAAGAGATTTTATATTCGTTCTTATATTTTTATTCACTTCCTAATATTGAATTCTAATTTATTTTGAAAATTGAATATATTCGCAATAAATTGCTTTAAAAAATTATTTATACAAACCTTTATAAAATGTTAAATTTTGTTGAACAATTCGAATTTGTTGCGTTAGACCATATATGTGAAGTTGAATTAACCTATCAAAAGCTAATGAACGAGTGTCACATCAGGGGTTTTTCTTTTTGTTTTGCTTTTTTTTTTTGCTTTTTTTCCCAAATCTTATCAGTTGTTCAACTACATATGCCATTTAGCTGAATTTTGTTCAACTAGATGGGTGCATCTACTTTGCTTGTAGTTTTTAGATTTCGGTGGTGATTCGATCCTGAGGTTTTATGACAATGAGTGTAATCTAAAAAAAAATTCTGTTTCGCTGAGGCGATCTAATAAGACTGAAATGTACCCGTTTTTCTATTCTGTACTTACCAGCATGATTAATATATTAGTCGTTGAGTTAATGCTGTTCTCACGACATTTCTAATTAGATTATTTACCATAAATCCTCGAGTATAATCCGCATTTTTTCCCCAAAATTTAAAGGTCAAAATCCCTAGTGCGTACTATATATGAAGTTAAGGGTACCACTCAAACAGGTCTCGGAGGGTTTGCTATAGTCTTGCTTACAGTCTCTTCCCCAAGGCCTAATTAAAGAATAGAGAGAACAATGGCGAATTTATTTATATTCTCTATAGACACACAATGTAAGTAATCATGGCCCGGTATTTGCTTAACCGAGGACTACAGATCGTAAATCACTTCAGGTTTCTTGGTTTAGCTTTATTCAAGACTAGCATCACGATTCCCGTGACATAATTATACACACTTATACA
>NC_068986.1:77196582-77200697 GCF_001194135.2 Octopus bimaculoides | reverse complement strand
TTGAGTTAATGCTGTTCTCACGACATTTCTAATTAGATTATTTACCATAAATTCTCGAGTATAATCCGCATTTTTCCCCAAAATTTTAAAGGTCACAATCCCTAGTGCGTACTATATATGAGGTTAAAAATGAAAAATATTTTCTAAGCAATGTCCGAGTCTCTATTTGCTGTCCGGCAATGTTTGTTCAGACGCATTTTGTGATGTCTGGCGCGAAAATACCTTAAGCTAAGCCTGAAAACAATGAAGTCATAAAAGAATCATCCATAACTTGCAGTAAGTAACATTTATTAAAATAAAAGTGTTGTATATCGTCTGCACTGGATGGTACTCAGGATGACGTTGTATGAAAAGATGAAATAGATGAAAGTGAATCTTCTGATGTTGACTATGAATCTGACGATGACGGAGATTTACACTATATTGATGTTGACATGTTTACGGAGGAACAAATGGAACAGTTACTTGATGCTGAAAGTGACGTTGAATTTGAAGGATTTGAGTAAATGCTTTTGCTTTTGTAACTGATAGTGATAAATATGTGAAAGGCAATTTACTTAATATTTATTTTTCACTGACGTTATTACTATTATTTCTTTATTTTCTGCTAACAAAGTGCACAAAAAAAGCTACACGTTTGCATTATGTTATATATACAATAATAATAAAGGATGTTACCGTATATATGTTTACAAACCAAGGACGTTATATAGACCTCCTTGACTCAAGTTAAAGAAGGGGTGCGTATTATACACAAGGTTTAGGTTTTTCAGAGGTACAGCTCCCTAAAAATCCCCTGCGTATTATACTCGAGGATTTACGGTATGTTCTACCTTGAATATGTTTTACAGTATAGCCAGAGGTTAACGTCATATGCATATATTTCAGATATTCAAACATGTATCTATGTTCTCGATAGTGAAGCACGGTGAGAAGGAATAGAAATAATTTTATAATGATGTTGAGTGCCATAAAGTGCACTCATTGTATATTTAGACAATCGTTGCGTTGGCAGAGTCGTTACAGTGTCGGAGAGAATATTTGCAGAATGTATTCCAGTTCTCTGCGTTATAAGTTCGAATTCCGCCGAGGTCAACGTTGCCTTTCATCCTTTCGGGGTCGATAAATACATTACTGAAACTGATTCTTCTTTGAAACTAGTTGTGATTAGACATGGAGAAAATACGTTTCACCAGGGTTTTTCTCTTTTTCTAAATACCACTGAGACTACTTCAGTTATCGGGGGCCCAAATAAGGAAGGAATATCTTGAACATTTGTCATTGAATAGAAATCGTTATTTATATAGTTTGTTACTGCAAACTGTGAAAATAACAATACTGTCATAGCCCATGATAGACAAGATATAAATATAATATTATGCCATTGAGTATTCATAGGATATGTAGTGAAATGTTCCTCATTTCATTTTAATTTACATCTTATGTGCAATAGGAAATGGCAAAAAAACGTGAGAAACGTTCGGAACCGTTCCAACTTGCGCACTATCACAAGCGAAACTGATCTTTTTCTTTTTTTAAGTCAAAAGAAATCCGAAAAGAAAATGTAAAGAACGCAAAATGCAACAACAACTACGCCCTCTCTTAACTCCTCTTTGCCTACTTGTTTCATGCAAGGATTGGTCATTTTGATCAATAACCCCTATCAACATGGAGGATCTACTCAGGAGGAAATTGAAATTCTAAACACGAGAAACAACCAGCGAATGACAATGTATACTATAATTTTCTGTGGATTGAGAGTTGCAGATGGCCAAGTGGGTTGAGTAACGAAGAAGCGATTCGTATTTTACCGTTTGTTTACCACCAATACAGATTGGCCTTACAGTCCAGCTCATCTCATTTAGCCATGTGCATCCATGGAATGACTATTGAAAACAGATTACATCATTTCAAGAATGACGAATATTTTCTGAGTTCACACAGCATTTAATTCGTGTCATCATGTAGGCTTGGGTTATAAACAATATCAATATGATTCTAGCTTCAGTTCCATCACCATTATTTCAGACTGAGCCGAGAAATGGATGCATATATGCTTGTAGAACTCATTCTAGTTCTTCCTTAGAACATAAAATTAAAAACTATACATGTGCACCCTTGTTCGCTGTCTTTCCGGTCTTTTTCCAATAATAATTGAAGGTGGTGATATGGCAGAATCGTTAGCACGCCAGGCGAAATGTTTGGCGATATTTCATCCGTATTTACGTTCTAAGTTCAAATTCTGTGGAGGTCGACTTTGCTTATGTTTATGCATCACCAACCAGACTAGAAATGACAAGCGCCAATCTCTTTGGTAACACTTTAGTCCAAATCTTGAAATCTGAGTTTAGCAGAGATATAGGCCGAAAATTATTCTTTTTTTTGTTTGAGTCTTTTTGCAGCAACTCACCTACTTGGCTCACAGAAATGGAAATTCTTCCGTTCTAATGTCAGCTGTGATAGATCTACAAAGAAATCACCGAAAAAATCTAGCATATAATCGTAAACTCTAAATACGAGCCATCTTAATCAAGTGGCTTGTATTTCGCGCAACTAGTTATCATTCCCTGTATTTAACTGGCTGTTATCGACCTTTGATAAAACTCCATATCTACTGCTGAGAGCTGCAGTAGGTTGTCAAGATAGGCATTAAAGTTCATCCTGCGAAACGGCCCACCACATGCCCCGAACAACCATACGATGTGCCGCCCACACAGCCCCATCGAACATCTTTTATTTCTTCTTGTTAGAGCACGCAACTTAATCTTTAGAAAGTAGCTTTCGTGCTTCACCCCGAAGAAATTGTCGAAGGGCAATTTTGCCGCAAGCACATAAGTTATGATCTCTTTTCAATGTATCTAACTAGGTCCTCTTATAAGCTAATTTTCTCTATTGCTACTGCTTTACTAAACCTTATCGATTCTATTCTAATAGTGCTTTTCAGGGTGGACAACCATTTATTGTTGTCAAGTGTTCCTGTCAGCGTTTGCATAACTAATTCAGTAATCTGGTCTTTGTAAGCTTGCACATAAGGAATTGGGTGTTCAGCTTTCAATAACTGGGTTTTCACTTATGGAGCTTATCCAGGGTGATCGTACGTGTACCCGATGACTTTAAATTGTGGATAACGTAAGCTGTCTCTGTTGAATACTCTATCAAGATATGATCTTTATAATCCGAGTGCAATTTGTCCTTGTCTACACGAGCACATTCGGTACCGGTTAGATTATTGTAAACATCTGAGCAGCCCTACACAATCTCACTGTGTGTTCAAGATACTGTTCCAGTCTCCCACTAGCACTAAAGAGCGAACGTTTCTAGAAAGACCTCCAGGTGCCTAAAGAAATCAGGTTGCTCCACACTTGTTGGGGCGTAACCGGTTACTAGTTTGAAGATATGGAATTCTCTGCTGATCACATCTTGTATCATCACTTTCCCATCCGAGTCTTCGAATATGGTCTGTATCGTGAGATTCAAACTTTTCTAAACCAACACAGCGATTCTGCTTCCTGATTTCGGCCAACTTAAAAATGTATACAACCTTTAGCCAAAGCTGGGCATGAAGGCTCCTTCCTAGGAAATTTTGGTCTCACTGGTTGCTACTACATCTATAGGGGGTTCCTATAAGGTTGTTATCCACCCCTGATTGGAACTCTCCCGTATGACATGTACGCATGCTCAGTGACTTGCTTTAACAGTTGCAATCAGCTGAATGCACATTGCCAGTGACCTTTGACATAATTACCCACACTCTGTGGTCAGGATTCTTTTTTTTGGTTTGATGTCGGTATTGAAGGGATTACCAGACACCGGACAATACAGTGAGAGCAGCTTTCACTCACATCGTGGTATTCGATGCTGTGTACGTGTTTGTCGTGGTAAAATATGCCACTCCTTAACTGTTGCTTTGATTTCATCCGTAGCACGAGGTAATTATGTCATTATCTGTGAAATTCGGCAACTTACAAAGATCTTTAGATCAGGCAATACTTCACCGAGAGGAGATATAAGCTTCTGCTTATTCCTGTCTGAACTATCGTCCGATACTTCAGACTTATCGTCCGATGAATTTACTTTGTTGACATTCTTCATCGACAGAATTTTTATTCCTTTCA
>NC_068986.1:77194205-77196563 GCF_001194135.2 Octopus bimaculoides | reverse complement strand
CCTTTCAGTCAAGTCCGCCTTTCTTCCAGTAACATACTGTCCATATAATCTTAAATATTTCTTTAACTCAGGCACAGTAAGTACTTCGATAGCTGAATCATCAAGCTGCTTTATATCCATGATAAGACGTAAAACAATAACAATGGCGTGGGTAGTCTCCGGAAGTTTAATTATCTACATGGAGCGCCGCCTAGCCAAGGGAGATAACCTACTTATAGGAAAGCCCTATATCTAGTAACCTAAGGTCGTTCAGCAGGTGGCCTTGCTCCAAAGCGAATTCAGGCCACGTGCATTGACGCTACCTATTCTGAGTAAGGTCATGCTGAATAAGAATGAGGAATTTGTGAAGGACCATTTACATTATTCATGTAGAAGGATAGATGTTCCGTCCTCCCGGCTAGTTGTGCGTATTTCTTTGGGCAAACTTAGAATATTTTGTTAATAATTTGTTATAGAAATTTATTCGATTGGGACATCTGATTCTTAAAATGTGTTGTTCTGACGATTTTTATGCGTGTCAGTATGCTATATGTTGATGCGATGTAGTCAACGTAATATTTGTTTTCGTTAATGAATTCATTTTTTTTTTTTATGTCTACGGTAGTGGATTTCATCTTTTTTCTTTGTGTTGCGAGTGCTGTTTTGGTTGTTGGTATAGGTGTGAATTGGCTTTTGCTTGATGTGATGGTCGTGGCGGTGTTGATAGTGTTGGTATTTTTGTTGCAGGTAGTGTTGATGTATTGTTTAAATGTATATCCTCTTCTTTTGGACTTTCGTGCCTTTTTATTGCCATAGTGCTTTTTCTGTTTTTGTTATCTTTCTGTTAGGCAATTTTTGTCATTTAGGGTCTTCTCTATCATCTGAACGACATATCTGAAGGTCCCAAAGCAGGGTAGCATGTTTTGTGGGTGTTTCTGCTTTGTTCTTTTGTTGTTGTTGTTTAGGAGGCTTTTGCTGTTGTTGTCGGTAATGTGGTAGTCCTTCATATCAGTGCTTTTGTTGCTGTTACTTCCACCGTTAATAATAATAATAATAATAATAATAATAATAATAATAATAATAATAATAAGGGAACATGACGTTAATCTCGATTGGGTATTGAACTTGAAATCGCTACTATTAAGCAAACAAAATAATCAAACTTTTAAAAAGAACAGACAGAAACGACTTGAGCAGTTGAGCCAGAACTCCCTGCGGAGACAATATGTCCTTCGAAGCCAAAAGGCTGATAATGACCAAAGAACAACCTATCAGTGGCTGAGGAGTTCAGGATTGAAAACAGCAACTGAAGGTTTCATAGTTACAGCACAAGACCAAAGTTTGTTTGCCAGAAATTACCTAGCAAATATTCTTTAAAACGGTGCAAACCCAAAATGCAGATACTGCAACAAATTTGATGAAACAATAGACCATCTTGTTTCGGGCTGTCTTGTGCTAACACTAAACGAATATAAAAATCGCCACAATAAGTTAGGGCAGTATTTACATTGAAAAACATGTAAGCACTATTATATCGACAGTCCTGCTAACTGGTACGAACAATATCCAAACCAAAGGCTGAAAAGCGAAAATATCACCATCCTCTGAGATTTTCCAGTCAACGCTGACAGAACAAACCAGGATAATCGACCAAACATAATCATTAAAGAATGAAAACAAAGTATTTTTAAACTGATAGATATAAGTTTTCCTTCTGATAAAAATATATCTGTCAAAGAATTTGACAAGCTCAGTAAATATAAGGATCTAGAAATTGAAATACAAAAGACTTAAAGTGAAAACCGTCCATGTTATTGTAGGTACCCTTGGAATGATAAAAAGGAGGTATCAGAAAAATCTAGACAGCATCCCATTAGAACCATTTGTCAAAGAAATCCAAAAAGACTGTGTTGTCAAGTACCGCCCACATCCTTAGAAAAAC
This sequence comes from Octopus bimaculoides, assembly GCF_001194135.2. Taxonomy (NCBI): domain Eukaryota; kingdom Metazoa; phylum Mollusca; class Cephalopoda; order Octopoda; family Octopodidae; genus Octopus; species Octopus bimaculoides. The sequence continues at coordinate 77,194,642 of NC_068986.1, read as the reverse complement.
CCTATCGAATTTAATTCAAATGTTTGTTGTGTCGTATGAATGTGTAGTGAAACTACCTCCCGCCATTAGATGCAAAACTACTATCGCCATTACATACAATCTTCTCATTTAAATATAAATAAATGCGAGCGTAGTAGAGAACCCATTCCTTGTCCATCACGTGACTGATCATTATTCGAATCGGCAACTTCTTCGAACCTTTCCCGCCAGAACGCAAACTGACCAATCACGGCCCCTAATAAGGTCACGTGATAGAGTAAAATTCTAAAGGCATTTGGAGCCCTCTTAACGCTATATATAGATCAACTCATACCCAATAATTGGTCTCGGTCCAGTTTCTCTTTGAGAACTGTTCCGTGTACCACACGACAGCAGCAGCAGCCAGCGACCACTTCAGCAGCTTCGTCCAGCCACGATGACCTCCGCCGTCGCCACAT
>NC_068986.1:77191593-77193845 GCF_001194135.2 Octopus bimaculoides | reverse complement strand
CCTATAGTGTACTAAACAACTGGTATAATTGTTCACGTGTTATTGACTCTCTTTCTATCTGCTGTAAACACTCACACACATGTATCACTCACATACACACTTTTCTTTGCATGACGGCTTGTCTTTGATTATGTTCTTATATGTCGCATTCACACTCTCACACAGACATACATCTTTAACACTACAATAAATATCTCTGTTATTCATCTTATACGGTTGCGGTCTTTCATTACTGGTCATCTATGTTATCGTCGCATAACATATCATGTATATCATCAATTGATATATATATATTTGTATGTTCGACCGTGTGACGCGTTTAAATAAAAGGAGTCCTCTGTTTTTCCATTCGTCACCATTTCTCCTTTTATGAGTTTGCACGGTCGTCCCTTACAAATGTATTTCTGAACTATGTCTTCCCACTTTCTCTCCCCAAACTTTCCGCAAGCCTTCATGTCAATTTTTGTAGCACACTTCGACCGAGATTGGGAGTCCTGAACGCGAGCAGTGAAAAGGGTGCCTTTAGACTCGCTGTTTATAATCTGACAGAGGCAGCATAGTCTGATTTCTTCGGGTGTTAGGTTTTCTTAGGAACGTCCCGCTCTTTAGTGTTAGTGGGCGACTGGAACGTCATCTTGGATATTCTTTTAGGTTGTGTAGCGCTATCTGAGAGAAGAGAAGCAAAAACCTCGCAAACTTTCTCAGACATGAACAAACCGCATCGGGTCATCCCTAGATCGAGTATTCTGTAGGACAATAAACAGGGACAGTATAGGCTGTCCACATTTTAAAATCATCGACTACATAGACCACAAAATTGTGATCTGTAAGGTCATCACAAATTAGCTTTGTAGGCAGGATCCCTGTTATTGGAAGCTGAACGAGTCACTCGTCATATCTGACATTATAACGTGAAAATCAATGAGAAAATTAATTTTGCAGTACAGGATTTCGTGTTACAGCAAAATTATCAGAAAGTTCAACTTCCGTAATCTTTGTAATTGTTTTTTTTTGTTTGTTATTTTTAAGTAAAGGAGACAATCCTAAAATTCTAAATTTATAATTGTTGATAATAAATGCACTGAGAAAGGTCATTATCTTTTATCTATTTGGGATTGTAAAACAATGAACCGATTTATTTTCAACACATTGAAAAAAAAAAATCAGATTACTGATATCATCAAGAGAGAAAGTATCTCGGTCAAAGACCTTCCACTTAATAGCTTTATTGTATACTGCTCCCATTACCACCATCACTGAAGCACGATCTTCGATATCAAATAGCTACTGGCCTCAATCCACTTATCTATTTTAGCCAAATCCATTTACTCGCTCGAACATTTCATGGTAGTATATGTTTAACGATGAGTAAAGTTTAGCAACAATGACTATTGCCTCGATTGAAAAGTATGCTACCTTCCGATCATTGTCCTCACATTTTATCATGTGGATATACTGAGCTTTCACCTTAAGAAAAATAGGAAGCGCTTTTGTCGTTTGTATTCGATATTTTTAAACAAGGCCAAAGCTAGTTTTCGGTTCACTACAATTATGTGATACCTTGTGAAATTGTATTCTACCATAGCCAAGGTTCAACCAAAACTTTTCAGGGGAAATTGAGTAAGTGGAAACTGTGTGAAAGCCTGTTGGAGGAACTATTCTGTTCATCAATCTATCGGCCAGTTCACTTTTAGCTTTCGTCACTGACACAATTCAAAAGTATGTGTTTTTTAAATGTATAAAGTTACTGATGCCTGATGCATCAGTAACTTTATACAATCTAACTGCTCCATTGCTGGAGAGATACAACTCCAAAATAAAAATATGCAGCAGAATAAGACATCACTGAAATAATATTTTGAAGACAATTTCAATTAATTGCACATCAAGGAATGTCCTCTTTTCATTGTACTAAAGTGGAGTATTAAATATATATGTAGTGAAACTACCTCCCGCCATTAGATACAAACTACTATCGCCATTACATACAATCTTCTCATTTAAATATAAATAAATGCGAGCGTAGTAGAGAACCCATTCCTTGTCATCACGTGACTGATTATTATTCGAATCGGCAACTTCTTCGAACCTTTCCCGCCAGAACGCAAACTGACCAATCACGGCCCCTAATAAGGTCACGTGATAGAGTAAAATTCTGAAGGCATTTGGAGCCCTCTTAACGCTATAAATAGATCAACTCATACCCCACAAATTTGTCTCGGTCCAGTTTCTCTTTGAGAACTGTTCCGTGT
>NC_068986.1:77188807-77191458 GCF_001194135.2 Octopus bimaculoides | reverse complement strand
ACTACCAAGCAGCCTCTACACCACCAGCGTCAACACGACTTACTATGTACACCAAACCAAACCTCCGCGGCACATCTCTCTCTTCGATTCTGTTAGGTGACTCAGCTTCACCACGATAAATAAACAGACAAGAAATTCTCAGCCAGCGACGAACATCTGTATAACAAGAATCACGGCCCGGCATCGATGCCACGACATCACAACAAGTGATAAGCTCTGCCACACTCAGCCCCCTCACTTTCACATACAGAACTTTTCCTATAGTGTACTAAAGAACTGGTATAATTACTCACGTGTTATTGACTCTCTTTCTATCTGCAGTAAACACTCATACATACATGTATCACTCACATACACACTTTTCTTTGTATGACGGCCTGTCTTTGATTATGTTCTTATATGTTGCATTCACACTCTCACACAGACATACATCTTTAACGCCATAATAAATATCTCTGTTATTCATCTAATACGGTTGTGGTCTTTCATTACTGGTCATCTATGTTATCGTCATATAACATATCATGTATATCGTTATTGATATATATAATTATGTGTTCGACCGTGTGACGCGTTTAAACAAAAGGAGTCCTCTGTTTTTCCATTCGTCACCATTTCTCCTTTTTGAGTTCGCACGGTCGTCCCTTACATATATATATATATATATTTCTTGTACTTGTTTCAGTCATCTGACTGCAGCTATGCTGGAGCATCGCCTTTAGTTGAACAAATCGACCCCAGGATTTGTTCTTTGTAAGCCTAGTGCTTATTCTATTGGTATCATTTGCCGAACCGCTAAGTTACGGGGACGTAAACACACCAACATCGGTTGTCAAACGATAGTGGGGGACAAACACAAACACATCCATACACACACACACACACATATATATATATATATATATATATATATACACACACACACACAACGGGCTTCTTTCAGTATCCGTCTACCAAATTCACTCACAAGCTTTTGGTCGGTCTGAGAGTATAGTAGAAGACACGTGCCACGGAACCATGTGGTTGGGAAGCAAGCTTCTTACCACACAGCCACTCCTACGCTTATATATATATACATATACACACGTATATACATATGCACACACGTATACATATGTACACATAAACATAGATAGATAGATAGACAGACAGATGTGTTCATCATGTTTATCGATTTTTACGTATAATCACTTTGTTGTTCAATCAATTGACCGACTTATTGTATTTATGTAAGATGGCTGAGTATTCCATAGACAACTGTACTCTTAATGTAATTCTCAGACAGAACCAGCATAACAGAATGGCTTACCAGTACGATCCATCCGAGTTTCTCAAGCTACTCTCACAAGGCATGGATCTACCCAAGTTTATGATAAAGATATTTCCGAAATTTCACACACTGATATCAAACATGTGGCCTCATGGTCCTTAACCATTCAACCATGCTTGCGTGTATAAAGGTGCTATTGAATCTAAGGTATATCTGTATACATTAAATATGATACATAAATAGCTGTTTCGATTTAATACTGCCTCAATCGGATATAGCAGACTTTTATTCAGTTGAGCGACTACTTGCAACATCAGTGAATGTTTTATAGTGAAAGTGTCTCAGTGGTTAGGCTATTCGGCTCACAACCCAGCAGCAAGACACTATTCACCCTTCAGCAATACACTGTTTCTCATCTCTCCAATCCACTAAGCTGTCAAAAATGAGTTGTACCTGTAATTCAAAGGGCCAGCCTTATCACACTGTGTCAAACCGAATCTTCCTGAGAACTATGTTAAGGGTACAGGTGTCTGTGGAGTGCTCAGTCAATTGCATGTTAATTTCATGAGCAGGTTGTTCACTTCCTCGAATAAACTGGGACACTCATCATAACCGGAGACCCAACATATATTTTATTCATTTTTTCCCCCTATATCTGAGGTAATGAATTCTTGTCCGAGCATGTGGCTGGCTGAGTACTGACCACTGAAAAGGCCCAAACACATCTAGCATTCTCACTGGCTGCTGCAGGGACGATTTTTTTTGTTTCCCTGATCTATTTTGCACTTTTAACACAGGGCATCCATAACAGATGTTATCTCAGGACAAATACCTTAATAACTAGTCTGACTGTCTGTATATATTAAGTGTGAAAGATAAAGGGTTATTTTAATTTAATGCTACCTCAACTACGTGCACTGGAGATTAGTTCTGGAAATTATATTTTTAAATCAACAGACTACGCTGATGATCCTGCAGATATTTACTTACGTAAATTTTAACAGGTGAAACCATGATACGTAGGTTAATCGTTTTTTGTTTTTTATTTAGTATTTTTTCATTTGTCATGCCCTTTTACAGTCTGTTGTGTCGCTAATTTTTTACTGAGAACATTTTTTCGTGGTTAGATGATTCGGCATCTATTTCTAGCATATAGGAGTCCACTTTTGCTGGTCATTCCTCTTATTTTTGTATGTAATACACACACACACACACACATATATATACACACACACACACACATATATACACACACACATATATACACACACATATATACACACACACATATATACACACACACATATACACACACACACATATACACACACACATAATAATACAAAGAATATATATGCATGTATACACACATATATGTACA
>NC_068986.1:77179712-77188394 GCF_001194135.2 Octopus bimaculoides | reverse complement strand
CTTAGAGTCAACCTAGCTAAAACCAAAATCCTAATAAGTAGGAAGGTAGATAAAACACAAACCCCTTCAGGTAGATGGCCCTGCTCCGTATGTAGAAAAGGAGTAGGTAGTAACTCTATAAGATGTACCCGGTGCAAGCTAAGGGTATCCAGCTGTAGCAACTCTGCCAAATTTAGATTGGAGCCTGGTGTTGCCATCCGGTTTCACCAGTCCTCAGTCAAGTCGTCCAACCCATGCTAGCATGGAAGGCGGACGTTAAACGATGATGATGATGATGATGATGATCAGGGTACAGGACGTTAGAACAATGAACTACAGACAATGGAACGAACACATAGGAAAACAGATAGCCACTTGGAATTAATCCTTCGTCAGCTGCCTCTATTCTAACTAGACGTTTCGAAGATAAATATTTGTAAACAAACTTATAAGGCTTTTTAAGTTACATAGTTTTCTATGGAAGACTCATAGTATAATAATAGTATAATAATAACTATACAATAATATATCATAATATATATTCTCCAATTTGAAGCAACAATTTTTAAATACAAACAAATGACGAAAAAATGATGAGCTGACCCTAGCCAGAATCAAACCCACAAATCAACGGTAACACGGCTCCTTGCGCATCTGATTGGACCAAACACTCACCCATCAATTTCAGCCAAAATTAATGAATATAAACTTAAACTGTCTAATACCACATAATATTTGTAAACAAGCCAGAAAGGCTTTATAAGTTATGGAGAGAAAACTACTGTGGAAGACTCATAGTATAATGTATACATACATCTGTGCTTAAATATACATACATACACATACACACACACACACACACACACACACACACACACACACACACACACACACACACACACACACACACACACAATACACTGCAGCCTTCTTTTTCAGTCTCTGTCTACCAAATCCATTTGCGAGGCTTTGGTCCAGTGTTATAGTAGAAATCACGGGTACAGTGGTTAAGGCGCTCACTTTGCAACCACATAGTTTCAGACTATCTTCTCTACATGGAAACTTAGTCAAGTGCTTCCATAAAACTCTGGGTCAACCAAAGCATAGCTAGTGATTCTGATAGACAGAAACTGTAAAGAACCTCATGTATTTGGGCTTGTATGTGTGTGCATCTATGTGCAAGTTATTTCTCTTGACATTGTGCACTTATTGTAAACAAACTTTACTGTCATACATAGTGTCTTTCATAAGTTTCTACAAAAAATATTCAGACTAATGGAAAATATATTGCTTGAAAACAGGCGAGGGCTAGTGGCAGGAAAAGCACTGGGTCATAGAGAATCTGCCTGAACTAATACTGTCTGGTCCATGAAAGTATGCTAATCATCATCATCATCATTTAACATCCGTTTTCCATACTTGGGTTAGACAGTTTGACAGGAGCTGGCAAGGCCAGGAGCCACACCAGGCTTCATTGTCTGTTTAGGCATGGTTTCTATGGCTGGGTGCCCTAACTAACACCAAACACTTTACAGTGTGCACTGAATGCTTTTTATATGGCACCAGCATTAGTACTTTTTAAATGGCACCATCACTGACAGGGTTACCAAGTAAATTGCAAGACAAAACCTCAACAACTGGCAGGAGTGAGGTAGCATCGAGAGAGTTGGGGACTGGTATTTTGCTAGTTGATGAGAGATTAATGGTATAAAGAGACAGAGATAGATGTCTTGCTGTAGAGTAGATACATTTATATCCCACTTGGAAGAGAAAGGTGAGTTAGTGAGTAAGATAAAGACAGCAGGTGAGTCAGAGGGTAAGATAAAAAAAGAGTAACAGTGATAGAAATAGTGGCAAAGATGTGTCAGGACATGCCCCCGAGGGATATTGAGGGTAGTGAGAATAAGTGAGGTGATACAGAGGTTTGAACTGGATGAGTGGGTAGGATAGAGGTGACTGTAGCAAATGATGGAGGGAAATATAGAAGAGACTTTGGAGGAGGGTTTGCAGTAGATATGTGAGGACACTGAGAGTGATTGCAGATAAGTGAAGTGTTAATGATGGAGAACAGCACAGGGGAGAGAATGCACAGAAAGGAGGTGGTTGGTGGAGACAGCAGGCAGGGGAAGATAATGGAAATTGAAGTGGTTCAGAGTGAGGGAAGGGGGAAAAAGCAGGGGGATGTAGATGTTAAAACGATGACACACAAGCAAGTCCAAAAGGTTAAAGCACTAGCTTTGCAACAAAGAGGCTTCAGGTTCAATTCTACAGTGTGGTATCTTGGACAAGTGTTGTCTTCTGATGCCTTAAGTTGACCAATAGCTTGCAAGTGAAATTTTGTTAACAGAAACTATAAGGAAACCAGTGTGTGTATGTGTGCACATGTTTGTCTCCTTATGTCAATGTAAAGACACAGCTTCAGCTATGGTGACGTTTATGGTTACCATAAACAAAATATTTCATAGCTTAATGGTTCAATGAGTGAAGACAGAGAAAGAATCTTGCAAAAAAAAAAAAAAAAGTAAGGCCTGACATCAGAAAGAACATCCAACCATAGTATACAGTCTCAAGAATTTTCACCCAATACATACCATAATGTAAAAAGCAAATGTAAAAACAATGATCATGGTACAAATGTATGTATTTGTATATATTGAAATTATCTGCATAGAATTCTTGATACTTATGATGCATTTACTATTTTCAATATTGATTATCATATAAAATAAATTCCTTTTCACTCCATCTGTAAAGGTTAGTCTTAAAAATATTTGTTTTATTATCAGCGTTTGTTAAAGAAATAACATTTCATTAAAAAAAAACATATGAATATAATGTGTTTATAAATTTGTTTATGTGTAGAAATATAACTTTCTTTTTCAGCTCCATACATCACAGGAATAACCACCTTTTGCTTGGATCTTCTTCATGTATTCAACAGCTTCAGGCTTGCTGGGTAACTTAGCAAACTCCATTATTATTGATATCAATGTGTCATAGACATCACGGGCCATATTACGTGCATCACTGAAATACAAAGACAATGTTTTTCAGTAAGTAAAACAAGGGAAAAAGAAAATTATATTTCAGGTTACTCAGTCAATTGTAACATTTATTTATTAACAAGATTTTGAATTCATCCTGCATTATCTTGTAGCCTTGAGATTTCAATGATGTCATTGTTTATTTTTCAGACTGACAATGTAGATTAGGTGTGAGAAGTCAGATTTAGCCAGTTTAGACATAAATGGGTAGAATATTTTGGCCAATATGGACAGTTTAAATGCTAAAGGGTTAATCTTTGTCAGAAGCCAAATGTGCTTTCATTCAAATCTTGCTTAGATTGACTTGTTCCTTCTGTATTAACTAGAAATAATAGATTGACTACATAAATGCTGTCAATAAACTGACATTTTATTCTTTTATATGTTTCAGTCATTTGACTGCGGCCATGCTGGAGCACCACCTTTAGCTGAACAAATCGACCCCCCAGGACTTATTCTTTGTAAGCCTAGTCTTTTATCTATCGGTGTCTTTTTGCCAAACTGCTAGGTGATGGGGATGTAAACACACCAACATCGGTTGTCAAGCAATGATGGGGGGGCAAACACAGACACAAATAACATACATATATATTCAACGGGCTTAATTCAGTTTCCGTCTACCAAATCCACTCACAAGGCTTTGGTAGGCCTGAAGATATAGTAGAAGACGCCCAAGGTGCAACGCAATGGGACCGGACCCAGAACCATGTGGTTGGGAAGCAAGCTTCTTACCACACAGCCACTCCTGCGCCTACTCAGTGCAGATTTGGAAAGTGTTACAAAATATTACTATGTCAAATATCAATTATCAGAACAGACTCTGGCTGACAGAATAGCAATAGGTTGAGACGAGGAAACTTTAAAAGCAAAAATACAGAAAATTCTTGTTTATAAATACATTACTATATCTACAACTTTCATAAGATGTAAAGCACAAATTGATAGGGCTATTGTAAAATGTGATAGTTTGGAAAAAGGTAATAAGAAATGGAAAAGAGAAACAAATAGAGAGATGGAGAAAGAATCAGAGTCAGAAAGAGAGAAAAGTTTTAAAAGCATTATAAATATTAATAATGGTTTCAAATTCTGGCACAAGGCCAGCAATTTCGAGAGAGAGGATAAATCAATTACAATACATCGAACTTAGTGCTCAATTAGTACTTATTTTATCAACCCCGAAGGGATGAAATGCAGAGCCAACCTCGAACTCAGAATCTTAAGATAGACAAAATGCCACTAAGCATTCTGGCCAACATGCTAATGCTTCTGCCAGCTCACTGCCTTAATAATAATAATGAGAACATTTATAACATTTACTTTAGCCATAGCAACTCCACACCAATTCTATCTAACTGATTGTAAAATCACAAATACCTAAAACATTAAGACCTAGAGGAATCACTAAACTTACAGAACATTTCCAGAAATTGCAATTGTCAGAATTGAGTACAAGGATTCGTCCTCTCACCCACTCTTTTCAACATATAACTTCACAACTTCCTCAATACCCACCACAAAACATACATGCAGTCTCATATGTATCATACTCACATTCCCCTACCATTCTCCAGACACTGCCATATAACTATTCCAGCCTGAAAGAAATCACTTAAAATCCTGGCTTCCCAACAACAGACTTAAAGTAGCACTGACCAAATCCAATGTCCTGCTTCTTACCAGCAATACTAGAGAACACCAAATACAACCAATCAACATACTCAATTATAAACATACCACTAATAAACACACACACACACACACACACACACACACACACACACACACACACACACACACACACACACACACACACACACACACACACACACACACACACACACACACACACACACACACACACATACATACATACAGAAAGCAAAAATACAAAGAATTACAAAGTATTTCTTTACAACATTCACAACACAGAAACAGTAAAGAAGGGGAAATAACACACAAGCATACTTTGAGCAATCACAAGTACCACATCTAACCAACAAAAAGAAACAATCATGTACAAATAATATTCTTCATGGATTATGCCAGATTTGAGCCTCCAGTCTCTCCACAGTAAACTAAAATAATCTACAAAGGACACAAAGCAGTGAACATAACAGGTTGTACACAAACCACACCCAGTCTACTTACAAGACATAAAAATATGAAAGGCCACCTAAAGATGCAAAAGGAAGGCACAGTTTGTTGCTGCAGTAAGCTTCAACACAGGCAGTTCCAGTTACATGAAAAACTTTTAACTTCTCTATATATCTAGACCCATATACAACACTGCAGAGAGTTACTACAACAACATCCTAGAAAAACTTTCTCTCTGACTCAACTCAGGCAAATAAAGAACACGCACATAAAAACAGCTCTGACATCAATAACTTCACTGGCCCCAAACACTGTGTTGAGATACACACTTCATAGAGAAACAGTAACTGTTGCACTCCAAATGAGTCCATTTGTTCACTGCAGCTGTGACCACTACCAAAATTTACAAGTGTTCAGAAATAGATTAGTGGAGAGAGCATTTATATCCAGACTGTCATATTGCACCTAATATCCTTGATCAGTGCATGTCAGTGAGTGCAATTCAGACATCTGTTAGGTAGAGACATAGTACAAACTGAGAAGATAGATCTATGGGTTACTCCTTGTCATTCAGCACACTCTCTGCATGCAAAAATCTGCTAGACTGAGGCTGACTTGAATGTACACAACAATAACTGATGTAATGGCACCCTTTTCTCTTCCTACCACTTCTGCTTTTACTCATTTACTACATCTGTTAAGAATTTTGCCAAACTTTCTTCCTTAGGAAAACATGATCAAGAGGATACTTCCATAATAAGGAAGAACATTCCACCTTCAACAGTACAAGCTAAGCAATAACATCTACTTCTTTACTTATTCCTAAATCTATAACAGCTCTTGCCAAAGTATAGGCATTTCTTCCACAACCTTTTGAAAGGAATTATCTGCAATGCTTTTACCATAATATATGTTTCTACTTCACCACTTCTACAGTAGAAAAATACAATCATAAAGAAACCCATTGGCTACTTCTAATAAACAATTAAACTTCACCATCAACACTATCCATCATTAAACAAGAGTAAAAATACAGTTACTTCTATTTCCAGACAGCAACTCATTTCCTACTACTCAAACCAGATTCCGCAAAGATTATAACAAAGATTCCACAACTCAAAGCAAATTCCATGTTTGGTAGTCTTACTTACCCACAGATATATATATGTCCACCTGAACTCAATAATTTCCAAGTTTCTTCCCGATTGTCCATCAAAAGGTGTTGGACATAGACTTTTTTGGCAGTGTCTCTTGAGAAAGCCAAATAGAGTTTGGTCAAAGATTTCTGATCAATATAGGAATTTAGTTCTTCTTCATAAAGGAAGTCATTACCTTTGTTCCGGCATCCATAATACAAAATGGTATCACCAACAACTTTATCTGGAAAAGCAGAAAATTAAACATCAGAATAAATTTTCTAAAATCACATAAATTAGTTAAATTATTTAACGTTAGACCTTTCGATGATATCTTGAGACCCAGAGAGTGTGTGTACCATTATATATATATCAGTTTGAGTTGGTTCTTATTCAAAGTTATTGTCCTCCTGGGTATGCTCCAGAAACTGATGCTTACTCATTCATTTCTGTTTTGGTATGGTTTCTATGGCATGCCCTTCCTAAGACTAACCACTTTACACAATGTACTGGATACATTTTACCACTGCAACAGTATTAGAAAAGATTTCATGTTCTAAACAAAACAAGCTTCAATCACAATAGCCTATCACAACATAAAACAAACCACCTACTAGCATCCACACATATACAACACTGCAGTGAACAACTACATAATTATACAATGTATTTGTGCTTATGTGTGTGTGTGCCATTGAAAACATGGAGACAGTCCACATTACTTGCATGAAAAACCTAAACTAAATTTATCACATTTGTATGCAATGCTAAATGGAAGGAAATTCAGAATGAGCTACTATCTACACAAATGTTCATTCACAGACATAATGTCACACCAAGCATCTTTCACTTAAATTATTAAAACCGGTGAATATAATAACAAAAATCAAAATTTGGGGGTAAGTAACATGCCACATGCACACTATTGAATGGCAAAAACAAAACAAAAAGTGGGGGGATTGCCTCATGCTTGCATTTTGATTTAGCTGATTAACAAACTTCAAGTTAATCCATTTATTTCTGTTATCACCACTAAATTTCCAGACCCTAACTCAGGCAAACATGTGATGTATATGGACGAGGACAGCTATGTAATGAAGTGCTGATCTCTGTGGAGGGAACCTATGGAAGAGGTAGACCAGGAAGACATGGGACAAGGTGGTGAAGCATGATCTTCAAATGTTGGGTCCCACAGAGGTGATGACAGCAGTCCAACTGGACTGCAGTCTTGCTTGAGTACCACCTGGAAGGTTTTAGTTGAACACATCAACTCTAGTACATACTTTAAAGTCTGGTACATATTTTATTGCTTTCCTTTGCCAAACCCATAAGCTATAGGGATATAAACAAAGAAACAAACGAACACCAGCTGTCAAATTGTGGCAACAGGAAGAAGCAAAAAGAAACACACACATGTATTATAAAGCTCGCATTTGGTAGAATTCATAAACAAACAATAGCCTTGACTGAGGACTGGTGAAACCGGATGGCAACACCAGGCTCCAATCTAAATTTGGCAGAGTTTCTACAGCTGGATGCCCTTCCTAACGCCAACCACTCAGAGAGTGTATATATATATACACATACATGTATATATTCATATATAAACATATATATATATTAAACGTAAATTGAAAACAGAACACAAAGGATATCGCGGTACACGTGTTTCAAGCCTCATACACAAACTGTCACTACATCAGTATATATTGATATAAAGGATGGTTCAAAGCTATCTTCAACCGCAAACACTTTCAGTCCCAAGATTACATCACCAAAAAAAAAAGAAAAAGGGAGAGAAAAAGGAAAAGTCCACTTAGTATTATCCATTATAATAGGTTTATCCTTTAAACTGTTATATCTGCATAAATATTCACTGCATTTCAGAAATCTGTCCATAATATACAACAATTCAGCATATGCTTTTTCTTTCTCTTTTTCTTTTTGTGATGTAATCCTAGGACTGAAAATGTTTGTGGCTGAAGACAGCTTTACACCATCCTTAATATCAAAAATATATACTGATGCAATGACAGATTGTGTATAAAGCTCGAAACACGTGTTACCACAATATCCTTTGTGTTATGTTTTCAATTTATGTTTAATATATTCTTTCACCTCTGCCACTATCTGGCATATACAGGTGCTTACACTTATCAAGTACTACCACTAAAATTTACAGTACCTACGTATATAAAAATATATATATATATGCATATATATTTATATGTATATACACATATATAAACATATATATATGCACACACATATATTTATAGATATACACACACACATATATTTATAGATATATACACACACATATATATATAGATATATACACACATATATATATACATAAACACATATATATATATACATAAACACATATATATACATATATGTTCATATATATATATATATATATATAT
>NC_068986.1:77179469-77179702 GCF_001194135.2 Octopus bimaculoides | reverse complement strand
CTCTGCCACTATCTGGCATATACAGGTGCTTACACTTATCAAGTACTACCACTAAAATTTACAGTACCTACGTATATAAAAATATATATATATATGCATATATATTTATATGTATATACACATATATAAACATATATATATGCACACACATATATTTATAGATATACACACACACATATATTTATAGATATATACACACACATATATATATAGATATATACACACATATATAT
>NC_068986.1:77179027-77179413 GCF_001194135.2 Octopus bimaculoides | reverse complement strand
ATATATATATATATATATATATATATACATGTATATATATATATATATACATGTATATATAAACAGGCGCAGGAGTGGTTGTGTGTTAAGGAGCTTACTTACCAACTACATGGTTCCAGGTTCAGTCCCACTGCGTGGCACCTTGGGCAAGTTTCTTCAATTATAAGTTCAGGACAACCAAAGCCTAGTGAGTGGACTTGGTAGACGGAAACTGAAAAAAGCCCATTCGTATGTATGTGTGTATGTTTTTTTGTCAGTGTTTGTCCCCCCACCATCGCTTGACAACCGATGTTGGTGTGTTCGTGTCCACATATCTATAAACATATATCATCATCATCATCATCATCGTTTAATATCCGCTTTCCAGGCTAGCATGGGTTGGACGA
>NC_068986.1:77172282-77178927 GCF_001194135.2 Octopus bimaculoides | reverse complement strand
TATATTTATATATATATTGATAATGAATAGTATCTCCACAGAATGGAGGCATCTAGTTTTGGGATGATCCTGATGGTAGTGGGAAAACTTTCTCTTAAATTTGTTACTAGACAAGGTTCACAAGCAAAATAAACCCAGAACAGACTTCAGTATGATATATGTTATTGCAAACCATTTTAGAAAGGGCAGTGAAAAGTTAGTCCAAAGAAGCTAATCAAAACTTAGAATGAAACAAACATTAAACAGAAAAGAAAAAAACAACAGAAAGATGATGCTAACCAATGTAACATGTAGCATTGTTGTAGTATTTGGTATGTATTTAATAAATATTCCAAAGCTAAATGTGAAAGGGGAAAACATACCTTGACTTTTGAGGAAATCTCGTTCTTGAATGAAAGCTCTAAATGGTGCCACACCTGTACCAGGACCAATCATAAGAATATCTGTGGAAGGTTTAAATGGTAAATGAAACTGTGATTTGCGTACATAGATTGGCACTCGAGGACAATCGCCATTGGATGCTTTCTTCAGACTAAGGAACCCAGTGGTGACACCCTGTATTTTTCGACCAGCTCTTGTAACATAATCAATGAGAATAGCAGTAATATGAATCCTGTCTGGATGGACCTGAAGACACAATCACAATTATAATAAATAATAATAATGTAATACAAATAAATAATGAAGGTTTTGAAGTTAAATAATGCAGTGTCTTTTTGTTTTTTTGTGTGTGTGCTTTTTAACAGTTTAATGAAAAGAGGAGCAGCAATGTTCTTGATCCTTTCCAGAGTTTCTGTGACCGATAAGTAGAGAATTTACCCACAACCCAGAGACCTGCTTTAAATACATATGAAGTGGATTCTGCTAAAGGTGTGCAAAGGTCAAGTGATGAAGTCATCATCTCTATTATTGGCATTTTAAAACCAGCGAGAAAGCTTTTCAGTGACTGCTGAAACTACAGAAAATAGTAGTCAAATTTCTCTCAAATTCAACTTTGAAAAACGGGAGACACATTGGAGAATGTAGTCTTGGTCATGGTTGGATTGCCTTTTACCATATGTTGCTAACAATTTAAAATATATTATACACATAATAGTAATGTTCAGGAGAGAGTATTAGTAGAATCATTGAACAAATGGGATTAAGAGGAAGCATTGATATAACATCATCATCATTTAGCATCCATTTTCTATGCTGGCATGGGTTACACAGTTTGACTGGAACTGGTAAGCTGGAGAGCTGTACAAGGCTCCAACCTGTTTTGGCTTGATATCTACAGCTGGATGTCCTTCCTCACACCAACCACTCCACAGATTGTAGTACCTTCCACGCGCCACTGGCACAGATATCTTTTATATGTCACCACTTTCCTGTGTCACCAGCATGGGTACCTTCCACACATCACCAGCACAGGTGTCTTCCATGCATCATCAACACTTTTTATGCATCACCAGCACCCGTGCTGGGTGCCTCTTACACAACACCGACACGGGTGCCTCTTACACGACACCGGCACAGGTGCCTCTTACACGACACCAGCACGGATGCCTTTTACACGACACCAGCACGGGTACCTTTCACACAACACCAGCACGGGTGCCTTTTACACGTCACTGGCACAGCTACCTTTTACACATCACCAGCACTGGCCCGACAAAATGCCTTGCAGTATTTAGTTATGACATTTATCTTCTTAGTTCAAATCCATCCAAATTTTTAGCATGAAGAGTTGATGAAAGATTCATATCCAACAATGTGATGTGTTTCTGGTAAAGATGCTTAATTCAAAATAATTATAAAACCAGAACCTAGGGGAATTGATGGTCGATTTATCAGCAGTAAAAATTACACATTTGGATAAGTTTGTACGTTGTGTTGAGAAGAGGAAACTGACTTTTCATCATATGGATGGTCAATTTTGAAATGTCAATATCTTCCTCCTCTTATGGCATACATACTTAACTCACAATAGCCTATAGACTATCAATTCATAAATAGGTTACCATGTGACAGCAGCCATACTGTGGCACAACGGGTAAGTTAACACAGTGTGTGATATCTTATAATAGCTATAGCAGACTATTTCATATAAAGTACTGAGTGCAACATTTCGACATTAGTGATGAAAATATTCAATGTATGCAGTCCCAAGACATTATGGTACCCCACTTGCCAAACCCCATCATGAAGAGTGACTGTCAGCTAAACATTCCTCTCTCCCTACACAAAGAAGGGCCTCGTTTTCCACTCCCCAAAATAAATGAGTAAACTCCATCCCCATCTTTTTCTCTCTCTATCTGTCTCTCTCATAACTCTACACATGTACATGACTAAAACAACGTTTATGTCACATCAAACCACCAACCCTTAAATAGGAAGCAAAGGTTCTCCACTTTTTCCTATATTGCATAGGCAACTACATTCTCAGTGCCTCTTCCTCTTCCACTTAACACCTTATAGAGATGAGGCTTCTCAAAGATGGCAACCTTCCTAAGAAGCACTCTAAGCAAAGTGGTTTGTGTTAGAAAAGACACACACTGTAAAAACAAGGCCAAAAAGGAACAGACAAAGACAATATAAGGATGGAAGATCATGGCGAGTTGTGAGAAGTTTTGAGACCTATCAAACCCATGCCAGAAGGTAAAAGCAGATAAATGATGATGATAAAAGATTTGTATGTTACTACAATGTACAAAGTATATGTACCAACCAATGTATATCAACAGGAAATAGTAATTAATTGCCATTAATTTACTAAATCTAGCATAACTAATGATAATGACTTAAACAACTGTAATTGGGAAACAAAATTACTTACTTTAGGAGATGATGAAATGGAATAGTAACGAGCTTGCAGACGAGGTAACAACTCACAAAGATGGTCAAGGGGTGGTTTGACTGAGGACAGGTCTTCCAAAATAGCAATAATATTTCGATGATCTTTTATTACCCATTCACTGTATAATTGCTGAAATAAAGTAAATATCACAAAGGTAGATATAGAATCAAGAAAATAAATCATCATGATACATCAGATGAATTTAAACTCAGAACAAAGAAATTAAGAAAATAAAATGTGCAATTATGGCGGAGTGAAAGAAAAGATTATTTCATAACTATTAACTCTATGATTCCAAGTTCAATCCTACTACATGACACATAGAGGAGATGTCTACTACAGCCTCAAGTTGACCAATGATTGAGAGTGCAATTCAAAAGAAGGAAACTGTATAGAAGAGTCATGCACATGTATGTGCATATATTACAGAAGATAGACACATACATGTGCATATATATATATATATATATATATATATATATATATATATATATATACATGCATGTGCATATGTGTATGTGCATACATGTGCATATATAGATATATATTTATGCATACATAATTGTTTTTGCTGTTATTCCTTGAAACAATTCTCGGAGATTTCATAACAATTAAAGTAATTGCCAATCTAAAGAGATTAACATGAAAATATTACCATGGATTTAGTATCATTAATGGATTGTTTCTCGTTGTTAAATTTAATTGGAGCACTAAATAGTTTTCTTGTCCAAGTAAGCACGAGCTTTGTTTTAGGAAGAAAATGAGAACTTCAGAAGTCATAACTTTCACATACAGCAGGAGTGATGTAAGAAATAAAATGAAATAACCATAAAAGAAATTGATTCAGAATTGCAGACATGGCTCACCAGACACTTATTCTCTCTAAGAACTTATAAACAGATGCAAATCAGAGAATTAAATCACATTACAAAACCATACCTTTCCTTCAGGTGTAGTTGAACTTATTTTTTCCAGAAATTCTTTATCTTTGGGGTCCTTAGCATATTCCACAAGTTCTTTGAGGACATGAGTTCTTACAGGATTCATAATGTCAACATAGTGTAACAATGCAATACGATAGGTGGTCGGACAAGGGAAAGGGTGTTTCTTGTTGGACTCAGCTGGAAGAAACATTGGAAAGAAAAATCAGGAGTACAGAAATGGCAATTAATAGAAATTCAAAACCAAATGTGGAACTAAGATTAATCAGGACAAAGACTTATAAAAATCAGATTTTGCACGTTTATAACAGTATGAGAAGAAATAGCAGCACGAGGCGGTGAGCTGGCAGAAACGTTACCCCGCCGGGCAAAATGCTTAGCAGTATTTCATCTGCTGTTACGTTCTGAGTTCAAATTCCGCCGAGGTCGACTTTGCCTTTCATCCTTTTGGGGTCGATAAATTAAGTACCAGTTACGTACTGGGGTCGATGTAATCGACTTAGTCCCTTTGTCTGTCCTTGTTTGTCCCCTCTATGTTTAGCTCCTTATGGGCAATAAAGAAATAAGAAATAACAGCACCCACAACCATTTCCAGGGTAGTTGAGAATAGAGGCAGGAAGGAAGGAAGTTATCCTCAGACAAAAGTCCTAACCCTGAAAGCTTGCAAGAGAGTGGACTCTGCCAAAAAATACACAGAGGCCAGGTGGTGCTTTTAACTAGGACAAGGGATTAGGTCTATCAGATCAATCCTCTTTATACCAGAAAAAGAAATAAAATGGCCTTACATGTATATCAGTGACACTGATATATGAGAAGTTAATAGATACTTGTTGAGAAGTTAACTGATACTCATTAAAATTCAAATCTTTGCTGTCAAGACCAAGAGCAATCTTGTTGCACTGATAATTTAATTTGTTCTTGAAATGATTCAATGAAATAAAAGTATTTTCTCTAAACTATCAGCAATGTATTTAGTACAAAAAACAAAAAATAGCGTTATGATCAACATAAATTCTAGTATGAAATCTTCCATCAACTTACAGGTAATTGTGGTACCAATAAGTAATATTCTATTTCATATAATGAGTTCAAATCAGCATTAAAAAACTGAATATATTTATCGTGATGGCACCTGTGCCCAGCATCGCCTTCCTGGAATGTGTAAAGACATTCGAACAAGATCGTTGCCAGTGCCGCTGGACTGGCTCCTGTGCAGGTGGCACGTAAAATACACCATTTTGAGCGTGGCCGTTGCCAGTACCGCCTGACTGGCCTTCGTGCCAGTGGCACGTAAAAGCATCCACTACACTCTCGGAGTGGTTGGCGTTAGGAAGGGCATCCAGTTGTAGAAACTCTGCCAAATCAGATTGGAGCCTGGTGTAGCCATCTGGTTTCACCAGTCCTCAGTCAAATCGTCCAACCCATGCTAGCATGGAAAGCGGACGTTAAACGATGATGATGATGATTCCAGCATAAAACATGAATATATTTACCCATTCAAAAATATAATCACCATCATCAGCAATAACATTTTCCTACCTTGAAACCAGTTTTCTGATTCCTCAAACACAAAAATCAGGTTCTTTAAACGAGAAAAATGTTTGGAGTGCTATTTCAATGTTATCCCTACTTTGGAATGTTTTTCCACTGGTAAAGTGTTTGAGTGATCTGAATAAGCGAGAATCTGATGGTACTAGGTTTGAAGAATAGGGAGGATGAGGCAGAGCTTCCTAGCCTAATGAATTTATCTTTTCTTAGGTTATCTTGACTGAATGTAGCCTTGACTCTCAGGGGACAGCTCATGAAGTAACCACTTTCCTTCTCTAGACAATTTTTTAATCTGCTCGAGATGATTTTGCATATGTCCCTGATACTTTGAGATATATCCTCTTGTGGTATGAGGTCAGACAATTTGCTTGAAAATACAACATTACTTTCCAATACCCCTAACATATATTTATAAAACATTCTTTTTAATAATGGAATTAAAATTTAATATATATATTAGAAGAGTTTACCTTCCACATTTGTTAAAGTAATGATAGTATCAAGATTGGTTTTCAGAAGTTCACCAATCTTTGAAACAAGTTCTGGATTATTGGTTGGATAGACAGCAACATGATCCCCTGATTCATATCTATTCAATAGAAGACACATTTCAGAAATGACACAGAGAGAGAGAAAGAGAGGGAGAGAGGGAGAAAATTAAACAAAACAAAATGACAAAAAATGCAAAATGTTATTAAATGAAAAAGTAAAAGAAATTCTAAGAAAAATAGCAATACATAATTTTGATTTGTTTCACTAGAAACAAGGCCAATCTTTGTATGACTACAGGTATTTTAAATAAAAACCCCTCAATGTTTCATGATTTCATATAAGGACATAGGACCATAAATTTATAGACAAAAATCTCATAATTTTCTTGCTTTTCTTTTTCCTTTTTTTAATTAACCATGACTGAATGAAAGATAAAAATTATTCCCTGCAGTGTGTGAACTCTCAATGTAAAGCTATGTAATTAAATATTGCAAAGTATTTGTCTGGCAAACTTCCAATTCTGCCATATGTTCTTATTTTAATATCTCCCAATAATTTTAAGTTTCCTGGCTTTGGGCAAAAAAAAAAAAAAAGATACAGGTAGATCAGATAATTGTGATTTTATTCAACGTATTCCCCTCTCAGATTCAAACACTTATGCAGCAACCCTTCAGTTTTTCTAAGTCCTGTAAAAGAGCTCAGAAGGTCGGGCTTCCAACCAGGCCTTTCACAATACCCTTAAGACCAGGAACACTTTTAACAATCCATAATAATCTACAAGCAGAAACTTCAAATTCCTATGATCACCAGACTAATATACTGAGT
>NC_068986.1:77150527-77171215 GCF_001194135.2 Octopus bimaculoides | reverse complement strand
ATTCAACGGTACAGATTTCTGCAATGTGGTGCATAAATTGTCAAGTAAATGAGACGCATCTTTGCCTCCACTGATTCACTTGCAAAGTGTTGAGTAAAATTATTTCGTTGCAGACCTCCTTTGGGTCTTTTTATTATCACTGCGACACACATAGTCCCCAGTTGGTAACATTGATTTCAAGGCCCTCCTAGATGAAAGACTGGCATTCCACTTAATGTCTATGTTCCATGCTGGCATGGATTGGAGAGTTATTAATGTAGAAATATGGTATCGTAGCTACTAACAGTTGAGGGTTGCGTAGTCTAGACGGCATTTTTAGATTTCATTATTCTCTTTAACCCGGGCAAAGCCGGGTATTTCTGCTAGTAAACTTATAGATACACATACACAAGCTCAAAAACATTGCACATACTGTCATTATTTTGTATAAACTCACCTTATCTTTGAGCCACTAATATCAAATTCAATGTGCATACATGAACGGTCTGTATTTTTGAATAATTCTTTATTGACAACAACTGGAGCCAGGAATGGATTTTTAGCATCATAAGGACTGATAAGGAAAAATTTAATATAGAAATAAAATGTACAATTTAGTGCAATAATATATACATATTTTATAATTTAACTCATGTACATGTGATATTGCATGGAATGAACTGTTTTACTTTTCTTATCCAGAGATAACCTACCAATGACTAAAAACTGGTCATAATCCATATATACTTGAGTAGATACCTGTTACTATATTCAATAGTCCATAGAAAGGTTTATTAAACTCAACCTTGCAAGCTATTTACAAGTAGCCCACTAATTAGCTATTACAAGACAGCTGTCGTTAGCAAAAGTACAGCACAACTAGGTGAACTAATATGAATTATCAACATTTAGATCCAAAGGCGAACAGCAAAGTATAAATTGAATCAACTTTAACTCTCATAATAATACACCATATTTGCTATTTCTTCTTTATGTGCCATGCCTACTAGCATCAGCAATTGCAGACCTTAAAAACATCCAGTCTCACAATAAAGTGTGTTACTTAGGAAGGTCTTTCTGCAGCTGGCTGGTAAAGTCACCTAATATTATTCTTCTGATAAAAAAAAATTTAAAAAAAGAAAAAAAAAAAGGTAAATATTCTCATTTACTAGTTTCAGTTAATGGACCATGCCCTGATGGGACATCACTGCCAAGATAACCATTTTACTAAATGTATTTTATCAAGTGAATAAGTTTTACCAGATTTTCAACTATTTTAGAGATTCAACCTCCCTCTTTTTCTGGACATAAATACAACAGAGTATCTACTGACATGCACATTTCTGTTTCAGTACGTGTGCCTCCCAACCTCCACACACACAGGTTTGTTCATTTAAACATTTTATTTTTCCACTTTAGCAAAGGTTGGCCAAGGACTAACTTGAGGCAGCATTTTCTAGCCATATATCCTTCCTGTCACCAACCCTTACTTTGTTTTCGAGTAAGGAATGCTATATTCCACTGCTATTATGAAACCACAAAGTGGGTGGTCATGATACCAATAAGGAATGAATGTAAACTTCGTGTCACCACTTTGCTCAGATGGTGACAAACAAAACAGTGGACTAATAACAATTTCACACACACACACACACACACCTCTTTCATCTAATAATTCCACTCACAAGCCATGCATATATCTAGTTTTACTTACACAACATTATCTCAAAGCTATGGTAGAAGGCAATACAGTGAGATTGAACCATAACCACATGGCTGCAAAACAAATATGTTAACCACACAGCCACAACTCCTAAATTATAAAATGTTCTTTACTTTCATAACTAAAGTAGATTCAATAAAATGAGTATCAAACAATATCTTAATTTTAAAAGGATAATGCTTAACACACATGCATCCTTGTATCCACAAAGATCTCACCCATACAGTTGTCTTTATAAAAGGGGACATAATACACTACTTTACTATAACATCTGGCTGCATTATCTTGAATATCTTTTCTCAAGAATTCTTTTAATTTGTAACATGCCATGCCAGCATTCATTCATTCATTCATTCACAAACATCCTGTATATTTCTGCAGTCAATAAAGATCTGCAGCAATTCTCTTCTTCTGCCATTTCCCACAAGCTTGATGTAGTATCACTATTTACCCTCCCTTACTTTCATATAGAGATATGCATCCTCTTCATACAAGCACAAGAGAAAGAACAACTTTAAGATTTAATTTGATAAAGGTAAAAAAAAAAAGAAAAAGCATAACATTAAAAATACATCAAACAACAAAAAAATGTAAAACATGCAGCCAAACAACATAGAATTAATTTTTCTTTTTCTTTTCAGATGTAACAAAAATAGCAGCAACAGAAGCAGTGGGAACCTTTGGTTCATGACGTCAATGAGTTTATTTATACAGTAAGCTATTATAGAAAAAAATTACTGCTTTTGGCTTTGAGGCAGCTCTTTGTTGCTTTTGTTGTTAAGTATACATGAACCCAGTCAATATAGATATAACGCAAAAGGAATCCTTTAAGGCTTGCTGAGTGAAAATAAATCTGTCTCCAGCATACAAGTTGACATAGTATATAGTGTAAGCATTCAAATATTGTCACTATCTTTCCAAATCCTGCTGCATTTCACATTGAAATTTTGGTCATCAAAAATTGTTCTGGTATACAAGTCAACCTACATTTTTGGCTGTAAATTTTGGTCTGAGAAATTCAACTTGTATGCTAGATCAACACTAACTCTATCAAATTATTTGTTTTCTTGCTATGTATTTAACCTCTGGTTAAACTGTTTCACTGATGAGATTTAATGAAGCTAAAATTTATCCACTTATTACCATACTACTAAACACCAGAATTACTCCCACCACTGTATTCCATATTCAGTTAAATTTGGGCATGATTGCATAGCAAAGTTCACTTTACTGCCATGTGACTTCAGGTTCCGTCCTATTGCATGGCATCTTGAATGACTTCTTCCCTCAAGTCTCAAAATGACCAATGCCATATGAATGATAGAAACTGATATAAAAAGACCATTGTATATCAACATCTTCTAGCACCCACTTTTCCATGTTTGCATAGGTCAGACAAAATTCATTGAGCTATATTTTCTCCAGTCAAATTCTCAGCCTGTTGCCAACTCTCACCTGTTTCCAACCAAAGTGATATTTCCCCATGGCCAGTCATGTTTTCACAAAAGACTGGATTGTTTGTGTGACAGACTGTAAAAATGATGATAATTACAATTTTTTGGAGTAATCTTCACTTTCTTTTCTGACAAGAAATAATTATTTAACAATGGAATTTTAAATGAATTAAGTTTCTTTGAATTACTGTATCAAATATGTTAATGCCCACATTACTATAACATAATTTAGCTCATAAGCATCCTTTTATATATCTTACTGACAGCTACAAATAAAAACAGCATTCTGTATATCTTACTTAATATTGGTATATTGGAGAAAGCCACAAAACTGCAATATTTGTCTCGAGAAACAATCTTGTATAGATGTATAGTGCTAAAAGCAAAGAATTATATCAGTAGTAGATACTTTCCATCTGCTGCTGGCATTCTTGTGTGATTTTTTTTTAGCACTATATGTCTAAGTGCAATGCCTTCTTGAGATGAACATTGCAGTTTTTTAGCTTTCTACAGTTTATTCACGTTAAGTAAGATATACAAAATGTTGTTTTGAACTAATACTGCTTGTCCCTAATAACAAACAAAAACATATTTATATAATTGTTTCTAAAAATACATAAAAATATTAGAAAAAAAGGACTCACGGTTTCTGGGCAGTGTAAGACCCCATTCTAAACATCTCTCCTTGATAATATTGGTCTTCTTCATCAAGATCTTCATGGACCGTCAACTGGTACTGACGCAAGCTGGAAATTAGGAAGACAGAAATGTTTCACTTAGAAACCATATGTGTGTGTGTGTGTGTGTGTGTGTGTGTGTGTGCACATGATGTATATATAGCAGATAATAGATAGAAAAAGAAGTTCTAGAACATCTAAGTGGAAGGAAACTGTGGAAGAGGAAGACTAAGGAAGACATAGGCACAAATGGTAGAAGCTGATCTCAGGACATTGAATCCTAGAAAGAAATCATAAAAGAGCAAAAGAAATGGTAAAAGGCTGTGTTAGAAACAACCCTTCCAACCTATGCATGCATGGGTTGGTAAATGTGGAAGTGATGATGATGTGTGTATGTGTATACACACATACACATGCATGCGTGTGCATACACATGCATGCGTGTGCATACACATGCATGCGTGTGTATACACACACATGCATGTATATATACGCACCCACATGCATGTATACACACACACCCACATGCATGTATACACCCACATGCATGTATACACACGCAACCACATGCATGTATACACACGCACCCACATGCATGTATGCATACACACCCACATGCATGTATGCATACACACCCACATATATGTATGCACACACACCCATATGCATGTATACACACACACACACACCCACATGCATGTATACACACAATTCCCACCTGCATGTATACACCCACACCCACATGCATGTATACACACACACACACTCACATGCATGTATACACACACACCCACATGCATGTATACATACACATCCACATGTATGTATTCACATACTTACCCACATGGATATATATAATGCCACTCCACCTAATGAAGCAGATTGGCCTGCAGAAGCCTTGTACCAGTTCCACATAAAAAGCACTCCCAAAAGAGCCACATACAAGCGCTCATGCCGGTGCCACATTAAAAGTATCCAGCACACACTGTATAGAGGTTGGCATTAGGAAGGGAATCCAGCCATAGAAACCAAGCCAAATCAAACTAAAACCTGGTGCAGCTATCCTGTTTGCCAACTCTGGTCAAACTGTACAACTCATGCCAGAATGGAAAACAGATGTTAAAGGATGATGATGAAATACACATGCATACACTGCACACACACAGACACACATAATATAACAAAGAGTAAAACAAAAGACTGAGATGAACACAAACCTTATATCTGTCTCAACAGCTTCAATGCCAAAATATTCACCAAATGCTGGCCAGAGTCTTTCTCTCCAAGATAAGAAATCTTCTTCAATGCTAAAAAAGCAAAATAGATTAAAAATATAAAAATGTCTATAAACTATCAATGAAGGAGGATTAAGGAGTTTACATCAGCCATTTGAGAAATATTGTGCCTTTTTTCCTTCTTTTACATGCAAGTAAGATGTGAGTTGAAGATTTGGCTTCTATTTCTAGCACATATAGCAACCACAGTCACTCAACCTGCCAGAAAAAGCAGCTAAGTTTTCCTCAAGTCACACCTCACCATCTTCAATAACAAAGATATACAGCAGAAGCATGATTGCTCTTGAACTTTAGCTGCCCACATTGTAGCTTTTTACTTTTAACTACCCATTTTGATTTACTATGTGAAGGTCAAATCCATTTAGTTTTACTTGGACCATCCACCCCTTTAATGTGATTGGCTAGCCTAGCATCTGTTCAGCAGCTATAAAATGAGAGGTTTTGGCCCACTAAGTTCCTAAGGAGGAGAGTTTTGCTACAAGTGACCTGGGATCTTGATGTGAGAACAGTTTGATTTCACTTTGCCGTTTTCAGCTTGAACAGAATTCAAACCAGAATCCTCGATATTATGCCTAGTGTCTTAACAACATTTGAATAGAATTATAGCCAGAATTTTTGTGGTGCTGTATTCCACGTTTTTCTAACCTTTCTGTCTTCATTTTTATGAGCATTTAAAACTATATAATGTATTGACAATTATTAATGTCCTACCAGTTTGTTGTATCAAATTTTAGCCATAGTAATAAATATTTGTTTGTGGTCAATTGCAACTTGTCTTTGAATTTGTTTATTATTATCCATCCTGAATTCATTTAACAGATTACATAATATATCAGACCTTAAAACTGCAATTCATACAACCATGTATATACCTTATTGCTAAAAATGCTTGTTTAGCATATACTATGCCTCAGATATAATGCAAAATGGGCATGGCTAGAATGCCTTTGAGAATAAGTTTTCTTGATGACACAGCATGGCTGAATTGTTAAGAAGTTTGCTTTGTAATCACGAGGTCCTATGATTTCAGTTTCACTGTGAGACATCTTGAGCCGGTATCTTTTATCACAGCCCTCAGTCAACCCAAACCTTGTGAGTGAAATTAATTAGGGAGAAACTGTTACAGAAGCCTTTCAGATGGGCTGCACTATAATTCTAAAGTTCAGCTCTAAAGTTCAGCCTTGTCATAAACACAATGTTGCATTAATTCTGGTAAGGGTACATTTCTGTGGAATACTCAGTCACTAACAATGAGCAGGTAATTCAGATGATCAAACAATTGAATTCTCATCAGAACCAATAGAGATCCATTTGATGAAGGCTAACTTGGGGATACACAACAACATAAAAATCAGTTATAATCTACATTTACTTTGCATCATCATCTCCAAGACCAAGTTCAAAAATCCGTGTTGCTCCAAGTTCCTCTAACCGTTTATCTACAAAGATTCCCATTGCATTATAATGTTCATATGTTTTGTTTCCAAGACCAAACACCTAGAAAGAAAAGAAAAATAACGACCATATTTTTAATGTAATATGCAGTCTATTAGTGTTTCAGTTATTTTTTGAAAATAATCAAGAATTTGGTGGGATTTTGTAAAATAACATTCATATTAATGTTGATTGGTGTTCTTACATAAAATCACAGTAGATTTTAATTGAATTTAAATATAGACCTTTTAATCTATTAGCATTTAAATTAGCCAACATTTTCTACCTGTTTTATGTTCAAACTAGCCAGTTCTGGCCTCTTACACCTGCACTACATTGTCATTTTACAAGTAAACCATCACATTATTGAAATTTCAAAGTTAAGAAATAATGCATGATTAATTCAAAACAATGTGAATAAATAAGCATTACATTTGATAAAGTATTCTGAATACTAAAGGGTTAAAAGAGCTTTTGTACCATAGCAAAGGAGTGCTTTCAGGCAGGTCAGTATCAATTAAGTGACAAAATATTCTGAGTTTTAAACAAAATATTAATTTCTTCAAACACTTTGTTGCTTTCATCTCAGAGTCTAATAAATGGCATACTGAAGATTCTATTTGCCTTGCCAAAATGGGCATGAAATGTAAAGGTTTTAAGATAGAGCACATTTCAAGAAGCAACAATTCTTTTTAACCACCATCACCCAACAAGAAGTGTTAAATAATTGAAAATTCATCTGTAACAGAAATTAGATCAAAGATAATGACTTGCTAGAAATCTACTGTCTATTCTACACACATCATCAAAGAGAACTATGAGAAGGGTAGTTTTTGATCCAACTAGAGTTATGGAACATCCCCCTCTATCCCCCCTGGACTACTCACTCCGTCTATCTATCTCTCCCACTTTTCTCTCCTTCTTTGTCCTACTGAGGTGGCCAAGTATCTCCTCAGTAGTAAGAAGGCTACCTCTGCCATACTCATACTATAATCTCTCAGTTCCACATTAAAAAGTACCCAGTACACTCTATAAAATGGTTGGCATCAGAAAGGGCATCCAGCCATAGAAACCACATCAAAATAGACAATTGGAGCTGAGTGCAACTCTCCAACTTGCCAGCTCCGGTCAATCCGTCCAACCGATGCCAGCATGGGAAACAGATGTTAAATGATGATGATGAAGTAAAATAAGAATGTGAAAAGAAATACAAAATAAAAATTTTAGCTGAAGCAATTCCATGAAGTTAAGTATACATGTTAAGTATGAAAGCTAAATCTTGTATTTCATCAGATGCCAATATGACTCCACTAAAAGTCTGTACCTATTATTTTCAATGAACTGACATACACCTAATTAACTGTCATGTCAATACTATGAAACAAATGATAAGTGTGGATCTGAATAACAGATGTGTACCAGTTAAAAATATATGGTCAAAAGTAAATTGTAACATATTTTCTAAATATATGTTTTAAGCTCATAATTGCATTTTTATATTAATATAAAAGAAATCAATATGCTCTATGATATAGACAGACTGTATTATTAACAGTAAACTCTATACATTTATAGATTATATACACGATCTAAATACTTCTACTACACACAAAATATGGCTTAATGGCTACGATGTTGAACTCAGGAACATGTAGTCATGGGTTGAATTCCTGGACTAGGTAGTAGATTGGATCTTTGAGAAAGGTACTTCAATTCTTGTTGCTCCAGATCACTTGGCTGTAAATGAGCACCAGCCAAATGCTATGCAGTACTTTCTTTGTCCTGAAGTCACATCTTGATCAAGGGTGGGAAGACCAAAAGAGTATGTATGTTTGATCACAACTACAAAAGGTACCTAAAACAATTAGCAAAGCATGTACATGCTACCAAATCATATTCACCTGTGAATGATGGCTATGGTTTTTACACCCTACACAAGAGACTCTTCAGAATCAGCACTCAGTTTTGGTTGCTTCACAGCATTGAACAGACAAGAGAACAAACCTTCTTTGGATACAATGCTAGTCAGTTGAATCTAACATTCAAAACAGGCCAGGTTTTAGCCTCTCACACCTACCCTACAATGTCATTCTAAAAATAAACAATCGTATCAAAATCTTGAAACTACAAGACAATGCATGATTAATTCAAAACAATGTGAATAAATAAGCATTACATATGACAGAGTAATCTGGATGCTAAAGGGTTAAGCTCTGACAGCTAAGTGAATTTAGACGTAGAATTAAGTACCCAAATACACAATGAACTAACTGCAATAGTTTTAGCATAATAATCTTGATCCCATAACCAATAACTAAAGTCACTCACTATATGGTCTTAATTATATACCTATATGATAATTATACAAAAGATACATATAAAAATCTGTTTATTTTACAAGAGATAGAAGTGCATTTGGTATGATACCATAAATGAATATAAAGATAAGTAGTTGAGGCAAGCTTAAAACATAAAATGGAGAGTTCTTCAAACCATTCTAGAATAATAGGCATGATGTGGAGTGTTCTAGGTACCTAACAAAACCACATTTTTCCAGACAAAAACTGCAGTCTGGCTTTTTTTACTACACCCATATGTTAACTATAGATCTGCTTCTAATTTATTGCATAAGCATAACTCAGATTTTATTCTGCTTATGCAGCACCTTTGCAAACCAATGTTTAGTTTTTACACTATCTCTATATACTTCAGACTAGATAATTTGATTTTGTTTCAGAAGTGACATGAGTGCATGATATCGAGAAGTCACAACAACAAAATACATATCTGTTACTCTCATGGTTATACCTGGGGCAGTTTTCACCCAGCTCTGAAATATATTGTTTCATAATGCAATACTTCTATAAAGAGATTTTTCTCAGGCAGAACCTACAACCTCTGGATTTTCAACTAATAAAGTTTATATTGTAGAGTTGCTTCTATAGCATAACTCAAATTAAAAAAAAAATTTTTTTATCAGTCAGTCAGAAGAGCAGTGTCCACAACCTTTTGCAGGATTCCGAGACTGGTGGAGTAAGCCATCGTCATACCAGGTGGTATGGTTGTTAAACAAGACAACAGATTAATGTGAATATTATAGGTGCAGTCATAGCCAAGTGGTTAGAAGTTTGCTTTGAAACCACATGATTTCAGGTTCAGTCCCATTGCAGAGCACCTTGGGCAAGTGTCAACTATACCCCCAAGCTAACCAATGCCATATGAAGGAATTTATTAAAAGGAAACTTGTATAAGCCTATTGTGTGTGTGGGGGGGAGGGGGTGCATGCATGCATGCACATGTGCATTCATATGCAAATCTGTGTCAATGTTTAAATGTTCCACACTTAGCACTTGAGCAAAGCAGTGTTGATGCTGACATTCCTTGTTGACATTATGACCAGTCACTCTTTTGAAGACCTGTGCATTAAAAATATCCCTTACTGAAAAAGCAGGTAGAGATTGATTATCAGAAAAGCACCCAGCTGTAAAATCCTAACTTACAGAAATCTCTGTCCAAACCCATGCCAGCACTGAAAGAAAATGGTTCTTAAATAAATGAACTATAAATACCAACCAATAAGAAAAAAAATATCAATCAGAATGATCAGAACCTGGTGCAGTCCCCCGCCCTCCAAGTTTACCAGTTTTCAGTCAAACCATCCAATCCATGCCAGCATGGAAAGCAAATGTTAAATGTTGATGATGATGAGAAAGACTAAAACATTAAGAAAGAAAGAAAAACATAATAGTATTAAATCAAATTGTTTTTTTTGGGGGGTTTTTTTTTTTGGTTTTTTTTTTACTTACAGCATATCGAAGACCATTAAGTTCAATTTCATCTTGCTGCAACAAATTGAAGAACTCTTGAGCATTATCTGTAGGGTCTCCTTCACCGTATGTTGCCATACAGAATATAGCAAGGGAATTCTCTATTTCAGAAAAGTTACTTAGCTCTTCCTACAAAAGAAAGATTTATCGAATAATGAACTTTCATTAAATGATATTACACACTCAATAGAAAACAGGATACACTCTCAAAATCAATACTGGCATTTTCAAAACTAACCACACTGCATTTAAATACTTCAATATTTAAGTATTTCTCAGTGTGTGCAAGCAAAGTAAGTGATGTGTGGTAAGAAGCTTACTTCCCAGCCACACAGTTACAGGTTCAGTCCCACTGCTTGGTACCTTGGACAAGCGTCTTCTACTAGAGACTCAGGCCAACCAAAGCTTTGAGAGTGGATTTGGTAGACGGAAACTGAAAGAAGTTCATCATGTATATATGTATAGCCATAGAAACCATGTGAAATCAGATTGGAACCTGGTGCAGGTCCCCAGCTTACCAGTTTTTAGTCAAACCATCCAGCCCATGCCAGCATGGAAAACAGACATTAAATGATGATAATGATGATGTATGTGTGTGTGTGTCTTTGTGTTGTCCCCCACCACTGCTTGACAACTGATGCTGGTGTATTTGCATCTCCATATCATAGCAGTTCAGCAAAAGAGACTGATAGAATAAGTACTAGGCTTGAAAAAAATAAGCCCTGGGGTCGATTTGTTTGACTAAAGCCCTTAAAGGCAGTGCCCCCAATATGGCCGTCATCAAATGACTGAAACGAGATGCATCGCAAGAAAAATATCAAAAATATATATATCTTCTCTTTTTCTTTCAAAGTAACATTGCTACAATTATACATAACAGTATGCTTAGAGAAAATATCAATCACTAAGATTAATTACTCAGAGATGCCATCTACATTTTTAAAAATAGTCAAGTTTGTGTTACTATATTTAATATAATGATCATTAAAAATCTAATTAGAAATATCTGCAATGGAACAGTTATTGCTTGAAGAAGATAACTTACCATATTGCACTCCTCTGGATCCATGACCAGACCTTTCATACCATAGCGTAGAGCATCCTTGGCTAAACACCCAGAAAACTCCTCAGCAGTTCCAGTTTGAGAACCATAAAATACCACAACATTCTTTCCCTAGTATAGAATGGAAAAGTATTAAATGTGAAATCCAAGTTTCTGAAATAACAGTGGAGTAGGAAGTTAAACATTGAAGAACAGTTAGTATATATGATTTAGATCGCAAACTGATAATTGTTATATTTCAGATTAAATTCATGTTTATTTGTAGTTTGGCTTCAGGTTAGCGCTAATCAAGTGGAGGCGCAATGGCCCAGTGGTTAGGGCAGCGGACTCGCAGTCATAGGATCACGGTTTCGATTCTCAGACAGGGCGTTGAGAGTGTTTATTGAGCGAAAACACCTCAAGCTCCATGAGGCTCCGGCAGGAGATGGTGGTGAACCCTGCTGTACTCTTTCACCACAACTTTCTCTCACTCTTACTTCCTGTTTCTGTTGTGCCTGTAATTCAAAGGGTCAGCCTTGTCACCCTGTGTCACGCTGAATATCCCCGAGAACTACGTTAAGGGTACACGTGTCTGTGGAGTGCTCAGCCACTTGCACGTTAATTTCATGAGCAGGCTGTTCCGTTGATCGAATCAACTGGAACCCTCAACGTTGTAAGCGACGGAGTGCCAACAACAACAACAACAGCGCTAATCAAGCTAGATTAGATATCTGTAGTACAGAGAGAATCTAAAGGTAAGAGATTCACCAAAGTTCTGTAAAGCAGTGAGCAGAAGCTTGAAATGTTCTAAATTGCAAAACAGTGTGTCAGTGTGAACCAAGATAATGTTGAGAAAAAGTATGTGGGGAATGACACCAAAGCATCTACTCTACCAACACTAAGAAGACTTGGAAATGCTGAAGAGAAAGCCTAATGTGGAGAATGCATAGAAGTAAGAGGGACTACTCCAAGTAGATCCACCAGCAGGTCCAGCTATTAAGTTGACAGCAGTATGGTTAAAATACAGTTAAGGATATTAAGGCAAGGAAAGCAACTGGACCATCAAGAATAGTTGCAGAAATGCTGAAAATATCCAGCAGAATAGAGCATACACTAGCCACCTACATAGTCAACAGAATAGTAGAGAGAGGGCCAATAGCTAATGACTGGCATAGTTGTATCAGTATCAACACCAAGAGCAAAGGAGATGCATTACAGAGAAGCAAATGCAGAAGCTTCAAATTGATGGACCAGGTTATGAAAGAAATAGAATGAGCTTTAGCCCAAGAAATTAGAAAGAGAATTAGCTTAAAATAGATCCAGTTAAGGTTGGGGCAAGGTCAGAGCACTACTCATACACTCTTCCTAGTGAAATAACTACAAAAGTCCTCAGCTAAGAGTAAGCCACTTTACCTGACATTTGTCTACCTGGGTAAGGTCTTTGACAGGGTACCACACTCTGTAATCTCTGGTCTTTAAAACTAGTCATAGAGTGAATGGTTTAAGAGCATGTACAGAGATGCCTTCAGCAAAATCAATGGTGCCAATGAGTTCAGGGATGGTCTATTCAATCAAATAGTTGAATAAAGTGTCAGGCAAAACCTAATGTTCAAATCATAATGGTGGCAAAGTGCCAGGGTGTACTCGCAAGGAATAGGGATAAGAGCATAGATGGGATGGTAGAGTAAGGAAGAGAGAGATAAATGGTAACAGGTGCCAGCAGGGCATTGCCCAGAAGGCACAAGTAGGTAGAGAGTGGGGGTGGGGAATGCTGTAACTGGTGAGAACCTGAGTATATAGATGGGGTGCGGAAAGCAACAGTACAGAAATCAGGATAGTGAGGACAGGATTGGGGAGTGGGAGATAGTTATAGTGTATGAAGAGGAAATGTGAGCAAGGGAAGAGATAGTTAGGGAGAGGAAATGTAGTTTGGTTTACTGAGGTAGGGTGTGTGGTAATTTTATTGTTATAAGGGATGGAACACAACACTTCTAGTACTCAGGTTCGCTGACGTGGGCAGGTCTTCTCTAGAACCTCATATTGCCTTCATATAAGAAAAATTCTTGCTTTATTAAAATTACCTCTGCCTCTAGTGGATGTATCATGATAGTGAAGTAGCAATTATGACCAGCTCTGCTTGAGAAGGGGAGATAATCTCCAGATTCAAGAATTCTGTAAAGTTGTCATGCCATCAAGGAAAAGGACAGTCATGGATATGTGTTTCTGGCTCAGTAGCCTTCATCAGGACATCACTTGTCCAACCTTATCTCCAGTAGCCAAAGAACTTAGACTTATACAAGATGGAGTGGAAAACAGATATGGCCTAGAAATTTTCATTTATTAAAGAAAAACGAACTAGGAGAAATAACTCGAAGTGGCCAGTGGCATGTATTTGAATAACATGGACAAATACTGGTGTATCAAATACCATACAACAAAAATTCTTGATTATTAAAATTAACTCTGCTTCTAGAGGATGTATCATATCACCAACTGGAAATGGAGGGCTTCTTTCAGCTTCTGTCAATCCACTCACAAAACATTGGTCAACTCAAGGCTATAATAGAAGATACCTGCCCAAGGTGCTACACAATAGGACTAAACCTGAAAGCACCACTTGAACCAATTCCATCTGGCCCACACCAACATGGAGAAGTGGATGCTAAAACACTGGTGATGACATATATACAAATACATAACTCAGTATAGTTACAGTTATATAGTTTATTAAAGTGTATAAGCACAAAGTCACTAGGTAAATATAGAAAACAAATTATATTACAACAATGGCTGAACTCATGCAGTAGAAAAACTATTTTAAATTATACAGCTGTTAAACTCTTACCAAAGTTTTCATCTTTCCTATTAATCCACTGTCTTCTGTTTTTGCAGCTGGGCTGAAAGAGTGAGGAAGAGAGTGATTAGAAATAAGGTTGGTAACTGTGTAACAGACAGTAAGATTAACACTTTAGCATTTAAACCAGCCATATCCAGCCCAAATATGCCTCCTGTTCCAGGTTGAAAACTGGCCAGGTCTAGCTTCTCACACCTACCCTACAATGTCATCCCACAAATAGACGATAACATAATCAAAATCTCAAGGCTATGAGACAATATATGATCAATTCAAAATGATATGAATAAATAAGCTTTACATTTAGCAGAATAATTCAAATACTAAAGAGTTAATAGATTAACTGTAGAAAGTAGAAAACAAAGAGAGTCAGAAAACCATCAACAGACCAAATGTAGAACAGAACTCAAGAGAAATGAACTTTATGAATTAACTATTTCAATGTTTAAATGGCTGAGGTAGAGTCATTGGATTATTAACATTAGAGTGAATTTTTTTTTAATCATATCCTGGTGAGAACATGACAACAATTTTGGTGCCATGATAAAATGCCATAAAGTGGTTGGTGTTAAGAGGAGTATCCAGCCATAGAGACCATGCCAAATTTAGAATGTTTTGGGAGAGCAGTAACTGAGAAGGAGCAAACTCAGTCTGAGATGAACTATCCAATCCATGCCTGCATGGAAGCAGAGATAAAACAATGGTAGTGGCAGTGTTAGCAACACTAAAGATAGGTATAACTACCTGAAGAAATAATCTTAATTCTTTCATATTATTATTTTAAATCAGAACTGAAGAAATGACTTCTATATAATGAAGAATAAAAGAACTGCAACAATGAATGATTTGTAAATAAATCATGATATAAATATACTAATGAGAATAAAATAATATACATCTGACAGGAGGTGTCTAGAATCATCATCATCATCATCGATTAACGTCCGCTTTCCATGCTAGCATGGGTTGGACGATTTGACTGAGGACTGGTGAAACCGGATGGCAACACCAGGCTCCAATCTAATTTGGCAGAGTTTCTACAGCTGGATGCCCTTCCTAACGCCAACCATTCAGAGAGTGTAGTGGGTGCTTTTATGTGTCACAAGCTAATAATGTTAGTGTTTGAATATATAAGTAAAGTGTGAAGTTATCTATGTGTGTGCATGGTTCTAAGTAGCAGCAAGCATGTTATGTGTGAATAAATATGGTAAACAGAAATTCCACTTTTAAAATGTTCTCAAAAATTTTGTGATGTTTCAATTTGTAAACAAATAAGAGATTTCATTTTTGTTTGGATCTCTCAGAATTACTTTCTTTTCTCAAGCTCATAAATATAAAATTACAATAGTAGTAGTAGTTCTTTATAGCAACAAATCTAATAACAGTCAATTTGTTTGTTTTTTTTTCTTAACAAATAACAAATATAATTGAGAAATATTTCTTTTCCAAACATAAAAAATTCTGTGAGCAGAGACAACAGTAAGAGACAATAATGTTAGCAACCATTAAGACTGTGTTGTTCTCCTGCAAAGCAAATAAATCTGCCTGGCTGAGAACCAGTACTATATGCAATATGTGGCTGAGTGGTTGGTAGTTTGCAAGGGAGCTATGTCTAAAATACTGGTTTTTCCAATGACAACTGAATGTGTACATTTTTAATCATCCCAGCATGTAAAAATTGGATGTAAAGGAACAGGTACAAAGTTGCTCATAAATAAGTGTAGCTTTAATAGCATGTAATATACAAGCTATTATCTAATAGCTATATTTGCATTTGAACAACTTTGTGAAAAAGACTCATTTTAATAATTTCTCAGTAATACCTAAAAAAAAAAAGACTTATTTTCATCCCAACTTTTTTATTTCTTATATCTTTAATAAAATGGCTATAAGAAAAGTTAAGATCTAAATAATTTTGTCTTTGTGCAAAAGCAAATATGGTTTCTTCCCTAAAATATTAAAATTAAATTAAATTCATGTTCTCTTCACAAATTAGTCTAATGTAAAATTTCTTAATAATTTTAAAATGTACACAAAATAAAATAAAACCCAATTAATAAGATAATCAACTCACACAATATTCAGTCTTTGAAAATCCATTGTATCTTCTGTTTTCCGCCAGAAAAGGTAATAAAAAGCCAATCCTATAAGCGTACTAACAACTGCAATATCCAGTAAAGATATCATGCTGCCTTCAGAACTGGGATCAGATTCCTCAGCCACTTCTGTAATTATTGCAAACATATTGTTGGAGAGGAAGGGAAACCAGAAAGATGTGACAAGGAATGTTGGAAGGCAACAAAATTACTGTGAAGATCTTTTTGTTTGCCCCTTTCTGTTTTCACTTGGCTCTTTGAACACAATCTGGGGAAAAAAAAAGAAAAAAAAAAAAAGAAATACATAAATGACAAAAATGAAATTTTCTTCATGAATAAAAACAAAATAGTTTAGTTTCAGATATCCAATACACTGACTGCTGAAAATAAATTATAAATAGAACTTTATTAAATCATCCACACATTGATAATTGTGGGAAGAAAAATAACTGGTCTTTCTAGTAGCGTCATCGCATTTAAAAAGCAAACAGATCAACTGAATAAAAACAGTTTGAAAATTTAGGTTGGAGAGAGGTGACTATGTGCAGAATCTAATAGAAAGAAAGCCAGAAAATATTCCTTTAATTATTCACACACTGAATTACAGTTCTGAGCCATAGAGAATAAAAAAAAGTGCAGGTATGGCTACATGATTAAAAAGTTTGTTTTCCAACAAGGAGTTTCTATTTGACCTTGTTGTACTGTAGCACAGTCATGACAACACCAAGTTTCAGCTTATACTCCCAGTCACCTGTTCCCACCAACGTTCCTAGATTAACCCTCACCTGTCAATACTCAGTTATTGTCTCATTATTAAAACCGAACTTGCTCTTTAACCCTTTAGCAATCAGATTACTTTGTCAAATATAATGTACATTTATTCACATTGTGTTTTAAATTTATCATTCTTTATCTTGTAGTTTCAAGATTATGCAATTTTTAGAATGGCATTGTTAAGTACATGTGAGAGGTCAGATCTGTCTGGTTTTAACATGTGAGAGGTCAGATCTGGAACAAAATCCCATCGTAACTGTTGAGGAACTAGCAGAGAAGCTTGGATTTGGTCATTCAACCATTCAACAAGTCAGCAAATTGGGTCAATGGGTTCCTCACAAACTTTCCAAGTCTAAT
Source organism: Octopus bimaculoides (assembly GCF_001194135.2). Classification (NCBI taxonomy): domain Eukaryota; kingdom Metazoa; phylum Mollusca; class Cephalopoda; order Octopoda; family Octopodidae; genus Octopus; species Octopus bimaculoides. The sequence goes on along the minus strand of NC_068986.1, from coordinate 77,153,703 downwards.
CGCATGCAGAGAGTGAATGTGTGCTCTTCTTTACTGTCAAGAATGAACCTTTTGGGACTGAATAATGATTGGTGACAAGAAATGGATTCTCTATAAAAATGTCAAGCGCAGAAGACAGTGGGTAGAGAGAGGAGAACCACAAGCATGCCAGGCTAAAGAAGCTCTTCACCCACATAAGGTGTTGTTATCTGTTTGGTGGAATATGAAAGGTTTAGTCCACTTTGAACTTTTAAACCCAAACTAAACAATACCAAAGGAGATCTATTGTAAGCAGTTTAAGTCAGTGCTAGAAGAAAAATGACCATCTTTGGTTTCAAGCCGAAAAGTGTTCCTCCATCAGGATAATGCTCAGCCACATACATCGAGGATAGCATTCCAAAGGCTGAATGGGAAACGATACCCCACCCACCATATTCACCAGACATTGCCCTATCTGATTATCATTTATCATTTATTCTACAGTCTTCAACATCATTTGGACAGAAAAAATATGAATTCTGTAGACGAAGTCAGAACAGTACTGGAGGAGTATTTTTCATCATGGACAAATGAAGTTTGGAAGAGCAGCCTTGCAAGTCTACCAAATAGATGGAAGAGCATTGTAGAAAATGAAGGAGAGTATATTTTAGATTAAAAAAGAACTTTGTTTATCTTAATATTGAAAAGTAAAAGAAGTATAACAAAACCGCATTATTTATGGGATGACCCAATATTTCATTTGTTTTGGCCAAACCAAACAAAATGAAAGAAATCTCAAAAGAATTTTATCAAAATTTTAATGGGTAATTAAATATGGGGATTGCAGAGTTACAGAAATTACCACTGAAGGCAATAAGGCTCCTAAGACAAAAGCAGCTGTGGGGGGAGGGGAACTCATTTTCTACTTTGTACCAAGCCTCAGACTACAAGATGGAAGTGAATCTGACAGGTTGACTAGTCTTCCTGAATGAGATGGCAGTAACATCAGTCCAACCAGACATGGTTCCTCTAGCCAGAAGCCCAAACCAATCACCTTCCAGGGATACTCAGTATCCTTGAAGGACAGATTTGTTTCTCACAATCTGAAGAAAACCATATACTGGGACTTAATTGATAATGCTCTCATCAAAGGATTATTATTATTAAAACCTCATTTAGGTGGTGAGCTGGCAGAATTGTTAGCACACTGGGCAAAATGCTTAGCAGCGTTCTGCCTTTATATTCTAAGTGCAAATTCCACCGAGGTTGACTTTGCCTTTCATCCTTTTAGGGTCAATAAAATAAGTACCAGCTGAACACTGGGGTCGATGTAATCAACCCATGCCCTCCCCCAAAATTGCTGCTCTTCAGGCAAAATTTGAAACTATTGTTAAAGCCTCATTCCCCTTTGAGGTCAAAAGGCATGGCTTCCCATGAAGATTGGTGTAGGACCCAAGCAACTAAAGAAGGCCACTAGACAGACAACCATGGCAGCTGAGATCAGTTCAAGGTGGTTGTGGTTGACAACAGGTCACAGATGGAACCCTTCTGTTGGTAAAGATTAATTCAGTCCTTACTGCTCCACTCAGGCAAAGCATACAGGCAAAATGCTTGTAACTTCATGAAACCTGCTGATGGGTGCTCATCATTGTGATAACTTTAGTCACTATCAGGAGAAAAGCTTCAAAATCTAAGTGGCTCCTGCAGTTTCTAGTTACGACAAAGTGTCTTCAGTATTTATTTTACCCACATAGAATATTTCTAATTATGATTGTGAATGTACTCCACACATGCTGTTTCAAGGTAAATAGTAGTAATCATTTAATCTTGGTGCCTAAAATGTCTGCAGGTAATTTAAGTTCATTTAAAGCACAATAAAGCCTTTGTCAAAACAAGTGAAATATGACAGCATGAGGTCAAATATCAGGCATAATGACAAATATATATATACCAACTAAGAATGTACAGTGACTTTATAACTAAAAAAAATGTCTAGATATCCTTGGGTTACTGGATCACAGATACACAGGATACTGACAGATCTTCAGATAAAATGTATTAGATCAAGATTAGGCCACTAATACGATTTGAGACAAAACAAAATATAAAAATATCGTTAAGCTACTGATGTGTCTTTGGGCAAAATGAAATACATTTTGTTGGACATTTTGCTTTTAATAAAACATTAAAAATATTTCAAGTAACATGCTTTTATGGTAAAAATTATTTTTCACTACACATCATTCCTATATATGGGAAAGTTGCAGCTGAAAGGTCTTTGGTCATACAGCCAGAGCTGATCAAGAGCTACAGAAAACAAGAACAGAACAATACTTGTAGCTCATTCTCCCTACAACTACATAAGATGGGCTACATAACACATAATTCTTAGATAACCATACACACACACACTGAAATATTATTATGATTGTTTAACATCCACTCCTCCATAACAAATTTGAGACTTTTTTTAAGGAAGCATTTTAAGGCCAGATATCATCCCCGATGTGAAACCTTTCAATAAACTCTTACATCTAGGTCTATATTGTACCTACTCTAAAAAACAGGATAAATACAGCTACATATTTTACACACACACATCAGCATATCTGCTTATGTGTGTATGTCTATGAAGCAAGGTTAAGAATTCCAATTCAAGTTTTTTGATTTTTATCTTCAGTTTATTACACACTAGCAGAAATACCCGGCTTTGCCCGGGTTAAAGAGAATAATGAAATCTAAAAACGCTGTCTAGACTACGCAACCCTCAACTGTTAGTAGCTACGATACCATATTTCTACCTTAATAACTCTCCAATCCATGCCAGCATGGAACATAGACATAAAGTAAATACATGTAATTCAGAAACACGTTTTGTTAATTTTATTTTGTAACCAAACAAACAGGTACAGATTATAAATAATGAAAGGCCAATTTTGGTGATTCATTTGACAGAGCTAGTAGAGAGACAATGCGATGATAAAACTGAGGTTGGATCTTGAAAGTTTGGATGAATGCTGCCTCAGTTAAATCTCTTGTGGTTCCAAATGATGTCATCTGTAGTACAGCGTCGTATTGTCTAATTTTGTTTTGCAAATGTTAGGAACCTTGGTCAGTTGATGATAACAGTTTCTTCAATAGCTCTGGAGGTTGGGGATTGTGGAATTGTTGGGAATGTTTTTAACTTTGGTGTTATATGTATTGCTTGAATTTCTTTG
>NC_068986.1:77126564-77149177 GCF_001194135.2 Octopus bimaculoides | reverse complement strand
TCATTACAGTATCGAAATGTGATTGTTTCAGTTAGTGGAATAGTTTCATTTTTAAAGTGAAAGTATTTGACCTGAGTGTTTTTGTTTCACTTTTGACACGTAATACTTAAATAGTGGAGGAGATATTATGTTGCCGTGGGCTCGAACTCTGCAAGAAGTTAAAAATTTTTTTTTACTAAAACACAACTGGAACCCTAAATAAGGCATGTGTAAAATTTGAATGAAATTGGTTGCGTAGTTCTCGAGTTTTAGGGATTCACACAGACAGACAGACAGACAGACAGACAGACAGACAGACAGACAGACATTCTCATTTTTATATATATAGATTAACACAGAAATAGATATGGTGGTTAACTGCAAATGAAATTTAAATTTAAACTGTTTAAACTGCAATAAACTGAATTTTTTTTTTTTTTGGATTCCAGATTATATATAATTTTTATCCATTTCAAAATAAACAAAATGCAACACTTAACTAAAGTATTATCTACATCATACACACACACAACTCTCTCTCTCTCTGGGAATAACAACATATCCACATTAATGTTATATTACTCACTAATCATGTGGAAGAAAAGTAAAATTTTCACAAACCTATATATACTTTGATGTGAGAAAAAAAGATTTCCAACAAGCTGAACTACTGTAATGATATTTCAAGCTGTTTAAAGTTCTATGCTTTATCACAATATTTCATCAGCATTTTAACATTATCAGTTTCACCCTGCAATTAACTGAATAACTAACAAAAAACCCACTTATCTGCAGAGAATGAGAATATTCAATTATGATAAGACACTAAATTTTCAATTTCATTTATCTTTAATTTTATTAGCCGTTCATTTTATTTCACAATCGTTACTCATATATATAGATATATCATCATCATTTTTTTTTATGTCCACTTTTCCACCATACTTATCAGTAACAATCAAGATTTTCATTTCTTTCCATTTCAATTCAACTATTTATCTATCTGTATATCTAATGACATATCAATTTATCTGTATATCTATGGGTATATCTGTAGACTTACCAACCTACCTATCTATCTATCATATTGATTTTCCTTTCTGTAGATGTATGTATCTGTCTAATCTGACAATATGAATAAGCATTTAAACCTAATAACAAAAGAAAAAAAAGAACAAATTGAATAATGGTAGAGCCCCAGCATGACCACAGCCTTTGAGCTGGAACACGCAAAAGAGTAAAAGCGTAACATCCAAAGCTATTTACTTAGGCTATTTCACTTTCTCTATCAATTGCCAATTCACTGCCTTTGCCTTCAGTATTTAGTTACATATCTTTACATTCCAAGTTCAAATCTCTCCAGTGCACTAGTTAATACTTAATTTAATCTATTATTTGTAACCTTCAGCTAATGTTATAACTCAACGATAGTATGGTTAAGAAATTCACTGCCCAACCATGTGGCTCTGAGTTCAATTGCAATGCATGGAACTTTGAATAAATATTTTCTACAACAGCCTTGATTATGCAATGCTTTGACAGTGGAACTTGGTTGACAAACTGTGCAAGAGCTCAGTGTGTGTGTGTGTGTGTGTGTTGGATCCTTTTGTCTCTTCATTTAGTTTGATACATAGGAATCAGTAAAATAAGTACTAGACTGAACTTGGTATTGAGATGAAGCAGGCTGCTGCCAATGTCTGTCCATTCCCTACAAGGGATAAACAGTTGAATGTGGAGAGAGCAAGGTGGGTAAATGTGTCAACTATTTCAACCAAAGACAAGGAAACATCTACATTGTTTCTCAATCATGCCAGATATAGCAGCCAAATCTCCTTCATATCACATCCTACTGATTTAAAAACATAAAGCACACACTGGACAGAACAATGACATGCAATATATGTTTACGTAACAATATTTTCCGAACAGTTGCAATGACCTAGATGACAATAGGTTATCAGGTGGCTGTCTTGCTTCCTGAAGTTAATGTTGCAGATTAAAAGGTTACATGCATCACAGAACTCCAGTAGCCTAGTTCCTTCATCGTTCCAGGAAGCAATACCATGGCCCCCATGTACACCAGTGAAGATACCGGATTTCCATCCAACATGCCCATTAAAATTTCCAACTGCAAAGATGGGGTCATTGCCACTCGTCTTTGAGGTAGCCTGTAGACGGGTATCATAAAAATGGTCCTTCTGATCATTTGGTAGGCCCGCTTGTGGGGCGTAGCCAGAGATAATTGTAGCTGTGCTGTTCTGCAGGACTAGCCTGAGCTTAAACACTCTATCGCATACCCTGACAACCTCTATGACCTTATCCACCCATTTCTCTGCAAGGAGTATGCCTGCACCCTCTACTCCATTCATGTTACTTTGCCAGAAGATTTTATACCTATGTACCTTGCCTGTGAGGACCCTAGCTAAAGCTCCTCTCCATCTTACCTCTTGTATGCAGCATACATCAACACGTCTCCTTTCAAGCATCTCCACAGCCTCACTAGACCTACCTTTCAGTGTGCCTACATTGACAGTACCAACTCTGAAAACTGGGAAAGGAATGTGGGGTGAGGCTTGGGGAGGAGAGATGTTATTCAGCGCCTATAATATATATAATACAATATATATATTATAATATTTATATTATAATATATATATTATAACATATATATACCATCCTCATCATCATCGTTTAACATCCGCCTTCCATGCTGCAATGGGTGAGACAAATATACACACAACAGGCTTCTTTCAGTTTCTGTCACTCACAAGGCTTTGGTTAGCCCAAAGCACTATAGCAGAAGGCACTTAACCAAAGTGCCACACAGTGTGACTGAACTCAGAACCATGTGGTTGAGAAGCAAACTTCTTATCAGACAGCCATGACAGTGCCTATGTAGTTGACAATTTTTCACGATAATGAAAAAAAAATCATCATTACTAGAATTGTTTGAATTTTCTTTCTTTCAACCCATTGCCATTATTTAAAACAAAAGATTTCTTTATTATTTCACTAGACTTTTTAACAAAAATGTTGCCAAAATGTAGACTAAATATGTCCTCATCAAAATTTATTGAGATGGCTGACCTAAAGATATCATTAACACGCCATCAAATGAAACAACAAATTCACAACAAACAGAATAAATACAGTAACAACAACAAAGAATGGAAAATCAGTATTTGTTATAACAACATTCGCCTCTTACAACACACATATGTAACAATTCTTCAACTAGGAGACACACCGTAATAACAAATATGCATAATTCAAAACAGAGACACATATAAGCAATTCACAAATACACTATACTGAGTGACTGACATTCAACAAAATGAAATGAGTTCATTGGTTGAATACTGATTATGTAAGCCTCACATGTAACTATGTTATGTAACAAAACATTCCAGTAAGTAACAATGATACTTCTTTTACACAATGATATGCAATTATATATTTCTGTAACACATTTCAGACATAACACTCTGTATAATACAATGACATGCAATATATGTTTTTATAAAGACATTTTGCAGAGAGTGGCAATGACCTAGATGACACAGGTACTCACATAAAAATAGCCTACATTGAAAAGTAGGTTTCATGCACTCTAAAATATGGTGAACAACCAACTACATACACAATATATTTTTGAGTTAATAATGGAGTTTATGTGGTTGCACAAACACCTCATGTCTCTGGTCCTCATATTGTAGAACACTGGCAAATCTCTTACTTTCTGCTTCTCCATTTGCTAAATAAGCTTGTCACATATATTTTCTTCTAGCTACATAATCAAAGTCTCTGCTGCTCCCATTTATGGCTCTTTCCACTTCATTGTTCCACAACCACATCAACCTTAGGCTGGCCAGAACCTTGCATTAGCCATAGATTTAGTCCAACTCTCAATAGGTTGTCCTACAAGTACTTCCAGTTGCCCCCTGTGTTATGTTTCTATTTCTTCCTTCTTTTTATCAGTTGCCTCAGTTAAAACTTCTCTAAATTTCTGGCAGTTTCATAGATCTTTAAGCTACTATATCTTTTTCCAAACTGGTTTGTGTGTCTGAGTCCCTCTAGCTGTAAGTCTGAAGTCACAAACCACTAGCTTATTTCAAGATAGACAGCTGTGAATGCAAAATCTTTCACTGGTGAAGAATGTATAACCCATTTTCCAGAAAGGACAGTCAATCTAGCATGTACTTCCACAGGACTGATAGGTGATCAGGTAAATGGCTGGTATCTTCAAGTTAGTGTTGCAGATCAAGTCATTTGCATCATGAAACTCCAACAGTCTGTACAGAATTTTGTCTCAGGCTGGCTGATACAAACACATACACAAGGTCATGTATAGATGGACTTTCCTATTAATATTGACACATGAAGGTCTTGTTGAACCAACAAGATGACTTACTTAGGATTCAAGGTAATTAAGTATTCCAGACATGTACCCTTAACATAATTTTCAAGTAAAATCAACATGGCAGTAAGTCAAGGCTGGATCTCTGAACTACAGGTACAATCCACCCGGTGGGCTTGTACACAATTCTTATTTACTAAAATTCACTCAAAAGACTTAGGTCAATCAGATTATAGTAAAGACATTTAGCCAACATGCTACACAGTGATATTGAACTAAGAACCTCAAGATTGTAAAGTGAGCTTCTCAATTACTGATGTCATGACTGTGTCCCAACGACTGGCACCCATGCCAACGTCATCTCCTTCATTGGACACGAAACTCAGCATGCGAAGACTTATTGGGGCAAGCGAAATAGGGATAGCACCTGTGCCCAGCGTCGCCTTTCTGGCACTTGTGCCCGTGACATGTGTAAGGATTTTCGAGCGAGATCGTTGCCAGTGCCGCTGGACTGGCTCTTGTGCGGGTGGCACATAAAATGCACCATTTTGAGCGTGGCCATTGCCAGTACCGCCTGACTGGCCTTCGTGCTAGTGGCACATAAAAGCACCCACTGCACTCTCTGAGTGGTTGGCGTCCAGCTGTAGAAACTCTGCCAAATCAAATTGGAGCCTGGTGTAGCCATCTGGTTTCACCAGTCCTCAGTCAAATCGTCCAACCCATGCTAGCATGGAAAGCGGATGTTAAACGATGATGATGATGATGATGATGATGATCACACACACACTCACATAAACCACATGCAAGCATATTTCACTGACTACATTCAGTATTCCTGCTATGACCAACCCATTTTTTAATAAATTATATGCATGATTACTTTAGCCAGAACATTCAAAGACACAAAAATCTGAAAGAGATTTAGCTCCCAGTTATAGCAGATCATGATCCATCATCCTCCTAATGTACTTATTCTCATTTTCTAGTCACATGGATCCAATCCAATCCATTCAATAAACACACTTTTCATACACCTAACAGAATGGATACAAGATGATTACAAAAACAAAACACCCTTAAATTATATTAATCTTGAATATTTCAGAAAAGATGGAATGGTCATATCTTGACAAGTGAAAGTTGACAGATAGAAACTATATGGTATCCTACAAGAAGAACTTCACTTGTTCTTCAATTGTAGATTTTATCCACCACTTGGTTAACCCTTTAGCATTCAGATTACTCTATCAAATGTAATGCTTATTTATTCACAGTTTTGAATTAATCATGTATTATCTCATAGTTTCAGTGTTTCAATGATATTAGTGTTTACTTTAAGAATAACATTGTAGGGTAGGTGTGAAAGGCTACATCTGGCCAGTTTGAACATAAAACAGGTAGAATATTTGGATCAGATATGGCTGGTTTCAATGCTAAAGGATTAAACATTACCACCCAATCCTTGGATGCCTTGAGCAAAGGCCACTCTCTGGTAATAATTTAGGCCAGATCTCTAGTATAATATAACTTCACTACTTCCTTCCACCAATTTTGAAGACCCTAAAAATCTGAAATATAGTCATAGAGGTCACCCTTTCATCTAAAATGTTAACAGAAAGCTATAAATCAGATCAGAAATGCTCAAAGCAGAGTGTGATGGCCACAGCAAAAAAAAAAAAAAAAGAAAAAAAAAAAAGGAAAATCAAGTGGAATTGGTCAGGAAATGAAAATATCAACAAATGAAAGTTTTAGTTTAAAGAACTTTGAAAAATAGAAAACTAGAAAGATAATCCGTCAACAAACATATCCATAATATAGTGAGTTGGAAAACTTTAAAGATTGTTCCTGCAGTTTGAAGACAAAAAACATCTACGAGTGCTTAAAATTTGAAGAAAAAAGAAAAGAAAGAAAAAGAAGAGGTCACCAATAGTGAAAATATTGGAAAGTAAAGGCAATGCAGGTAGGAGTTGATAGGTAGGTACTCATGATCTTAATCTTCTTCATGATAAATGATGGTGATAGTGACGGTGAGCAAATTAAATTTACCCACTCTCCTCTGTTTTATATTTGCTTCTTAGCAATCACTCTACAAGTTGTGTTATACTTTTCCTTCCTCTCTGAAGAAGGACATTTGTCCAAAACATTTGGAAGTGTCTCTCCTCATGACAAACATATTGTATCTTTTTTTTTTTTTTTTAATATGTTATCTACATCTTTAATAAATTCACCTTAAACATTAGTGAGATAGGGATGAAATTCAATAAATGTTTCTCAAAAGATATTGTTACAAAAATGTGAACATTTCTAGTAGAGTCTTTTTTTATCTTCAGCACTTCAACTTTTAACAGAACCTAAAATATTTAGCTGCTTTAGAAAACTGGAAATTTTTTTTTCCAATGGTCATCAAAATTCTTGTTTCTATTATTTTTACTTATTGAATTGTTATCCCAATATCTATTTCAAGTCCAGTACTTATTCTATCAGTCACTTTTTACTGAACCACTAAGTTACAGGAATAGAAACAAACCACTTGTTAAGCAAAGAAATAAGCAGAAAGACACACACACACAAGCTGAGTTTCTGCAGTTTCCAAAGACGTGGCCAAGGTACAGTGCAATGGGACTGAACCTAAAACCGCAAGATTGTAATGCAAACTTAACCGCAAAACCATGCTGGCACATTTTTTTAATATTTGTTCTCTTTGTAATTGAGGTTTCTTTTGTTGATGTCATTACTGTCGAGTTAGAATTTTAGCAAAACTAAAAATGTACATGAATAACATTATAGCAAAGGTTGTTTCATACAATAGCATGAGAGGAAACAGTTCAAGATTGACAGTAAAATTAAAATCTTCACTTCATTCCCTGCAACTTGCTATTTTACTTTCAACTAAAATTAAATTCTAGAATTTAAAGTACAAAATAGACACTTAATTGATTTTTATATCAACAATAATCAGAAGCTTGCCTTCAACTGGCTTTGCTTTTTGTGCATTGGGGAAGTTGTATGTGTGTCATTAACATCATTTTAGTGTCCACTTTCAATGCTGGCATAAATGCATGCATGCATGCATGCATATGTATATGTGCTTATATGGGTACAGGTGTGTGTATGTGAGCACATATGTGGATACATAAATGTATGCATGTGCACATGTAAATGCAGGTATACTTGTGAATGTGTGTGTGTGTGTGCACAAGAGTGTGTCTATGTACATGAGTGTGTATGCATGTGTATCATTAATTTTACACACACTTTCCATGCTGGCATATCTGCGAGGGTATTATGTCTGCATATGTGTATGTCGTTTTAAAAAGGAAATAGAAAACATGAAAGATAACCAACAACAATAGGGAAAGGGAGAAAAGAAGTAGAGGTGAGAGGAGGATGTAAAGAAAGAATGAAGAGGGAAGAGAAGGAGCTGGATCAATACTTGATAGCAGTCAGGTCAGAACTGCAGACAATGGCATCAATTGTTTTCATTCAACAATAACTCTAAAGAATTACAGACCGAATCACTGAGACAGTAGTAACATTACAACATTGGACTAGATGATGCTTTAATGAATCTGGATCACAAACTTATCCCCAGGTCACATCCCACCATTCTAACTTCACTGATTCCATGGAGTCACCTAAACAATATAATTTTCATATGTTCTATCTATTTGCAAAATACCAGTCTCATTAAAAAAAAAATTTAATTAGCTTTGCACCCACTTTTACTTTTCATCTGAATAAGAAGTGCCAAACTTCAAAGACTGATAGAACAACATTATCTTTAAGACCACAAATCTGACACAAATGCTTGCATTTAAGGTACTCAAAGGCCAGGTCATGGAACTAAACTGGCAGATGGATTAAATCATTCACTCATGAAGAAGCATGGTTCTTCTGAAAGGTTTCCATATAATGTGTCCACCAAATTTCATTGACAAGACTTGGATGATCCAACTCTACAGTAAAAAGAGACATTTTCCCCCAAGATGCTATGCAATGAGATTGGACCTTAAAACATGTCACAGCAAAACAAACTTTTAATCACACAGTCATGCCTGACCCCATTAAGAGAAAAACAGTAATTACAAAAGTAGGACAAATGTTATTTACATAACAGAATATTGCTTTATTTTCTTCTGTATTCACTTTCAGTAATTGAAAATAATTTCTAATTGCCAAAAATATGCAGGGAAAAGTACTGCTGAGAAAATTTAAAGATATCTCATTATTTTTTTTTCATTTTATTATTACTATTATTAAGGCAGTGAGTTGGCAGAATCATTAGCATGCCAAGTGAAATGCTTAGCAGTATTTCATCTGCTGCAATCTGCTGAGTTCAAATTCTGCCTAGATTGACTTTGCCTTTCATCCTGGGAGCGATGTGATTAACTGTCCCCCTCCCCATAAAAATCTAGGCCTTGTACCTATAGTAGAAAGGATTATTATTATTATTATTATTATTGAGTGAGAGAACAGTGCATGCCATCAAAGTGACACTGGGGTACAAATATACGAAGCCCAATATACCCATCGTGACTACCTATCTGATAAGGGTACGTCAGGCACATCCACCACAACCATATGTGCGCAACATGGTGACCTTGCAGCGCATGACCTTGCAGGTGGGGCCCAGTTAGAGTTTTCTTCAGGTCAAGTAGCTCATCCCATTCAAAGGGTCCCTGAATACAGGTTGTTTAAGGATGATGAATGAAACACCCATGTCTCCGTAGGTGAATTATTCACACCCCAAAGAATTCCTCAACACATGACTATGATGCTTCCCCACAACTTCTGCTCGTCATCAGAGATGCACATATTGTCAGCCACCAAGGGGCATGCTCAACTAGTTATGGTTAAACAACTGACAAGCAAATCTGTGGTATTGAGCAGAATATTTGCTGTAGCCCTGGCAGTAATAGTTCCTGTTATTGAATTTAGCATTTAATTGAGAATAATAATAGGTTTATTAAATGTGGAACAAGAGAAGGAAAAGAGTAAGAAGAGAAAATGGATGTGTACTGTATATGAGTTAAGAGTACTTCATGAGCACATCAGTCCAGAGATACAGCATAAAAGATAAATATTGAAGACTGATGCAAGCAAACATCAGTTGGTTTAAATGTCACTCACAGCATCAGTTCTAGACCTATTAAAGAAGGTGATTAGTCAAAATAAATTCTAGTCTTCTATTAGGTTGTCAAGTATGAAATTTGTAGTAAGGTATATGGTAAATTTGACAGCTGCTCATTTTGTGCCATTATTATATTTTGACAATCTTTATTTTTTGCTAGAAAGCTGACACATCTATTTCTTTATTCAAACTCATTTTGCACTTTATAAGTATTTATAAATCATTTTTTTTTTTTTGCTATTTTAGTTTAGAGATGGATAAGTCAGAAATTCGTACAGTTTTGAATATGAGTTCTTTCTTGGAAATACAGCATCACAGATAGCTTGGAATATCAATGGAGTATTTCATTCTAATGTTATACACAGCAGACAGTATCAAATTGGTTTGCAAAATTTCATTCTGGCAACTTTGACCTTACGAATGAGCAATGCAGTCAACCAGAAACAAGGGTGAATAATGACAAACTGAAAGCCACTGTCAAGTCAGATCCATCTCAAAGTGCCTGTGAATTATTGTTGTTGTTTGGTGTTAGCAAACAATATTGACTCACCTAGTTCAAATCGGTAAAGTGAAAAAGTTGGATAAGTGGGTTCCACATGAACTCAATGTCAATCAGAAACAGTAACGTTTGGAAGCCTGCATTATGCTACTTCCTCATCACAAAAGTGAATCATTTTTGAATCGAATTGTAACATGTGATGAGAAATGGATCCAATACACACAACTGTAAACATTCAGCACAATGGTTGGACAAAGATAAGCCACCAAAACACAGTCCAAAAAGCAAAATTCATCAAAAGAAACTGATGGTGTGTGTTTGGTGGTCTAGTGCAGGTGTGATCCATTATGATTTCATTAAACCTGACTCATTAATCACAGCCAAAGTATACTGCAGCCAACTGGACCAAATGATGCAGAAACTTACAAAAAACAGCCTAGATTAGTCAACACATCCACTCCTGTTTTATTGCAAGACAACACCAGACCACACGTCGCAAAAATGACATTGGCAAAACTACAGGAGTTGGAGTTGGAAGTTCTCCATCATCCACCATACTCACCTGATTTTGTCCCCACTGACTATCAGCCACTTCTTCTAGAACTTGGATAACTTTTTGATAGAAAAAAACTTAATTCTGACGATGCTGTAAAACAGGCCTTCCGAGATTTTATTGACTCTAGATTGCCATGCTTTTACAGTTCTGAGCTGGATAAGGTACCGCTGAAATGGCAAAAGTGTATTGACAATATAGGCGCATACTTTGATGAATAAAAAGATTCCTTGTATTTATAAAACATTAGCAACCTTTTTTTTTTCTACAAATTTCATACTTGATGACCTAATAATAACAATTTTCTACTTCGTCATTGTTTTCTGCCTTTACAAGTGCAAAAAGCATCCAGCTTTGTCTACTCCTATTCACCAAACATTCTTCACCTGATTACTTTATACAATACTGATCCAAGTTAGAATCACAATTTTTATAACCAGAAACACATATGAAATTACTTTAAGAAAAAAGCAAAATAAAATAGTTGTGCCCCAGTTTTACCAACAATCCATAGATAACATTTATCACATTTATCTAAATGTTTGTGAACTTTGTGGCTAAGAATTTACTACTGATAAAAAAAAAAACCAGATAAAGCGACAATTTTCTTTAGTGCACAGTCAGTGCACAGTTAATACTATGACACATAGCCATTTCATCATGCAGCTATGCACGTTGCACAGTGACACCTTTCTGTGCCACCATCCTATTGCATAGCCAGCCCACATAAAAGGCACCCATGCCGGCTGTGCAAAGAGGGTACCCATGCAGGTGGCACATAGTGAGCAATTGTACCAACATACCAACAACACACAATGGGCTCCCAAGCCAGTGGTGTGTAAAGGACTCCCATGCCAGTGGAGCATAAGGAGCTCCTATGCAAATGGCACATGTAAAGCACCCATACCAATGACACCCAGTACACTCTATAAAGTGGTTGGCATTAGGAAGGGCTTCCAGCCATAGAAACCAAGCCAAAACAGACGACTAGAGCCTGGTGCAGCTCTCCAGCTTACCAATTCCCGTTTAACCATCTAACCCATACAAGCATGGAAGATAGACATTAAATGCTGATGGTGATATATTATAAAGCTATCCACATGTGTTAGGTATGTCTAAGTGGTCAAGAAGCTCACCTTGCAACCACATGATTTCAGGTCCAGTTCTACTGTATGGTAGCTTAGACAAATGTCTTCTACAAAAGCCCCAAGCCAACCAACGCTTGCCTTGCGAGTGAATTTGTAGATCAAAATTGTGTAGAAGCACATCGTGTGTGTGTGTGTGTGTGTGTGTGTGTGTGTACACATACATACACATATCACCATCATCATTTAACATCTGTTTTCCATGCTGGCATGGGTTGAATGGTTTGACAAGAACTGGCAAGTCAGAGGACTGCACCAAGCTCTTATTGTCTCTTTTGATATGATTTGGACAAGTTGAACGCCCTTGATAGTGTCAACCATTTTTATAGTGAGTGTTTTTTCTTTTCATGGTATAAGTACCAGCAGGGTCACTAAGCAACTTGCAAAACAAAGTCCACTCAAGTGAGGGGGAGTAGTATTGAGGGAGGTAGCCTCGTGCCAGTTGTTGAGAGGATAAAAGAATAACAGAGGGAAAGAGATAGGTGTCTTGCAGTAAAAGAGACAAGGATACCCCAGTTGGAGATGGAGAAAGTGAAAGAGAGACTTAGAGAGAGAAAGATAGGATTAGACTGGGTAAGTGGGCAGGGGAAGGACAGGGGGGAGTTTTCATAAGAATATGAGGAGAGATGATTAGAGATGGGACAGAGATGACTATAGTAAGTGACAGTGAGAGATTTAGGAGTGGCTCAGTGTGGCGTTAGTTTATCTTAGATATGGAGAGGCATTGGGAGTGATAGAAGATAAAAGGGGTGATAGGGCTGGAGTGTAGTAAGAAAGAGAGGGTACAACTGGAAGAAGACAAGTTGGAATGAAAGTGATTCTGGGGGGGTGAGGTGGGGGAAGAAAAAGGACCGTAATGAAAGGGGTGATGTAGTATGTGCCTATTCTACTCTCAGGTGATTATGGTAGATAAATAATACCACCACAGATGAAGTGATGAATGTTAGGGAATGAGATGTGGATGAAAAACTTTACGGTGGGGTGGGTGCAATAAGAATCGAGGTGGGGATTGAGAATGGAGGTTTGTGTGTGTGTATTTGTATTCATCCCACCACTGCTTGAGAACAGGTGTTGGTTTGTTTATGTCCCCACAACATTATCAGTCCAGCAAAAGAGACCAATGGAATAAGCACCAGACTTAAAAAATAAATATTACAGTCAATATGTTCGACTGAACCTTTCAAGGTGATGCTCCAGCAAGGCAGCAGTCTAATGACTGAAACAAGTAAAACATAAAGGATAAACGTATTCTACGGTCCAGAACAGCACTCAATAACTAAATGTAGTTAACACTAAAATGCAGACGTAACTCCTCTCAAGAGAGCTCAAATTGTACTCTTACAAATGGTTGTATGTATAGAGAATATACAACCACTCCCTATAAACTCTTCAGTTTTCGGCCTCTAATACACTGCCATGGAAACTTATAATACTTCCTAGTTACATTCCAAAGGCTGGGTTTCCTTTTCAAAGGCAAAAGATACTTCAACTTTTAACAACTATCTCTAGACAAAACATAAACACATCACACATTAGTGTTCAACCATCATACACACACCTACCCAGACCATCTACTTGATAAGATGTACACACATCACCTCCTCATATTTTTTTTACCATTTTTGTCTTTATTTAAAAAAAAAATATTTATAACATTTGAAGACAGACAGCTGGCAGAATTGTTAGCACACTAGGCAAAATGCTTACCAGCATTTCATTTAGCTTTACGTTCTGAATTCAAATTCAGACAAAGTCAACTTTTCCTTTCATCCTTTTGCGGGTCAATAAAATAAGTGCCAGTTGAACACTGGGATCGATGTAATCAACTTATCTCCACCTCCAAAATTGCTGGTCTTGTACCAAAATTTGAAATCAATATTTCTAATATTTGATTGACCATACATTACTTCCAGTGTAATTAGGAATGCCACAGAATCTTATATCCTATCTCCAACATTTCACCTATTTCCTCTCAACTTCATGACCTCAACTCTCTCACTTTCTTAAGGATGAAACCAACCCAAAATTGAGCCTTACAAGTGACCTTTTGTCCTCCAACCTAAGAGATAGAAATTACCCTTCCAACCCAAGCCAGCATGGAAAGCAGATGTAAAACGATAATGAACAATGAAGATGATGACTATGTTTAAATCAGTTTGGTCTTCAATCATCGTTACTAATTAATTGAATTTGAACTAGGAACCTTTATTTCTAAATTAAAGATAAAACTAGAAACCTTTATTTCTAAATGAAAGATAACATTTTTATCAACTATGCTACTGATTCATATGTTAGTGGTATAGTTTAGAAATAAAGGATCAAAGTTCAAATCTAGTTTGGTACCATGTATGTATCAGGGACATGCTATTAAGTTAGGCAATACTTACTGAGACTAAAATTATAAAGATTAATTATTAAATATAAAGTAAATGATGCCAATTCATTATAAAAACGTTAAAATATTGTCATGTTATTCAATGTAATTAATTCAATAAATGCTTAGTATTTTGATGTTAGACAGGCACTATTTCTCATATCTCTAAATCTCATGCATGGATACATACACACACAAGAGTGATGCTATTGTAGTCTACCCATCGTACCTGCTTGGATTGGCACTCCGTTGGTTACGACGACGAGGGTTCCAGTTGATCCAATCAACGGAACAGCCTGCTCATGAAATTAAAGTGCAAATGGCTGAGCACTCCACAGACACGTGTACCCTTAACGTAGTTCTCGGGGAGATTCAGCACGACACAGAGTGTGACAAGGCTGGCCCTTTGAAATACTTGTACAACAGAAACAGGAAGAAAGAGTGAGAGAAAGTTGTGGTGAAAGAGTACAGCAGGGTTCGCCACCATCCGCTGCCAGAGCCTTGTGGAACTTTAGGTGTTTTCACTCAATAGACACTCACAACGTCCGGTCTGGGAATTGAAACCGCGATCCTACAACTGCGAGTCCGCTGCCCTAACCACTGGGCCATTGCGCCTCCACTCCTGCTTGGATTATATCAGGGCTAAACATAAATGGCCCAGAAAGGAGAAAGCGGGCAGCCACGATGCATGCACGAAACACAACCCGACTCTTCCCCTTTTCCCTTGAGCACTCACTGCCCACAGCTAGGACTGCTAGCTCTCTTTCTTTGTTTCAGCACCCTACACATGGTGTCATGATGCCACTCTCACAATAGGTATCATCTGACAATATATTCACTCACTCTGTTTTTGTTTAAACTGTACAAGCCAGAATGCCATAATATCATGCAATGGATCTCTAATAAAAATAAAAATTATTATATTCAGTGAGTGTTTATTCTTCATTTACATGCAGCCCACACATCTAATCAGCACATTGCCAAACTAGCAATGAAAACATTCATATACTCACTAAAGTGGTGAACCCGACATTGGAGAAAAGCAAGACATTTCTCACATGGCAATACAGAGCATCATAACATTTCTTTCACCAGACTCACACACTCGGCAAGTAACAATGGCTTCACCTTCCATAGCTGCTGTTTCTCAACTACCTGTGCCTATTTTCACCGAAGGCATTTCCATTTGCTGCTGTTGTCCATAGACATTTTGGACCTCGATGTGGATTCTGTGTTACACCAACAGTGTGGTTCTAAATGGAAACCTCTTGCGTTCTTTTCAAAACAGCTCAAACTAGCCCAAACCTGTTACAGTACTTTCAGTTGTGAACTGATCGCCATCTTCCTCACAGTCAAACATTTCCAGCACATGCTGGAAGGCAGGAATTTCACGATCTACACTAATCACAAGCCGCTGTCCTTTGCTTTGCAAGCCCAACAAATTCTCACCCTGAGATACATATTGCTTGGATTTCATTTCCCAATTCACCAGTGATATCCAGCACGTTCCTGGAAAAGAGAATATCGCTGCTAATGCCTTGTCTCGTTTATTGACTCCATATTCTCATCTGCCGAGATCAATTTGGATACCATGGCTAAAGATCAACCATGAGTAGAAGACACAGATAACAAACCAGAGTTCTCTCCCTTTGACATTCAACAACTACCTGTGACACCTTTTGAGATTCTTTGTGATATCTCCACCAATTGCCCTTGTTCATTTGTGCCCAAGAACCACAGACGCTGAGTGTTTTCTGCGCTACATAACATCTCCCCACCTGGTATTACTACAACTTTTAAGCTAATTTCAACTCGTTTCATCTGGCCCAACATGAGGCGAGATATCACCAAATGGACCAGGAACTGCCTGCCTTGCTAGAAAGCAAAGGTTCACAGGCATATCAAAGCATCGCTGGGAACATTCACCCATCCCGACGCTCGTTTCCAGTATATCCATATAGACCTTTAAAAACACTGGCCCTTGAGTCAGGGATATACGTACTTGTTGACATGCATAGACCATTTCTCATGATGGCTGGAAGCCATGCTCATCACAGATATGTCATCACCAACTGTGACTCAGGCACTCTTATCGGGTTGGATTTCTCAAGACAGAGGTCGGCAATTTGAATCTCAACTTTTCTATGATCTGACAAAAATTCTCCCTTGGAATTTACTACAACCAACAAGATAGTGTCTTTTAACAAAGCCACAAGGAAGGCAAACAACAACCATTTTTGTAATCTCATATAAAAATCCCATGACACAGTACATAGAGTTTGTCAAGGAAGTAATAGGAGCAGGGATCATTTGTTAACTTAATAATCCTTTCTACTAAAAGCACAAGGTCTGAAATTTGGGAGGAGGAAGAGACTAGTCAATTACATCAACCCCAGTGTTTCACTGGTACTTAATTTATCAACCCCAAAAGGACAAGAGACAAAATCAACCTCGGCAGAATTTGAACTAAGAGCGTAGTGATAGGCAAAATGCCACTAAATATTTCGCCCAGCATGCTAATGATTCTGCCAGCTCGCCACCTTAGTTTGTCAACCTAATACTGCAAAGACAAAAGGACTCCCCCACCCCTCAGTAAAAAATCTGAAAGAAGATGATGCTTAAATACTTATCAGTCTCCATAATAGCATCTCCATATAGCTGGTTATCTTGTACAAAACAACTGTGAATGACATGAAAACTTCATCTAATGCACCTAACATATTACAAGATGTTAAGGCAATACTCAGAATTGACCATAAGGTGATACATAAAGTGAAAGGAAGGTTCTAACATTGAGAATACAGATGCATATGATGGCTGTTAATATTCTTAGAGAATCTAAGGAATTTGGAAATGAGTTGTTGTTAATGAAGAGCTGTTAGCTAAATAAAAGTATTGTCTTCAATATAAATATTCTATCAGTCACTGTTATGTGATTAAGAAGTAGCTTTGCAGCCATATGATCCTAGATTTGATTTCACTAAATGGAAATTGGAAGACTGGAACTGCAGAAGTCCAGTGTGTGTGTATACACATGCATCTGAATGTATATATGTCTATCTTTTACCAAAGCATATCATGAAGGATGAAAACAAAATTTGATGAGAAACATGAAAACTGATGGTCTGTGAGCCAAGACACTTGAGATATTCATTTTGTATCCATTGACAGAGAGTCCCCTGTCACTCTCAGAAATCCAGTAAACCAAGAATCTGTCCATTGGAGTTCACCATGAACAGCTTAAAAATTAACTATCGAGGATAATGCTCTGTGTCATAAGACCCAAAATATTCTGAATTGGAAGGCAGGGGTTTGTCTGAACTCATTTGAGCACTTATGCTCAGTAACATTAACAGTCAATCGGTGAAGGCTATGGTCAGTCCTTTTTCTCAGGCTTAAACCAATAATAGAGAAGCATTAAAAAAGAAGTATAAAATGCTAACTATGAGAGGTTGTTAAATTAAGACTGAGAAGAATAAAAGAAGTCTTATTCCATGTGCAATCATCAGAGGTTAGTTAACCAATGAAGAACATGAAAAAAAGAGGTTTTTGACAGCTCCAAATATCAAGCAATTACTGACTTACATAGTTAATTAAGTCGTGCAAGCTGTTATCCACTGATACAAAAACAGAAGACGAGTAATTATATGGGTTTTGCATTTATGGGTCAAGTCTCAAAAATAGTTGATTTTTATCAAAGTTAGTATAAAATTGCTGATGATGTTGAGCTTCAGGCCAGCCCTGACTGAGTGAATCTATGATCAAAGACATTCCAACCGTGACAATTTCATCTCTTTCTCAAACAATATATTTAGGACTACGTAATCCAGTGTGTCCATTCTCTTTTAAAGATGGCTAAGTGCAATACAAGGAAGATTTGGTTATTTCTAATAGATTGTAGAGCCATGAAACAGCTCCTTCATTTGCTCAAGTTAGTATAGGATAGTGTTAGCTAGGATAAAATTCAGTTTGTGGTTTGTACTAGGGCAAAGAAACACATATCATATTTCTAGTAAAACTAGAATGTGAAAATAAAACAACTTCACATTCATTGATCTAGAGAAGGCCTTTTGCTAAATTCCACACTGTTGGAAAAATTAAGAGACATGAATAACTTCTGAGAGTATTTTAAGCTGCATAAACGGTTGTTGTAAGCAAGATAAATTCAATTGGGTATTTATAGCTCTCCTGCTATTCATTATTGGTTTTAAGAAATGACGCAAAAGTTAAAACACCACTGAAAACATTAGACTAGATAACACCACACTCCCTTGTACTAAACGTTTACTCACAAACAACTAGTACAAAGAGAAACACACTATATAATGTTGTGCATTGACAGAAACTGTTAGAATAAATATTTCAATATCATTCCTCAACATTTTAACATCTACATAGATAAAATATATAGAAGTGTTGATTCAATTAACTACTCCCTACTGGAACCTCCACCTCTCCTCAACACTATACAAACTAAAAGATAGAGTACTTTGTAATTTACAAAACAATATATAATTATAATATGAAGAAATCTGATAAAGCATTCAACTGGAGATAATCTTATTTTCATTTAATAGAGAAAATCTTGGCCTATTTCTTGCTATGTTCTCCTCTATTTTACTTCATTTATTCTTGCTCTAAAAAGCACTGGTGATAGTATCATGCAAAAAGCACTGGTGATGGTGACACTTAAAAAAGCACCCAGTACACTCTGTAAAGTGGTTGGTGTTAGACAGGGCATTCAGCTGCAGAAACCAAGCTAAAACAAACTATGAAACCTAGTGTAGCCCCTGGCCTTATCAACTCCTGTCACGCCGTCCAACCCATGCCAGCATGGAAAATAGACATTAAATGATAATGATATCATGACTCACAGTAGCTGGAACATTAAGGACCTATGCAACTGATAAATTCCAAAAGTTCTAACTTTACTACAGCCCCTTTGATATACACTTGTGCAAGGCACCTAATTCTTATTTCAGTTGCTTGGCTGACAACAGGTTCCATTCTAATTTCATTGTAGAGTGCTAAGCTGTAGATGGGTCATATGATAATGAAATCAATAGTTAAAACTAAAATGTCCTGCCCATTTAAACATTCAGCTGTAACAGCAAACAAAAAAAAATTAAAACAGAGATACATAAATTGATACTTGAATATATGGATGTAAATCCACCATCAGGTTTAAGACAACCACCTGGCCTTTAACCGTCTTTAGCAGAGTCCACTCTATTGTAGCCTTGAACTTGATCAAAAATCAATCAACTGGACACAAAGGAGCAGGGCTTCTGAAAGAAATTTTATCACGGATAAAAGTTCTGCCCGCCTTTCACTCCCCAAGTCAGCCAACTCACCAATATTTTTTTTTTTTGCTAATTTTGGCACAAGGCCAACACTTTTAGGAGGAGTGAGTAAGTTTGATGTAATCATCAACCCCAGTGCTCAATAGGTACTTATTTTATCAACCCTGAAAAGGTGAAAAGCAAAGTCAGCCTCTGCAGCATTTGAACTCAGAACATAAACAGCAAGAAGAAATGCTGCTAAACAGTTCATCTGATGTGCTAATGATTCTGCCAATTCATTGCCTTAATAATAAGAATAATAATACTCTTTCCATCTATAAGGACAAAGCCTGGAATTTTTTGTGGGGAGGGGAAATTGGTTGCATTGAACTCAGCATTTGACTGGAACTTATTTTCTCAACCCAAAAGGATGAAAGGCTAAGTTGACTTTGGCAGCAATTGAATGCAGGATAAAAAGTCAGAAGAAATGCTACTAAGCATTTTGTCCAGCACAGTAAAGTCTGCTCACTTGCCACCCTAATAATTCTTTCTACTATAGATACAAGGTCTGAAATTTCAGGAAAGTGGGTAAGTCCATTACTTCAACCCCAGTGCTCAATCGGTACTTATTTTATTGAACCCAAAATGGTGAAAGTTAAAGTCAACCTCAGTAGAATTTGAACTCAGAACAGATGAAATGTTGCTTAGCATTCTGTCAGATGCACTTATGATTTTCTAAGGTCACTGCTTTCATAATAATAATAATAATAGTTTCTGCCAAAGGTACAAGGCCTCGAATCTGGGGGAGGGGGTTACTTGAATCAATACTTTATTTTACTGAACCTGAAACAATGAATGCAAAATTTGAACTCAGAATGTAAAGAGACAGAACAAAAACTACAAACCACTTTTTCCAATGTTCTAACAACTCTGTCAAACAACCACACAAATAGCAAAATTTTACATAGGCAAGGTTAGAAATTTGAAGTAGGGGGAACATTCAATTATATCAAACCCTGTATTTGACTGGTACTTATGATTTGACAGGATCCAACAGGTCAGAGGATTGAGGTCTTGCTCCAATGTTTCAGTTTTGGCATGTACACACACACACACACACACACACACACACACACACACACACTAAACTAGTTGGGCATGTAAGAGACACAACTGCCCTCCTAAATTTAGGCAAAGTAAGAAAAAAGTTTTAATTTAACAAAAAAAGGCCAACAAATTATCAGTGATAAATTAATTGCCAGTTAATAATCAAAATTCTTAATAAATAACCTTAAATTTGTCTCATCATGGCAAATAACACAAACGATTTTATTGTCAATACAGTGTACGTGCAGAATGCAGCAAGCAAATTCAGATTAAAAAAGAATACACTAGGATTGCTCTTGCCAGTCAGACTGACTTTCCTAACAGTGACTGTGTACCTTTTGCTTTTAAACACACACTATCAAACCTTTCAAATAAAGAAGGAACTGAAAATGATAAAAACTCTGCTACAGTCAGTCCCAAATGCAATTAAGAAAGGAGGAAGGTGGGTAGGAGTAGGGTTAACAGCTCTATACTAGCAATTTTCTATGTTATAACTGATATACCAAGAGAATGTAATAAACTGTTTCTGGTAATGAGAAGGAGTCCTCAGAAACTGCATATGAAGTAATATAGTGGAAGCTGAAAGGAAGTACTGACAGGCAGCTACACCTGGGGACAACTGCAATCCATTCCCAAAGATTACAACAGATGGAGAACTCTTGTTGGCACCCTATTCTCCATATGAAGTCAAAGGAATTGAAGAAAATACTGATAAAAGTGATATCTCTGTAACCCACACAACTTCCTGAGTTGTCACCGAGAACAATTTTGTTACCAGTGACAATCAGTGTAACATAAAAACTTCATATCTCAACAGAACCTGGGTCTTCTGAATCTGAAAATATTTTGAATAACAAAAATGAGAAATGAAATGAATGCAATCTTAGTTTCTCCCCTAGCTTCATAAACTCCACTAGACAATAACACTGAAACAGACCAAATCAACTGATCTTAATACAGGATACATCAAAGGTATTTGATAAGGAGTTTAGTTTGAGAGAATTCAAAAGTTAATGATTTAAACATTATGCTTGGCTTACCTAAATAAATATCCAGCTTTATGCTGTTTTTGTAAAGTACTTACACTTTGTAAATACTTAATTATTAAAACAAGACAAAACAGTTTGTAAAGAAAGTGAAAAATATCTTTAGTAGACCGTGATGAAACTAAGTAAATACAGAGAACAAAAAAAAGATAAAATCCATGTTAGAAAAACTGATTACTGTATGAAAACAACAAGTAGAGTGGAACAAGGAATACTTGAAAATTATCACCAAAGTGCTACTGATCATGTTAACATCCACTTTTCCATGCTTGCAGGAGTCCAACACAATTTGTTAAGGCAGATTTTCTACAGCTAGATGCCTTCATGTCACCAACTTTTACCTATTAGCAAGCAAAGTAATAGCTCCCTATGAGCAGACATGCCTTTCACAGAAGACCAGAAACAAACAACAAGACAAGGATACACAACATACATACAGGGCTTCTTTCAGTTTCCATTCATCAAATCCACTTGCAAGGCTTTGATCAGCCTGAGGCTATAGAAGCTACCCAAGATGCAGTGCAGTGAAACTGAACAGCAAGACCATATGGTTGGGAAGCAAGGTTCTTAACTAAACAACTATGCCTGCACCTATACTCATATGCACCTATGACTTCATATTTCAATGAAGTCATACAGTAACTTAGACAAAGCTTCCATTATCAACTTTTTGGAACTTCTATTATATCTTTGGTCTTAAGATATGCAACACCTTCTACAGAATGAAGTACTCACAATAAGCTGGTCAAAAATGTACCTGGGAAGTTGGAGATGAAGGTTGACAAAATTGATGGAGAATACTTTGATGGAGCAGCAAATGTGAGGAATCTTCATAGTGATTTGGCAACAAGAATAAAGGAGTCTTCTCTGCTTCCTATCTATGTCCATTGTTATGGGAACCTCCAAAATCTTGGTAGCCAAGATACTATAACAGGATGTTGAACACACACACACCCCGCCCCTACAATCCTTTAGGAACTACTTAGAGCTGCTACAACTTTCTAGAGTACAGTACCAAACAACATGCTCTTTGAAAGAATCATGGTCAGTGAAAGAGGAAGTTCAAAATGTAACAAGATGGTCTTGTAGGTATCTATATATATAAAAATGAGAAAGTGTGTGTGTGTGTGTGTGTGTGTG
>NC_068986.1:77111246-77124287 GCF_001194135.2 Octopus bimaculoides | reverse complement strand
CCCACCCCCAATAGGGGCCTTCATTCCCACATTTTAGAGCTCTATGAGCTCCATTTTGCAGGAGCAAAATCTTTTTTACAGGTTCCAGAACACTGAAATTTTGGAATATGCACATAAAGATCAATAGTATGGGATACATGTCTCATGATTAGAATTTTTTTAGGGTGTGTAAAGAGGGAAAGAACCCTCATGTGCAATTTTGATGAAATTCGAATCATATGTATTCCAGTTCCTTACAGAAAATATAACAGAAAAGTCTCATTTTTCAATTGCATGTAACACGGGCAACGCCGGGTATCTCTGCTAGTGGTAAAATAAAAGCATTTATCTCAGATAATAAAAGCATTGTTTGACTTAAGAAATGATCAAGACCTAAGACATAAAAAGACAATTGTACATTATTGAATGTCTTATAAGATTTTGACTTCTTAGTTGCATTGTTTGTAATAATAACATTGTTAAAGACAGGCAACCTCAGCAAGTACCTGTAAGGAAAGGCTGGATGTTACAACGGCTAGATGAACAACCACAAGGAAAACTCTTATTAACTAGACATGAAAACTTTTTAATTTTGGAAATGTACTGAAAAGTTAAGTGAAACTAAACTGTCATAGGCATCATCCCAAGTACATGATTCTGATCCAAGGAAGCAGTTCCATGGATCAACAAAGAAGTTCCACCGGATCAGACTAACAAAGGCTTTCATCACTGACTGAATAAGATTTTTGTGGAAATGGAATTGCATTTTAATGGCAATGACCAAAACATAGTCGGTACTCATTATTATATTATCATTAATTACCTGATAAGCAATATCAACTTGTTGCATCATACTATGGTGTTGATATAGGTCTGAAGGCAGTAACGGCAATCTAAACACAATTTGTTACAGACTATATAATACATCCATCAGATTCTCAGGCAACTTCAGACAGTGGTGTTGAAATTGTTTACAAGAACAATTTTCATTATGTTACAGTCTGAGTTCAAATTCGACCATGGTTAACTTTACTTTTCATCCTTTAAGGGGCGATAAAACAAGTACCATTTGAATACTGAGGTCAATGTAATCGACTCACACTCCCACCCCGAAGTTGCTGGCCTTGTGCCAAAACTTAAAACCATTATGTAATGCCAGTCTTTAACAAAATGGTTGGTATTTTGGCAACTATTCCTGCTACACCACATTCTGCAGAACACATTTCTAGTAGCTTCAGATGAATTGAGACACGTCTGAAGGGTATAATGGGTAAAACCTGACTACGCAGTACTGGCAATATTATATATTGTGCAAAAGTATGTCAACATGCATATACTGAAAGTGTTAAATAGTGGAAAACAGAAACAATATTTCTTTTATATTGTGCAATTTGAGTTAATTGTACCATTGGTTGATAAAAAGTTTTTCTTTTGATTAAAAATTAATGCCTGTGTGTTTCAATATCTACTGCAATGCAACACAAATTTGGTCTTGCATAAGATAGCTGTGAAAAAGTTTGCTCAAATCACATGGATTCATATTCAATCACATAGCATGGCACTTTGGGAGATTGTCTTCTATTATAGCCTTTGGTTAATCAATACCTTGCGAGTGGAACACGTGTGTGTATGCGCGCAAAGTCTTCGCACTGACACCACTTCAACAGAGGTGATGTTTAGTCCTTCAAGACCTCTGCTGTTCGACTTACAAAGATTTAGAATGAAACTGTTGAATTGTTGGGATCAGCAAGAGCACCTAGCCTTTGGATAATAAGCAACAAGTCTCGAACACCCCATGCACGCATGAAAAATAGCAAACGTAAAAACGATAATGAAACGAAATTGCGGTTTTTATTGCTGCTGTAAAGCAAGGATAGAAAACTATATTCTAATATATTTAATAATTTACACACAGTAATTGGTCATAATTGTTTAAAGTGCACTTTTAAACCTCAGTTCTTTTATTTATTTTTCAGATTCTGAATCTCATGTTCAAAACACGTAACCAAAGACCCTTCTAAAGACGGTATGGTTAAAGAATAAATCTATTTTAGAAGAAGGATTTTAAATTCATGCTCAAATGAACAAAGATAATTGAAGAGGAAGCATAAATTAACTGAAATAAAATATTCGTAAATTAAACGAATAATTTATTAGTTATAATCATGTTTTCTTTGTATTTTTTCGGGGTGAGGGACTAGGACTCTTGTAGTTAGTTCTTTTTTTGTACCAGCTAAAAAAAAAGATCTTGTAAGTTTTAGAAGAGTCAAAGTGATATAATGGAAATAAGTTTATTTCCACCAACGAAGAATAGAAATCATATGCAAGGGCTTGTCAAAAGTTTAACGAATGCACTGACACCCATATATATAATCGAACGCTACGCAGCCTTGTCCACAGTAAGTCCATACATATATATATATATATATATATATATATATATATATATATATATATATATATATATATATATATCCAAAAGGTTCGAGGTGCTTAGTAGAGTTTCGAATGAGAAACACAAATGATAAAAATGACGTTATATCAGTATGACAGTTTGATCAGGCAACTATAAACGGGAGCTTTGTAAAGATTTCTTTATTTGGTACAAGATCCGTAAGAAAAGAGGCGAATATTAAACATTTTAGAAACTGGTAAAATAGAATAACAATGCATCAGCAATTTTCATCCTCCTTCAAATCGCCGACATGTTATTTTGGGCTCTGTCCCATAACAATCCACTGCGAAATACTACAATTAGATGCTTCAGTCTGACATACTTTAGCCAAATCATCGTAAACTCACATCGCAAAATAAACTCATTCTAATCTAATTATTAATACAAGCATGCCATCCAAAACGTTCCATGAAACTAGTGGCTACTTAATTGTTTTATAGGACAGGACAACTCGCATAAAACGAGGGATCCGCCTTCACTTCTAACCAGAGGCCCGAGAGGTTCATATGTAGGACGACATTCCGCTCCGTCCATACAACTATCTTTGCTTACTCTGCGGCCACATCCGAACAACGCACTAAAATATTTAGTAAACATTTAAGGTTGAGTAAAAGTGATCGAACGAATAAAGTATTAGCGCATGTACGTACACGTGTATTTCAAGGCGGTTTGGTTCATTCATTTAAAGACGATGAAAATTGCTTTCCACAAGATACTGAGAGTTTATTTTCACATCAAAATACAAAACAAAATACAAGAGAAAATTTAAACAATAGGTACGTGTACGAAGATATTCGAACAGTGAACTTGTAGAAAACAACACGATGTAATTTTATTTAAAATAGTTTCATACACATACTTTTTGTCTCTATATATTGAAAGTATGTAATTACAAGTTAAGGTACTTTAGTTAGAAATACACTAACAAAATTAAATAACGGTACTACTAGTACCTTAAATTATTTAGTAGTTCCTTAAATTACTTATGTAATTGCGAGAAAGAGAGATTAACATACGAGATTTAAACAAAAGTTAATAATAAAATAGTAATACGGCGACGTAAAGGAAAGAACCATATCAATAAATACTCACTTTGTGCTGGTAATATTCCTGGTTCGGAGGCGAAACAAGGCAAAGAGACGTAAAATAATTTAAGTAATCAGAAAAAAAAATATAAGGTGTTTTAGACATCAATACATTATTTACTAAACAAGATACGAGTATGCGTGAAGCTTGGACAAAACTAGACTAACTATAAATGTATGGAAGCGATTGCTGAAACAGGATGGGAGTAATGATGGCCTCGACTAAAGTCGAAGTTTTTATTCAACCCCTCCACTACTACAACGACAGCCGCTACTATGAACTAAATTGAACTGTTGACGAATCTGCTCAAGATTATTATAATTACTACTACCACTACTACTGTCGTCTCAAAGTACTATTAGTAAATTTATTTAGTGTGATAGTATATTATAATCAGTTTGATAGAAATGGAGTAAAATTTCGCCGTCACACTGAAATATTTAACTTTTTTAATGACTGGGGTAAAAGCACTCACAGCGTAAAATCATGTGCTATTGTATTGATAATAGAATGACTAACTGAATGATCTCATGTCAAATATATCAATAGCATCATGTGTGTGTATGTACAAGGTGCTGTGAATAAATTGTCTAAATTACGGAGTGGCTATGTGGGAAGTAACTTGCTTACCAACCACATGGTTCCGGGTTCAGTCCCACTGCGTGACACCTTGGGCAAGTGTCTTCTACTAGAGCCACGGGCCGACCAAAGCCTTGTGAGTGGATTTGGTAGACGGAAACTGAAAGAAGCCCGTCGCGTATATATATATATATATATATGCGTGTTTGTATGTATGTATGTATATGTTTGTGTGTCTGTGTTTGTCCCCTCACCATCGCTTGACAACCGATGTTGGTGTGTTTACGTCCCCATAACTTAGCGGTTTTGCAAAAGAGAACGATAGAGTAAGCACTAGGCTTACAAAAAAATAAGTCGTGAGGTCAATTTACTCGACTAAAAGGCCGTGCTCCAGCATGGCCGCAGTCAAATGACAAACAAGTAAAAGAAAAGAATAAAAATGAAAATAACACTGATTGACTTGGTGGGATCATTGTCAAACATGGCCTAGATCTTACCAACAAATTCAGGAGTTCTTTTCTTATCAGAATGATCAGAATGTCTAGAGTCATTCTCATCAGAATGACTTTCATAATCACCATTAAACTCATCCAACTCTTTCCGAATCCTCTGCACTATCCTCAGATTGACAACCAAACACTCTGAAAAATTCATACAGGAGCTTCCAGTACAAATGCCAAGCAATACAGCATTTTATTTCCAAATTTCTGACTGTGTGAATAGCATCGTGTCTGTTTTTCTCACATACAGTGCCCAACTGACCCTACTATACTGTGTAGTTGACAAAATCAACTGTAAACAATGTGCATGCATGAAATTAAAAATATAAATTTACACATCATGACAATTTACCCATTGCACCCATATGCATATAGTTACATATGTATATGTGTGTGTATAGACAGATAGACAGATAGATAGACAGACAGACAGACAGACAGACAGACAGACAGATAGCTAGCTAGCTAGCTAGCTAGATAGATAGATAGATAGATAGATAGATAGATAGATAGATAGATAGATAGATATGTACATCAACATCCATGTCCCATGCTGGCATGGATACATATATGTATCCTTAGCCAGCTATGTGTGGTACCTGAAGGACAAGGGGACTTCACATGTAATCCCATGAAAGATCCTAGGAAAACCAGTTCCCTACATCAACAGGAGCAAGCTGTGTATAGTTGAACAGGCAAGCATATTAATGAGCTCCCTCGACTCAGAGAACATCTTAAATTCCAAGATGGAAGTCTTTGGATCCTGCTTACACTTCAGGCAATTCCTACTGAAATCCTGGGACCCACAAGCTGACTATGTGGATTCAAGATTGCAGCCCAAAGGAGACAGTCACTTGCAATTGACCCCCTCTCTTTTGTCTGTGTATTCAACAAGTAAAGAGGTCTTTTCTTCCTCCTCTTTAAAGAGAAGTTGTAAGCCACCAGCCATTAGGGTCTAATGGGATATTAAGCTAAGTACTTTATGGAAGCAAAACCTTGGGTAGCCCCATAGACCAGGCATAACTATCTTTATCTAAGTATAAATATATATGGACTCTCCCGCTGAAGATGATGTATGAGTGTTCAGCTTTTGTTGAACAACCTACACAAATGATTTATTTATTGTGATCAAATACTTCTGCTGCACTCCCTCCATGAAATCTACATTACCTGTGCAGGTGCACAAGTGTACAACATGTCAGATGTTGAAATGTTGCATCACTTGTGATGTCTCTCATGAGTGCTACTGGTAAAATGGAATCTAGTGCAACCTGTTGTATGGTCAGATTGCAACCTGTTGCCTGATGAAGAAGGTTGCTAGAACCCCAGCAGGATAAAAAACAAGACCTGTCAAAAGGACAGATGAACCTAGTATAGGTTTAATGACTATCTATCGATAGCATAGGCCTTCAGAAATTCTAGGTTGCTGTCTGGCATGCTGGAAGACCATTGGGAGTGAGGCACCTCTCAGTTTTTGTAAAAGCATGTCTCTAGGAGAAGGCCACTCTGATACAAAACCAGATATGCAAGGAATGGTATTGAACATGTTTTGCTAGCACTTACTTGAGATCATGACTCTCTCATATTCCTGAGCCTGCAACCCATAATGGCTCTTCATATCTTGCTCTAGTTTGTCTCTGGATCATGTTAGTAGAGTATAGTACAAGTCTTTTGTTTTCTGTAAATTTGAACTATATATAACTGTTGTATGTGAAAGGTATTTTCTTTAATTAATCAAATAGCAGCTCATAAGATTTTCGGTTATAGCTTTTATGAATGGAACTAGCAGCTAAGCCCTATTTCACCCGGTCTGTTTGGATAATGTGACTGTGATCAATTTCAGTTAGGCATAAGCTATAACAACATTTCTGTTTTGATTGGCGCCTCCAGCTGTATGAAAATTTCCTGACTCCCCACCCCCTTGTCAGAAAACAGCTTCAGGAGTTGTGAAGAATGAATTTGTACATAGTCTGTTTCTGAGAGCTATTCTATTGGACCCCTGTCTAATCATTAAAACATTGATTTAATTATGAACATAGAAAGATATTATACATTAATCCCTATTTTTGTAAGTAGCTGTATCCGTAAAAATTTTATTTGCAGAGAGCAGAAATTGAAAGAAGATATATGAAATGAATGTGTGTGTGTGTGTGTGTGTGTGTGTGTGTGTGTGTCTATGTGTGTGCATGCGTGCTTGCACGTGTGTATGTGTTTATGATAGTTGATTTATGGAAAAGATTGTTAAATTTTTGAAATGCAAATATGTGAATGAAAATTAAATTCAGACCTCTACTTGGTAGCTAGACCTGGTAGAAATAACAGCCAAATCTCCCTCAAAACACCCTACTGTCTTAATCCGACAATTCTGCCTATTATGTAGTTTGAATGAGAAACTGTAACTAAAAATTAAGATTATTAACCCCACAAAGAGGTGAAAGAAGAGAGACAGCATAGCGAAAGTTTTGGCTGACTGTCATCTTGGACTCCCCTTGTTGCTAGTGAAATGGTATATGCCAGCTGTGTGAGCAACTGATTGTTTTAATGACGGAACAAAGAGGGGAATTCCATTAGAAAAAGTTTTAATTGATTTTCTCAGTATGTGGGCTAGGAAAAAAATACAAACCGCATTTCAATCTATGCACCCGTCTGCATATGTGTGCCATTTTTCACGCAAATCCACCCAGCTGTTTGGCTGTGAACCTCAAGACAAGAAAGAATACAATGATCGCCAATGTCCAATTTATATTATAGATATATTATTATTAACATAGGCTTTTTATTTGGCATTTTGGACAGGGTAGATTTGTAGGTTGATGTCTTTTGTTTTGTTTTTGTAATAAGAGGGTCTACCATGTTTTTTCCTCACACTAAATAATTGAAAGATTGTCCCCAAAAATGTATTTTTATCTACCTATATCTTGAAGTTACTATTACTGCTGGTTGAAACAGTCATGCAGAATCTGTCAAACATTTGTGAGTCTTACAGATTGAGGCAAACAGAGTTATGTGCCTTGCTCAGAGCTTGGCTATAAGTCAGACACACTTAGACAAGCTAACTTATTTGTCTTGCCCAAAACAAAATACAAATGCTGTTAGTATGGTTTCAATTCAAGCAATTTCAAGTTTGTAGTCACTACACCTCAAGAAAACACTAAGAACAAAGTTTCATAAAATATTGATCATATCTTCTTTGCATCATCTTCTAAGCTTTGGCTGTTTTAATCTTTTCCATACTCTACGTATCCTTGTAACCTGTTTTCTGTTGATTGAATAAATTCAGTATGTTATCTTCCCCAATTCCCTTCTTTTTTAATTGGTTCCAAATATTTGCCAAAATAAAACCATTTCCATTTTTTTTTTTTTTGTGTGTGGCTGGTTCCAGGTTCAGTCCCACTGCGTGGGAGTAAGTAAGTATCTTTGGCTATACTCACAGGCTAGCCAAAGCTTTGTGAGTGGATATGGTTGTCGGAAACTGAAAGAAGTCCATCATGTGTATGTGTGTGTGTGTGTGTGTCTTGCACCACTGCTTGACAACCAGTGTTGGTGTGTTTACATCCCTCTAACTTAGCAATCGGCAAAAAAGATCAATAGAATAAGTTCTAGGGTCAGTTTGTTTGACTAAAAACCCTTCAAGGTGGTGCTCCAGCATGACTACAGTCAATATGATTAAAACAAGTAAAAGGTAGAAATATAAAATAATATGTAGGAAAGTAGTTACTTGTTTCAGTGCATCAGCCTTAACCATCATCTACAGTAATGTCATGAGTGCTTTGTAGTCATGATTGCTTCAAGATATTTAGAAGGGAACACCAGTGTCCTCTGATGCAATGTATAATAGTGATTGAAGGTATGTGGCTTAGTGGTTAGGGATATTAGGCTTATGATCATAAGGTCATAAGTTCAATTCCCAGTGGCTCGTTGTGTCTTTGAGCAAAGAACTTTATTTCACATTGCTCCAGTCCACTCAGCTGGCAAAAATGAGTTGTGCTTGAAATTCAAAGGGTCAGCCTTGTCACATTCTGTGTCATGCGGAATCTCCATGAGAATTACATTAAGGGTACACATGCCTGTGGAGTGCTCAGCCACTTGCATGTTAATTCCACAAACAGGCTGTTCCATTGATCAAATCAACTGGCACCTTCATCATCATAACTGTTGGAGTACCAGTAATTCAGGAAGTGTGTAAAATTTTTATTTTTTTCCTGGAAAGGGGCAGTGAATTTGCAGACTCATTAGAGTATCAGAAAAAATGTTTTGTGGTAGTAGTTCTATCTCTTTACACCCTCTGTAAGACCTTATTCACTTTGTACCAAGGATGCTGGTGTTGACTAACCACAAATTATTCGAGAGTTGGAGTTAATGCTGAGGTCAACTTTGCCATTCATCCTTCTAGGAGTCAATTAATGGCTATGAAACTCATGATTGAAACCAAAACAGAAGGATTCCTCTTTGCTGTCAAGACCAGAACTTGTTTGTAAAATAATTACCAAGTAAACATCCTCAAAAATAGAGAAGATCCAAAATGCAGAATCTATGAGAAACAAGTGGAGACAATAGATCATATAATTCCAGTATGTTCCAACTTGGCTCCAACTGAAAATAAAACTAAACGATATCCAGTATATTCACTGGACATTATACAAATATTATCATGTAATGCATGCTAAAAACTCATATGAACACTATTCCTTACCAGTAATTGAAGCAAAGAAGCACAACAATTTTATGGAATTTTTACATGCCACACAGACCACACCATAAACACAAATCAGCTTGATATTATCATTAAATATTTTAAAAATAAAACATGCCTATTCGTTAACATGGTTATGCTATCTGACAAAAATATATCTACTACAGATTATGACAATCTTGTGAAGTACAAAGACCTAGGAACTGAGATTAACAGAATGTGGAAACTGAAGACACAAACAACCCCAGTTGTAATTGGCACACTTTGATTCAAAAAGAAAGGTATAAATAAGTTTCTTGAAAACATCTCTCGTAAACCCTGCATCTATGAAATTCAAAACACTGTCCTCAACAGCACAGATCACATTTTACATAAATTTTAATCCTTTTATAACCAAATAGTATTGAATTCCCTTCTTTTATATATTTTTTTTTTCTTTCTTTTTATTCCTTTTTTATTTCTATATACTGAGCCCAAATTAATTTTAACCATTTTTATAGCTAAATTATGCCTTGAAATGCCACCATTACATGACAACACCCATCCCGGGTACCTTGTTGACATTTGGCAGGGATTATTAAATGAAGTAATATCAAAGGAAAACAATAATAATTGTTTCTAATTTAGGCACAAGACCAGAAATTTGGTGTGATGGTTTAGTCAATTGCAACAACTAAATACTTCACTGGTACTTTAATTTACTAACTTTGGAAAGATGAAAGGCAAAGTTGACCATAGCACAATTTCAGCTGAGAACATAAAGAACCAGAAGAAATACTGTAAGGCATTTTTCTGACACTCTAATGGTTCTGTCAATAAATTTGATAATAAAGATCTATAGTAAAGGTATAATGTTGATGCTGGGAGTAGTTGTTTAAATCCCAATTCTTAACTATCACTTATTTTATCACTTCCAGAAGGATGATAAACAAACAACCATAGTAGGATTTGAACTCAGAGTAATAAGCAAACTAAGCCAAATACTGATATGCATTATGTTGCCACATTGTGGCACTCAACTGATTCTTTTCACCAAGCGTAAAATGTTTCTTTATTTTAAAAGGAAAGAGAAATCAAATTTTGTGAGTTCATTTCTTTCATAAGAACATTAGCAATATTAAGGAAGTCAAGCAGAATTCCCAACTACATAACATCTTGATCCGTTAAGAACTGCATCAGTGGTGCCAAATGTCTTCTGCAAGCCAGAATCAATAATGCTAATGAAATGGAGACTGACACAATAAATACTTCTTACATTTATGACTTCCATCAAATGCTTAAGAACAAAAGAAATTTTAAAATCTGTTAATCATTGTCTGGCTAATATAATAGGGTTATTTGATTATTAGATGGCTCACATCATATATAATGAAATATGTATCAGGTTAATTAGTTTCCTGTTTATCTTCATTTTTCAAGGCTAAAACTGCAGTGCAGCTTCTATCTATTTTTGGAAAAATAAATAAACAACATAATTAAAACCCTGAAAGAATGAGATTAAGCTGTATAGTTTCTTTTAAATATTTAGGACAGATTCCATCTTGTCTGTGACTTATAAATATTAATGGATAATAATCATATAATGTACAACAATATTTTTTGAATGTGACTCAGAATTCCCATTAGCATTAGTTCCAGTACCGCACAATCTGGTCCAGTGTTAAGCTAGTGAAATACTTGTTTATCATACAGTATATTTACTATATAGAGTCACTGCACTTACAGCTAATCGCTTTCATTTCTAGATAGTCTATAGTTCATTGGGAGATAAGAATTAATATGTATAACAACTTTTGACAATGTTTTCTCATATAGTTAACACATCTTTGTTGAAAATTTTAGATAAACTATCACAGATATACAACTCATCTAAAATTTAAAACTTCCTAAATAGGAGTGCCACAAGGCTCCTTCCTTTCATCTACACTTTAACTTATATCTGTCAGCCATTCCACAACACACACAGACAATATCACACTTACATCCTTCTATTATTTCCCATACAAAGATACACAATTACATCATCCCATGATCAAGTACCAAGGAGTCTGCCTCTAAACCAACAGTTCTCAACTGAGGTATATATGGCTCTTAGTGGTCCATAGAAGATTTTATTGTTAAAATTTGTCAACAATAAATTGGTTATACTACTACAATACACAAAATATCTTAATAATTATTCTTAGCCTCGTCATCGCCTGTGGTAATGCTGCAAGCATGTTGGTTTGCTTCAGTTGTGGTGTGTGTGACCAATTGAAGCTCTAGGTGTTGCATTGAAGTAGTTTTCTTTTTTTTCTTTCTTTCTTTTTTTTTTTGCTAATCTTTTGTAGAATATATTCTGTTCCAAATAGTATTTAATTATAAAAATATAATAGGATTTTTTTATCATCAAATGGCTTGGAGGGTACATCCAAATAAAATAGGTTAAAAATAGTTGTCAAACACTTCTCTAAACAAACAGACTGAAAGTACTGGGTCATCAAGTATGAAATTTGTAGAAAAGAAAAAAGTTTGCGGATGTTTTATAAATACAAAGATTAGTTTTATTCATCAAAGTATGCACCCATATTGTCAATACACTTTTGCCATTTTAGCAGTAGCTTGTTCAGCTCAGAACTGTAAAAGCATGGCAATCTGGAGTCTATAAAATCTTGGAAGGCCTGTTTTACAGCATTGTCAGAATAACATTTTTTTCTATCAAGAAGTTATCCAAATTCTGGAAGAAGTGGTAGTCAGTAGGAGCAAGATCAGGTGAGTATGATGGATGATGGAGAACTTCAAACTCCAACTCCTGTGATTTTGCCAATGTCATTTTTGTGATGTGTGGTCTGGCGTTGTCTTGTAATAAAATAGGAACAGATGTGTTGACTAATCTAGGCTGTTTTTTTTTTTTTGTAAGTTTCTGCATCATTTGGTCCAGTTGGCTGCAGTATACTTTGGCTATGATTAATGATTCAGGTTTAATGAAATCATAATGGATCACACCTGTGCCAGACCACCAAACACACACCATCAGCTTCTTTTGATGAATTTTGCTTTTTGGACTGTGTTTTGGTGGCTTGTCTTTGTCCAACTATTGTTCTGAACATTTACAGTTGTGTGTATTGAATCCATTTCTCATCACATGTTACAATTATATTAATATTAATTATTATAATAACAACATTGAAAAATACCTTCGGAATGAGAACCCAGGTTCAAAATTTCCCCAAGACACCCGATGAAGGCTGGAGGGTATATTAGCTGAAACGTGTTAACAACAAACAAGATGAAGACAAATATCTGTCAATTGTAAATAATGTAAATAATGTACATAATTCCTCATCTCTTAAATATAGAACTGAACCAGTATGTGGTTTAGATGTCATGGTTTGGTGAATATGCCAATTTGATTGTCAAAATACAGTTTGTAAGATTCAACCTGCTGGAGCCCATCAGAGAGTACTTAAAGGAGAAATCTAACCATTTCACTACAGTTTTCAATTGTGGAACTTGACAGTCACTACATAAACCTGGTGATTGCATAATGCATGAAAGTACTAGTTTATTTTTCAATATTGCAAAATTGTAAATAATAAAATTTGAAAATCAGACTAAGTTGGAATTTCATTATTTATACATAATCATACAAACTCGGATATCGGATATCTATCTATCTATCTATCTATCTATCTATCTATCTATCTATCTATCTATCTATCTATCCATCCATCCAACCATCCATCCATCCATCCATCCATATATATATA
>NC_068986.1:77103552-77110033 GCF_001194135.2 Octopus bimaculoides | reverse complement strand
ACAACAATATATATATATATATATATAATAATAATAATAATAATAATAATAATAATAATAAGGGTAGAAAATTTAGAGAAATTTTCATACCAGTGGCTAGCATGTGTAATAAAGTCAATAGACCACATATTTTCATATATAATAGTGTACAAACAATTTTAAGTATTTATCCACGAAAGAGGTGACTTTAACAGAGCACCTTATATCCTAGAAAAGGCAGTCAAAGCCCAAACCACGAATAAAAGCAATTTCATAGGGAATGAAACTAAAAAATATTTT
This sequence comes from Octopus bimaculoides, assembly GCF_001194135.2. NCBI lineage: Eukaryota > Metazoa > Mollusca > Cephalopoda > Octopoda > Octopodidae > Octopus > Octopus bimaculoides. Next base: position 77,109,754 of record NC_068986.1, on the reverse strand, counting down.
TGTAGTTACCCTCAAATATTTTTTACTTTCATTCCCTTTGAAATTGCTTTTATTCGTGGTTTGGGCTTTGACTACCCTTTCTAACATGTAAGGTGTCCTGTGAAAGGTCACCTCTTTCATGAATTAATACTTAAAATTGTTTGTACACTATTTTATATGAAAATATGTTGTCTATTGACTTTATTACACATGCTAGACACTCGTATGAAAATTTTTCTGTATTTTTTACCCATATTATTTTCACAGTCAAACTGTCCAATCCCTGCCAGCAGCAAAAGCAAATGTTAAGTGATGATGATGATGATGTATATATATATATATATATATATAAATAGGGTGTTCGGGCTAAATCTATCTATCTATCTATCTATCTATAAGTGTGTATGTGTGTGTGTGTGTATACGCACGCACACGAGGGGTGCTGAAAAGTTCCTGGCTTTGGGTAAAAGAAAATTCAGGAGAATCAATTAATTATGATTTTATTGAACATATTCCCCTCTCAAATTCACACACTTATGGTAGTGGTCCTTCAGTTTTTCTAAGCCCTGTAAAAGAACTTGGAAGATCATTGATTGAAATTAGTATAGAAACCAAAAGAATGCCCTTCCTTTTGTTAAGCACTTCATTATAAAGGAGAACTGGAATTTGTTGTTTAGCTATGCTAAAATAGACAAGTAGGTTAAATTACCCCCACCTGCGTATAAAATATAGCCATATACATTCACAACAAGACACTCATTGTGCACTGGTTGATAGTTGAATAATATTTTCATTGCCCGCCATTATATTCTGTCTCTCTAGATTCAACCTAGTTCAACTTAAAATGGTGTTTCCCGAATGTTTTTCTTTCTCAACATTTATACTCTACATTTTCCTTAATACTTCAACATTGATAATTTATACAGATTCCCTTTCTCCCTACAACCACTAAATCAAAACATTGTCTACTTACACATAAATACTACAATAGAATAAATTTGATTCTTTGTTTATATAATTTATTTCATGCAGATGTTAAGTTTAAAGCCAGTACAGTGGAATAGTGGCATGACTCCAGTATTTCAAGCCTGAAACACAGGTTCAATTTCTAGTTGAACCTATTCCTTGAAATTGTTATTTCTGGCCAAAGTCAATACTCTTCAAAGGACACAGACTTTACCAGGATAATATCTGATAACACAATACGAGATGACACATCTTTCCATGTGGATGAACCATCCATTAATGGTTTCAATAATTTGTTTCCTTTTTCAACTAGAATTTTCATATATAATTTTAGATTTTTAGTCAGGATGGCTGAGCAGTCTAAGGCGCTGTGTTCAGGTCGCAGTTGGGTCTTCCCGGCGTGGGTTCGAATCCCACTTCTGACAAGAATTTCTTTTGACTAGTGACCGAGACCTTTGGAAATATGCTGTGCGTGAGAAGACCCAGCAAGATAAGTGAGACCATAACCTGTGGCCTTTACGAGGGATGTAGCCAGCCCAATTATGCATACTTTTCCTTCTTTGGACACAAAACCCTGCTTGTGAAGACCTGTTGAGGCAAGTGAAATCAAAATCGAAATTAAACCAAGTTCAATGACTGGCACCAATGCCAACCTTCCTTCGTTGGACACTAAACTCAGCTTGCAAAGACCTGTTGGAGCAAGTGAGATTGAAACTGAACCAAATTCGATGACTGGCACCCATGCCAGTGGTGCGCTAACAGCACCATCCAAGCGGGATCACTGCCAGAGCAGCGGTCTCACTTCTGTGTCGGTGACCCCTTAAAAGGCACCATTTGAGCGTGATCGTTTCCAACTTCGCCTTACTGGCACTTGTGCCGGTGGCATGTGAACAAAACATTGGACTGACTCCTGTGCAGGTGGCACGTAAAAAACACCATTTGAGCGTGGCTGTTGCCAGTACTGCCGGACTGGCCCTCGTGCTGGTGGCATGTAAAAAGCACTCACTACACTCTCAGAGTGGTTGGCGTTAGGAAGGGCATCCAGCTGTAGAAACTCTGCCAGATCAGATTGGAGCATGGTGTAGCCATCTGGTTTGTCAGTCTCCAGTCAAATCGTCCAACCCATGCTAGCATGGAAGGCAGACGTTAAATGACAAGGATGATGATGATGATGATGATTATCATTATTATTTGAGTGAACTATTAGCACACTGGACAAAATGCTTAGCAGAATTTTGTCTGTCTTCATGTTCTGCAAAACAGTTCTTACTCCTCTCTTTCAATACCTTATATAAAGTAACCACTTTATCTCTTATTCTCCTTCTTTGGCAAGAGGGCTCTTTAGTTTTACTAATTGTAAGACAACCTCACTAATGACGGTGCCATGAAAAATTATTCAACACACTCAGTAAAGTGATTGGCTTTAAGAAGGGCACCCAGCCATAGGAACCATGCCAAAATTGAAACGCCAGAGCAAGATGTGGTCCTTGGAAGTGTTAGTGACAGGAAAGGCTTCTGACAAAAGTAAATCTACCTCAACAAATTCCGTTTGACTCATGCAATCACGAAAAGTGGATGTAAACATGTTGATAGCGATAGTAACAAATATATCGTAATATTTAATACAAAGGCGACGAACTGGCAGAATCATTAGCATGCAGGAAAAAATGCTTAGCAGCATTTCGTCCGTAGCTACTTTTTGAGTTCAAATTCCACTGAAGTCGACTTTGCTGTTCATCAGAGATATTTTGGTAAAATAAGCACCAGTTGAGCACTGGAGTCGATGCAATCGATTAACACCCCCACCCCCGAAATTATGGTCCTTCTACAAAAATTTTTGACCAATATTTATTAACTATATATTACCAAAGTTAACAGCGAAGAAAAATTTTCAGTCTTGAAATTTTATTAAAAATATAATTTAGCATATGCTGTGAAATGCCACACATAATGTGATAGTTAAAAGTAAAGGTCCAGATGGACTATATGTAATCTGAACCTTTCCCCACTTATTATTATTTTTTTTACGGAATCCCACGTTTTAGGCTATGGAGATTCCGATTCTGAAAAAAAATTTTCAAAAATCTCAATTTCAAAATTTCGATCCCCCCCCCCGTTTTTATATAGATCCACAGGGTAAACCTAACCCTAACTCAAACCCTAACCCTAACCCTAACCCTGACCGTAACCCTGACCGTAACCGTAACCCTAACCCTGACCCTAACCCTAACCCTAAACCTAACCCTAACACTAGTTTTGTGAGATTTGGCTGTTATTTCTATCATGTAAATAGCCTGCTTGGTGGTGGTGGTGGGGGGGGGTTGAAATTTTTCAAACAATTTTTTTTCAGAATCGGAATCTCCATAGCCTAAAACGTGGGATTCCGTAAAAAAATTAATTAATAGGGGGGGGGGAGGTTCAGATTACATATAGTCCATCTCTACCAAAGTAAATATTTGTTATATTTCAAACATAGGTTTCTAAATTTGTAACAAGTGAAACCATTCTCCTCAGTCTTCTGTAGATTCTAGTAATTATCCTTCACCTTCGTAACATTTATATTCAATTTTTAACCAATTATCTTTTGTGATCTTCGGTTCATATAAAAAGTGAGTTTTCCGAACAAAGGGAGATAATCCGAATCTAAGTTGTTTTCCCTGGTTGCAGCTCTCTGAATTCAATTGCTGTTGTCTTTAGTTGTTGTTGATGTGAATGTTTAGCCCTAGGTCAACCTTGATCGAGCAAAAATATTATCGAAAGTATTCCAGTATTGATCCCCTTTTTGTTTATCTACATAACTATTTATTTTCTAATGGACCCATACATTCAATATTACATTATCCCGTATCGTATTGTTTTAAGATAATAAGGTGTGATTTAAGGGAAATTTGGCTGTTATGTTTTACAGATGAAGTGACTAAATAAAGGCTCCTTTGAAGCTCACTAGACTCTTGGGCTGCGATGCTTATTACTTGGGGTATGCGAGAGTAGAGCAATCGCAGAACTGGTATAGAGAAAATAACTTTATGGTATTTAGTTGCATGGCTTTAAATACAGAGTCAATTTTGCACTTCTCCAGGGGGTTGATGAGATAGCTAGCAGTCTTGTGGAGGATCAATATAAGCGACTATCACCTTTTACCAAATATGTTGCCTTGTGCCTAAGTCAAAGACATTGTGAATATTTTTCAGTGACTAGATTTCTATATATAGAGGAATCAGTTTCTTCTATGCTTTCTAAAATTAGGAGAGAAGAGCTTCATGCTTAATCTTTGTTGTATTTTGAAGACATATCAAATAAAGAAATATTTAACCAGTGAACAAACTGTGTATTTCATCTGGGATTATAAAATTCCTAGATTAAGGGGAAAACAAACAGTATTTTGCATAGTTGTGACCTAAGCTGCCAAGACAAAATTGGCAAAGTGCAACAAAAATGCAAGAAACTCAAAGGAGAGGGTCCCACTTAAGTTCTAAGAAGGGATATGAGAGGTTGCTTTTTTAAAGTTTGAAATTTTTTATTTTTTTATTTTATTTATTTATTTTTTTGAAAGAATGGCCCATCTGTTATTGATAGGAGCTTCACTTGGGCATTCTGGGTCTCAAATAGATGTTCTGGCTAGCACCTCTCACCCACCCATCGCATATGCTCAGGCTGTTTCCACTTAATTACCAACTATATCAAACAGAGAACTTGGTCAACTCAATGTGGTTGTTAAAGATGTTAAAAAACAGCAGCCAAATCTTATTCAAATCACACCTTACCAGCATTAAAATATCAAAGTACACATTGGGCATTGTAGTACAGATGAAACATTAAGTTCTTAGTATGATCTTACTGTGCCATATGCAAATATCTTTTATCAAGCCTCAGGTGAAACCAAGCTTCATGATTCACATTGGGCAAACAGCAATGTTAAAGACTGCTGGAAAAACTGTAGCTGTTCTTTTATATAACACTATTATCAAATCTATAGCCTGAAGATATCTACATCATTCCCCACTTCCTCATCACTAGTTCTTAATCACACAGTCATGCCTGCACTGATAATGTGTGTGTGTGTGTATGTGTGTGTATACACATATACGTAGTCAGATCAATAAGCATCCAGTCTTTTGCTATAGTAACGAAGCTAAATCATAGAAAGTGAAGCTGCTTGGCACAGATTGACCTTGAACTTTGCTGTGCATGCACACTAAGTTTTAACATTCTAGCTCACTTCCACTATTTATAGCAGTGCTTGGAAGGAAGGTGTGTAGTGTAAATTTCTTTAGTGTGTGATCATCACATTGACCGTGACAGAGGAAGTTGAGCAGTGAATCTGCATCAAATTTTGCCAAAAGCTTGGCAATACCTGCTTAGAAGCCTATGCAAAGTTTTCATCATTCTCAACACAATCAAGGAGATCTTGTGCAACTGAAACCCGAGTGTCTTTTTGGTCAGCTGAAAGCAGTTTTGGCACAAACTTGGCAGACATGCATCTCATACCCAAATCTTCAGTGATAATGGATTGAACTGAATCGTAACTAATCTGCACATCCTCTGATAACTCTCAGATGATGATTCAATGATTTCCCCTCACTGCTGCATGCACATCTGTGATGTTTTTCTGAGTTTTGCTGGTTGCAGGTCTCCCAGAACGTTCGTCAATATCAACATTTTTTGGGGCTATCTTGGAAACGTCTGAACCTCTTGTACGCTTGTGTGTGGCTCATACACTCCATTCCATACACTTTCTGCAACTTTGTGTAGGCCTCTGAGCAGGAAGATGTCATAGTCAATACAACAATCACAGGCTGCACACCTTCCTTCCAAGCACTGCTGTAAACAGCAGAAGTGAGCTAGAATGTTAAAACTTACTGCACATGCACAACAGAGTTCAAGGTCAATATGTGCCAATATGTGTGTGTGTGTGTGTGTGTGTGTGACACATAAAAGTACCCATGTTGGTGACACGTTAAAGGTACCCACTACATATATCATCATCATCATCATTTAATATCCACTTTCCATGCTGGCTTGTGTAGAACAGTTTGACTGGGAACTGACAACCTGCAGGGTTGCAAGAAGCTGCAGTGTCATCTTTGGCATGGTTTCTATGGCTAGGTGACCCTTCTAACACAACCACTTTACAGAGTGTACTGACTGCTCTTTTTTTTTTTTTATATATATGAGAATATATATATATGAATATATATAACATCTTATATATATATATATTTCATATATGTGTGTGTATGCGTGCATGTGTATATAT
>NC_068986.1:77088824-77103198 GCF_001194135.2 Octopus bimaculoides | reverse complement strand
ATATATATATATATATATACTTTATTTAAAAGCAGCAGAAATATAACAAAAGGCTGTTACTCGGAGTTTCACATTCCCGTTTATCGGCCTGTTTTGTTAGAAATATATATATATATTAAATACGTATGTATAATATGTTTCTTCTGCGCATCCGTATCCCAACCAACAGATATTGTTCGCTAAGACCCACGTGAGTCAGCAGATCTCATTCTTGTCTAGCAAGATGGCGGCCGTCAAGTCATTGAATCCGAAAGCCGAAGTAGCTCGAGCTGCTCAGGCTCTTGCTGTTAACATTAGCGCTGCTAAAGGTCTTCAAGATGTTCTTCGGACTAATCTCGGACCTAGAGGAACCCTTAAAATGTAAGTTATGGTATACGTTTATCTTTTTATCACTCTGTCTCAACGCTCTTTCACTTCTATCTCATACAGAATCTTCCAGAATGAAGCCGGCAATGTTCTAACTGAAGTACTTACTACACGTGCTTATGCCTCTTTTTCTCTTATTAACATTTACACTCACTTTTTGTTAGACATATTACAATTTCTATTTGAAGTTGACATATTACAATATTGGTTTGCATCAGTATTCTTAATAGAAATATCTTTTATGAGAGAGCGATTTATGAAATCCTGGCGGCCATGTGCGGCGGTACTTTCTACTAAATTTATCTTTTACATGTCTATTTCCATTCATATTTCGATATTTGTTTTCTATTAATTATATGTATATCTGTAAATGTCTCGCCTGTTTTCTCTATGATATTTTATCTTTTTTCTCAATGAAGATAATTCTGTCTGATGGCTAAATGGTATTATAAAGACAAAACAGTTTATAGCAATATAAAAAAAAAAAATGACAGGTATTGCTTGGGGTTTTACGAAATCGTCTCATTTTTCAAATCACAGTCAAACCATGAAAGATATTTTAAATATATAACTTATATTATTAAATATTTAAATTTAATGTTCTGAACATCATTGTTTACCCCCAACCCAGCCTTTTTTTTTTTTTTTTTCATAATTGTAGCCTTAATCTGTTAAATAATATTTTCCCTTAATTTTCTGTTATCTTTTTGTATCTTGGATTTTTCTAAATTAGAGACACCATTTAATTAATCTTGCATTTAGCTACCGCTGATAGAGCATCAATACTTTTTTGTAAAATTATTGGGAACAGAACTTCCGATCATGGTAAATTAACATGACTAGTCATTGTAGACAACTCATTTGAATATTAAGTTCTGATGAAAAGTATATACTTTTTTTCTGTCTTTGTCTCTGGAAAAGCTTCCATGACAGCCTTCTTTACTTAATCCCTCTGACTAATATTAAATTAATAACTGTGGATTTAATTAAGGTACTGCTAATTATATTGTGCATTGTTAATTCAAATATCCTGTGAAGATTGTGAATGTTCAGATTGAAAAAAGCGTAAAGTGTAAGAATTTTTTGGAAACCCAAGAAACGGTTCACGTTAAAAAACGGAACCTGTTATAAGTGTTCTTCATACAGGAGGTATTTTTAGAAGGTATGAGAAGACTGACAAAACGAGCAATGAAACGAGAAAATAGGTGAAAAAAGGGGCTGTGTGTTCTGATTCGCCCAGTAACTATGTGCTCTCTGGTTCAGTCTCACAGTGTGGCACCTAGGCAAGTCCCTTATGCATTAGTCCAAAGCCTCGTGAGTAAATGGAAAGATGGAAACTGTTTGAAAGCCTGTCGGAGGGTATGTTTCTGTTTTGGAGATGATAGACATATTTCATTGCCCACTTTAATATCACCACCAATGCACCTGTCCTTTTGGTGTCTTTAACAGTCGACTCTTGCAAGCATTTGAGTCTTTGATTGAGCATTCTTATAAGTAATTCAGTTGTAACCATGCCATCTTTTTTTGTGAAAATGATAAGATGTGATTTTATGAGTATTTAGTTGCTATTTCTAACAAGTTGAGTCTCCCTGCATAGAGACTCCTTAACATTACACAAGTGCAGGCATGGCTGTGTTATTAAGTAGTTCACTTTGCAACAATGTGGTCTCAGGTTCAGTCCCTCTACGCAACACTTACCAATTTTATTTATTCCAATTATGAATGTTTAATAATTGAATGCTGTGAGTTAAAATGACTGGGGTTTTTTTTTTCAACATTTGTCCATTTATTAGCAAAGTCTCATAAAATAAATTTGTTTTAATCTTGGAATTAAATTGTTTTGATTTACTGTCATGTGACTTTTGGTCGGCCCTGTATATACGTAAATTACATGTACATGCATGTATGTCTATCACTCTTTGTGTCTCCCCCAACTGCTTGACAGCTGATGTTGGTTTGTTTACATCGCCATAACTTAGAAGTTGCTAGGGTAAATACCACACTTTAATAGAAAGGAGTTGATTTATTTAACTAAAATCCTTTAATGCAAAGCCCCAGCATGGTTACAATCTGACTGAAACAAAAAAAAAAAGTGTTTACCTATTTTGCAGCAAACTGAGTGAAATACTGTTCACATGCCCCTTGCTTTTTTATTTATTGTTCCTTGATTAGGCATTATTATTTCCTCTTTTGTTCTTGGTTTTGTCCCATTCCACAATTTCATGAGAACAGTTATTGTATATCTGGAAACTGATCGCTTAAATCATGTCATATTTCTTCCACGTGTGATCAAATGAAAATTACCTCTATTTGAGGACTTTCATCAGTATTGAACTGATCAAAGTGTCTTTTCATTAAATGTTTCGTTACATTTTTCAAATAATGTAAGCAAAAATAATTAAGTAAATAAGAATCAGTGTGAATTTGATGATTAAAGTTAAAAGTATCAACTAGAATATGTTTATGCATTGACTGAAAAGTTTTTTGATGTATTAATTTCAATGTTTCAATAAGTTACTGAATTGTGTATATCTCAACACAGAAATTATATGCATCATTAATTGTGAGCTGTTTTTCTTTTAAGGTTGGTATCTGGTGCTGGAGACATCAAATTAACTAAGGATGGAAATGTACTTCTTCATGAGATGGTGAGTGACTCATTTGAAAAGCAATTCTTCCATTCACTTACAAAAAAAAAAGAACTTTCCAAGCTATAAAAAAATGTTGAATTCTTTCAATAAAGGCTTTTTTCAGTCATTAAATTATATTTTAATTCCCCTTCTAATTACAAATATATACCTATACAGTTCTAAATTTCTTCTGTATCATGCACTCAATCATATATACAAGATTAAACAAATATTGCTTTTTGGATAGTACGGAAATGCACAAAATAAAAGGGTCCTCCTCAGGGTCACAATGACCTTTTGTGTAATTCCACCCCGCCAGTCTACAAAGGGTTAATCAGGCCAAGGGTGTAACAACTTTTCTAGTATGGGTGTTATAATAAAATGAACCCAATACACTCTGTAAGTTAGTGTTAGGGCATCCAGACAAATCATGCCAAATATAGACTAGACAAGCAAAATTTGGTTTTCTGGCCCATTTACGAGAGCAGTAACCCTAAATAAAAACTAACTCAGGATGTCATGATCCATCCTAGCACAGAAAGTGAACATAAAATGATGTGGTCATCAGACTTCTTAGATCATCCTCACAGAATCTGTTTTGTATGAATCAAGAGTTTTTTAATTTCCAAAAAGACAGTAGGCCGTGTAATTTTTTATGCACTACTGATACTAAGATTAATACCACTCCAGTTTGGGTTATGTCATAGCATCATCATCATCATCATCATCATTGTTTTAACATCCACTTTTCCATGCTTGCATGAAGTAGATTTTCTACGGCCTGTTGCCTTTTCTGTTGCTAACCCTCACTTGTTTTTAGTCCTTCAGCATTTAAACCAACCATATCTAGTCTGAATATTCTATCTGTTTTATGTGCAAACCAACCAGATGCAACCACCCACACATACCCTAGAATGTCATACTTGTAAGAAGCTTGCTTCCCAACCACATGGTTCCAGGTTCAGTCCCATTGTGTTACACCTTGGACAATTGTCTTCTACTATAGCCTTTGGCTGACCAAAGCTTTGTGAGTGGATTTGGTAGATGGAAACTGGAAGAAACCTGTCATGTTTGTGTTTGTCCCCACACCCCACTTGACAACTGATGCTGGTGTGTTTATGTCCCCTGTAACTTAGCAGTTTGACGAAAGAGACCAATAAGATAAGTGCTAAGCTTACAAAGAATAAGTCCTGGGGTGGATCTCTTCAGCTCACACCCTTTAAGGTAGTGCTCCAGCATGGCTGCATTCAAATGACTGAAACAAATAAAAGAAAAAAAATATCAAAATATCAATGCTGTGAGACAATGCATGATTAATTCAAAACAAGGCGAGTCAATGAGCATTACATTTGACAGTAATCTGAATGCTAAAGAGTGAAGCTAGGTAATAGTTTCCCTATCACCAGACATGTTTTCGTGAAAGATTGGAAATGCATTTCTTCTATCATGCAATGTCGAGACAAGGGGATGTATGCATGTGTCTTTAATTTCTGTCTACCAAATCTACTAGTAAGACTTTGGTCACTCTGAGGCTTTAGTAGAAGTCCAAGGTGCCATGCCATGGGACTGAACCTGAAATAGAATAATTATTTTCATCAAACAAATGCTAAATTTGTGCAGTGGTGTATTTCCCATTTTCTTATATGTGCCTCTTTATATTTGCATGAGCTACTGCCTCATGTTAAATTTTTATAAAGCTTACTAAAGAATATTAGAACTTTTATAAATGAAATATCAGACTCTGGCATATCTTTAGTCATGTTTCTGCACAATACATAATGTTCCACTCATACTCAAGGTGGTGCTCCAGCATGGCCATGGTCAAATGACTAACAAATAAAAGAAAAAAATATCAATGCTGTGAGACAATGCATGATTAATTCAAGTCAATAAGCATAACCTTTGACAGGGTAATCAGAATGCTAAAGGGTGGATCCTGACAAAGATTTATTTCTCGTCTTTAAAATCTAAGAATTTTACCTGGTTCAAATATCTTACTTCTAAGAAAAATCACTATCCCACTGAACACCCAGCACCTTTAACATTTGCAGCCCCTGGTGAGTTCAACACTATTACTGCCCAATTAAAGGACGACCGTTTTAGAAGTTGTCTTTACTACCAGCCATTCATGGTTTTGGTAATTGGCAGACATTCAAAGTTTTGTGCACATGTTTTTTGTGAGAATTCTTCAATAAAAATCAGGCACTCCTCATACTCCTGCTAATATCCTGCCTTGTACTTCTTTCTTGTCAAAGACTTGAAAGAACTTTTCTGAGATTGCATTAATATATGTCTACCTGGTTATTAAAATCCTTATTGAACCAACAGTCTGTCTGGCCATATTTGTCATATTGGACAGATCTTGCTGGATACTCTTCCTAATGCCAACATCTTCCATTGATCTTCATGTGTCATACAGCTGAGATACCAGACTTATTTATACAGTGTCAGTGCAAGGTCATGCTCACATATGTACATGCACATGTAATCTCCCATTCTCCTTTTGTTCTTTCTTGAACTAACCTGCCCACTCACCTGACCCAATCCTGTGTACCACTTACATATACCTTCCTGTAACTTGAGGGTTTGGCCCAACACATTTCACCATCTTTTCTCTCCTGTACTGCATGACACTTATTTCTGTTCCTCTATCATACTCTCATTTCTCATCATCTGGCACAAAACTGTCTCCCCTCAATTGAGTCTTTGTGCCATGTAAAAAGTATCCAGTACATTCTGTAAAGTGGTTGGTGTCAGGAAGAACATCTGGCCACAAAAGCCATACCAGAGGAGACAATTGAGCTTAATACGGTCTTCTGGCTTGCCTGCTCCTGCCCAACCCATACCACCATGGCAGACAGACATTCAATGATAATGATGTTGATGATGAGCTTCCACTGAATTTGTTTCCTAAATTTCTCTCACAAGTTCCTGATTTTTCAAAGGCCACTCCAAAGCAGCTCCTGATGGAAAGGATCCAAAACAGCATAGTTGAAAAGCAAACTTCTTAACCACACAGCCGTGCTTGCCTCTATTGCATTACAAAATAGCTTTTTTTTTTTTTTATTTTACATGCAGAAAACTGAAAATCAAAGTTCTTTTTATTTTATAATTCACTTTTTATTAAGTAATGTAAAGACAGTTTAAGATTTCCTTTCACAAGTGACCTGATCTGTGATATTGAAACTGAAATACAATGTGGCATGATAAATATGATAAATGCACTCATTCACACCATTAGATTTATTTTTGTTTATATATTAGTATATTATATTATAAAATGTGAAAATTGTTATCTGCAACCTAATCACTAAATTCTTTTCTCTTTTTCTTTAATGTTTTTTTCTTTTTTTTTTTTTATAGCAAATTCAACATCCTACAGCTTCTTTAATTGCTCGGGCAGCCACAGCCCAGGATGATGTTACAGGAGATGGGACCACTTCGAATGTCCTTCTTATTGGAGAACTTCTTAAACAAGCTGAGCTCTACATTTCAGAGGTAAGTAACAAATCATGCTCACAGTATGAAGTCCATTAGGTCTAACCTAATGAATAAATTTAGTAGAAAAATGAATTTCAAAATTCGTTTATTTCGTTAATTAATTTGATAAAACTTTGTTATTGCAGTAGAAACATTATCACAAAAATGATTCTGCTAAAATGGCTTCACACATTTCATTTGTGCTGTTATTCAACTTTTGTGACTTTGAAATTTTAATGCTTCATGTTTTCAATGCAGAATATCTTGATTTTTAGATATTTCTTGGGGCATTTGAAACTAGTTTTTTTTTTTTTTTTTTTTTTTTTTCTTCCCATTCCTAGCAAATTATCTTGGAAGCCTCTAAAATGTCATTTTCTATGATCTGAGACTCTAAAGAGATCTTGTTATTACTGTTGCTAACAATCTTTCTGCAGTTTTATACAAATTTCTTGAATATTTTATTTTTTAGTTGATATCTAAAAATTTATTTTTAGAATAGTGTTAGCTGCTATTCTTAAAATAATCTTTTGAAAAAAAAAATCAGATAATGTTATTGACCCTGCTGTTGATAATTATTACTGAAATAATAATTGATTTCTACAGATAATCTAATTTGTTTAATTTCACTTTTTCAGGGCCTTCATCCCAGGCACATTACAGAGGGATTTAATTTGGCAAAGAAAAAAGCATTAGAGGTAAATATTTGAATATTCTTAGAAATGTCCAAAATTATTTTGTTGAACACATGTGTATCAAAAAATATATTGGAGATAAGTAGCAACTTAACCATTCTTTTGCTATATTTTTAATTAAAATATACCCAGTGTGTTTCGGTTAAAATTCCAATAATGAATTTAGACTTGTTTCTTAAAACAACTGTTTTAGTAGATGTTTGTGGTTTTTGAAATACAATTTAACAAAAGGTTCTTAAATCTGTTACATACTTCATCTTAAAACAAATCTAATTACAGATAAATACATTAAAGTAAAATTTATAATTTTGTCCAAACATCACTGTAGAAGTTGAGTAATTAGCTAATATTCTGCCTGGTATGCAATGACATCTTCATTTAGAAAAACTATGCACATTGAATTTTCAGTTTAACTAAAATGTACATAAACAGGTATACCATAAAGATGAAAAATAGAATGAAATAATCAGAATTTACATTTGTAGAAAACAACAAAATGAAATATTCATACACATATGAAACAAAATTGTACCCATAAACAAACAGTAATGATTCACAAATATAAATTAATCAAAAGTGCAGATAACCTAAATAAAAATGAGGTAAATAAATATTTTAACAAAATCAAATTATACAATAATCTTGTCATAGAAACTTGTAAAGTATCCCACTGTACATTATGCAGTCTTGCAGAGTGCACATTGGAAAGTCATTTAAACTGACCAACCACTGAGAGCTTTCCATTTCTAAGTTCTCTGAATTTAGGCACAGATTTTTTCGCAACTTGATTTGTCCCACCATTTTAAGGTAACTGATTAAATTATGGATATCCTTCTGGCAGCTTTTACCTTTCCCAACATTTATTTATTTTTATTTTTCAATGAATATGCTGCAGATATTCAGATTTTATTTTGAATTAAGGTTTTTCCTGTCTGTATCTATACACCCTATCAAAAGAGCAGGGGTTGATTCTATTCCATAGATAGTGTTTGTTTAATTTTGTAGCGATCAATTTTTAAATCATTTTAAAGATAATTTTTTCATTTAATGTAAGCTTTCATGTTACATTAAGTTAAAATATATATTCAGACATTTGAAATAGTGAATACCAATTTTTTTTTATAAAATATTTTAATCAAATTTTATTAAAAGCCTCTTTGATAACTGCAGAATTTTTTCTTGGAACTCACTTTCAGGGACACTGCAATATTCCACACTATACATGTATTTTAGCATTGGGTGCAAGCATGGCTCTGTAATTAAGTTTATTTCCCACCACTTAATTCCAGTCTCCTTGTATGACACCTTGAGAAAAGTGTCTTGTTTTATAGTCCAGATTAACCAAAATCTTGTCAGTGGATTTAGTAAACAGAAACTGAAAGAAGCTCGTTTTTTTTTGCATATCTCTCTCTCTATCTCTCTCTAGAGAGAGAGATTGTGCGCACATGTATATGGCTCAGTGGTTAGAGCATTGGGCTCTTGATCATGAGATAGTGAGTTTGATTTCTGGGCCAGGCTGTGTTGTGTTCTTGAGTGAGACACTTTATTTCATGTTGCTCCAGTTCACTCGGCTGTAGAAGTGGGTTGAAACATCACTGGTGCCAAGCTGTATCAGCCTTTGTCTTTCCCTTGGATAAATTTGGTGACATGGAGAGGGGAGGCTGGTATGCATGGGCAACTGCTGGTCTTCCAAAAACAACCTTGCCCGGACTTGTGCCTCAGAGGATAACTTTCTAGGTGCAGTCCCATGGTCATTCATGACCAAAGGGGGTCTTTACCCTTTCGCCCTTTTTACATTTTGATATGGTGTGATAGTTCTAAAATGAGTATCACCATTACAGAAACAGTATCCTTTGTTTCTTGTCATACATGGTTATGAGGAAATATTACCTTGCTGCAAAACAGGTTGGGGTTGGTAATAAGAAGGGCATCTGGTTGTAGAAAATTTGCCTTAATGAATTCCACCTGACCCATGCAAGCAGGGAAAATTACATTATGATGATGATGAAACAATGATTTAATCGTGTTTTAAAGCATTCAGTCTTTTAGTTTTCATGTTGATTGATGAGATAGGTATTTGTGAGAGGGTTACTTTGTTTTGTTGTATGATCTTAACTTTTTGTCCTTTTTACCCTTACAGGTCTTAGAGGAAGTGAAAGTAGTGAAAGAAATTGATCGTAGCACTCTCATCGAAGTGGCTAGGACTTCTCTTTTTACCAAGCTTCATCATAAACTAGCTGCCAATCTAGCTGAAGTAAGTTAAACTTCAAAGCTATAAAACTACTTTCATCTCACTTCTTTTAATATATCATATATTGCATGTCTTAACTTATTTTGTTGTACTTTGAGTATTTTATTTTGGTTTAACTAAATCATTTTCTCTCTTAAAATTTAAAGATATTATAATGCATTTAAGTATTTTAATGTTTTGTTCTTTCTTAATTTATACTAACTTATTTTCATGGTTTGATTTAAAAAATCATCTGTATTAAAACATTTCAACTGATTTACACAAGTTTTAAGTGAAACTTTTGTTGTATTTATGATTGTTAAATTGAGTTTATTTTAAATCAAGTTTAACCCTTTCATTACCAACCTGGCTGAAATTGGCTCTGATTCTGAATACAAATGTCTTGTTTTCATAAGTTTTGAATTAAAATCCTCACCAAACCTTAGTCACAATTTATGTTCCTAACACTAGTTGAATGATAACTAATTTGTTTTACTAAATTCTTTGTTATATTTAAAGTAATTAAACGGCATCTCAAAATAAAAACAGTAACAAAAGGGTTAATAAAGGAATATTTACAGATTGGGGACTCAATACTGAAAGTAATGTCAAATTTATTGTAAAATTCCAGTCAGTGCAAATAGTTTTATGAAGTTTTTGGTGCTGAACTCAGTTCTTAGTTTATGCCTTTGATCAATATTTTCAGAAATATTTCAATTTTGTAGTTATTTTTTATGGAGTGTAACCTTCACCTATGTCTTAGTGTAGGTTTCATTTCTATTCCTTTTTATGAGAGAAATCAGTTTCCTAATTTCATCAAAATTTTACAATAAATTTAACTCTATTTGTTACTTATATTTCTATCTAAAACACACCCACTTTAATGAAATTCTAGTTATGAATTTAGATGGGTTTCATGAAGCAACTATTACATTTTTGCTTGTTGTCATATGAATGTGATTTTGGTAACACAAAAGGTTCTTAAAATAAATGTAAATCAAATTTTTTCTCTCAAAGCAAATGGAATTTAAAATTATTTGAATTTTAAGTATCACCATAGAAAAAGAGTTATTAGCTAATCAGTTGGGTATACAACATTTTCATATGGAAGAATTGTGCTCGTTAGTTAATTTTCAATTGAACTAAAATATCCATAAAAAAGGTTTACCATAATGCTAAGACTAGAAAGATTAGAAGTTATCTGTCTGACTCATGCAGGTATAGGATAGTGGATATTAAATGATGATGATGATGTTTAAAGAATATTACAAAATGAATATCTTACATAGGTGCGCATAGCTGTGTGGTAATAAGCTTGCTTCCCAAACACATGGTTCTGGGCAAGCTTACTTCCCAAACACATGGTTCTGGGCAAGCTTGCTTCCCAAACACATGGTTCTGGGCAAGCTTGCTTCCCAAACACATGGTTCTGGGCAAGCTTGCTTCCCAAACACATGGTTCTGGGCAAGCTTGCTTCCCAAACACATGGTTCTGGGCAAGCTTGCTTCCCAAACACATGGTTCTGGGCAAGCTTGCTTCCCAAACACATGGTTCTGGGCAAGCTTGCTTCCCAAACACGTGGTTCTGGGCAAGCTTGCTTCCCAAACACGTGGTTCTGGGCAAGCTTGCTTCCCAAACACATGGTTCTTGGGCAAGTGTCTTCTTTTATAACTTTGGGCCAACTAAAGCCTTTTGAGTGGATTTGGTAGATGGAAACTGAAAGAAGCCCATTGAATACATATTAGTCTGTGTCTGTGTTTGACCCTCCACCATTGCTTGACAACTGATGTTGCTGTGTTTATGTCCTCATAAATTAGCAGTTCAGCAAAAGAGACCGATAGAATAAGTACTAGGCTTACAAAGAATGAGTCCTGGGATCGATTTCTTTGACTAAAACCGTTTAAGGTGGTGCTCCAGCATGGCCGCAGTGTAAAACAGAAAAAGAATACATAATGACACGCACACAATGTTTCACTCACCTTACAGGCAAATAAAATTTTAGAAGATATGAGGTAAATTTGTTAAATTTAGTTTATAAATCAAATCGTACATATATGCAAATTTCTTCTGTAATGAAAACTTGTAAAGCATCCACTCTATATCAGGCAATTCTGCAGAAATGCACATTGGAAAGTTGTTTTAGTTGACCATCCTCTTAGAATTTTCCTTTTCTAATGTTAGCTTTCACAGCACAGTTTTTTGTTTTTTGTTACAACTGATTTGTCCTCCTTCTCCTATTTATGGAGATCAGATGAATTCTGAGGGATAGCCATCCTTCTGGTTGGCTTTTGCTCTTTATCCTGCTCTCAATTACTTGGTTGCATTTGCTTGGAACTGCAGATGGTTGCATCACTTATAGCCTTCCCAGTTTGGATTATAGTAAAACACACATGATATTGATATTTACTACATACTTAACCAGTCACCAGAACCACTTATCCCTCAGTCCAACAACTGGATAATAGTTCATCATTTTACTCATCCAGTCTACACCACCCATGTAACTATTGTAATTAAGGTTCACAAGGGTGCTATTTTCATTTGTGTTCAGAACGAGTGGATGGAAAATAGAAAATTAGGGATCATAATTTTCTTTCGCCATGTATTGGTACACTGCTAGTGTCTCATACAAATATTAACATAGTTTCTAAAACCTTGTTTGCCTCATGATACAGGAAACATACCAGTGACCAAGGGATTCATCCATACTCCAGTAGTCAATGATCCTGGGCAGCTTTCTAATGCCTACAATAAAATAAAATAAAATGTCTGGTATCCTGGCATGCAGGATACCAGACAGATTGTAGCTGGATCCTTTCACTTTTGAAAAGTCTTTAAGAAAAAATACCTAGAAAATCCTAACACTATTCTGTTTATAGTAGAAGCTCTTCACTTGCATTATCATTACCAATATCACTCCATATACAGTCACAACCAGAAATGAAATTGTCAGTTCTCCATCATGCATGTAGTTACACTTGTTGCATATTCTATTTGATTTTTCTGCATTTTCTTTTAAAAGCCTTTCAGTCTGAATCATTAATTGTGAATATGAAAGTGGTACACTTTTCTTTATTAGTCATAGAATGTTAGATATTGTAATTATAAGAATGGGAATAAAACATACCCCAAAATAACCAGAGAATACAAATACCATGCCAAAAAAGTTGGGCACTTAATTGTTTATCTAGTGAAACCATGTTTTCATGAAAGTAGTAACAAGATTCATATTGACATTCTCATTTAACTATTAATGAGTTACTTTAAGTGGTTTAGGGCTGTTTGATATTATAAAGCAAAAATTTTCAATCTGTTTCTGGCAGAATAATAATGAAAGGCTTAGAGAAAACAATTGACAAATTCTGAAGATATGGAAGTGTTGAAAATTAAAAATCAAACTTGCTTTGAGTTCACTTTCATTTTGTAAGCACTTTATCTTAACAGAGATCATAGTCTTCCATCAGAACAGTATCCCATCAGTTTCGGTTCTTTTACATCCAATATTTTGGTGAACGTTTTCATTGTACTTATCACTGTCATACTTTTCCATACAAAAAAAAAAAAAAAAATTTGATAATAAATAATAATGCAAACGAAATAAATGCATTTTAACCCGTTATCATTTAAACCAATCATATTCGGTTTGAATATTCTACCTATTGTATGTTCAAACTGGTCAGACCTGGCCTCTCAAACCTACCTTACGATTTCATTCTAAAAATAAGCAATCACATCATTGACATCTCCAAGCTACAAGATAATGTATGAATAATTCAAGACAGTATCAATGAATAAGCATTAGTCTGAATACTAAGGGATGTAGATGTGTGGCATCTTATGTAATTATAATTTTCAGTAAGCACTGTCATCAAAACTCTGTAGTTAGGAGCTTTGTGAATCCTTATAACTCCATGAATTACCCTGCAAAATGCATGCCAAATTACCATTTCAACTTTGCTCCTTCTTCTTCCAAGTTCTGATTTCATCATTGCATTTACTTGAAGTTCAAAAAATATACCACCCTTGAGCTTGCCATCAGAGATCTTTGGAAACATAAAGCAGAAAAATTTCTTTACACGCTAAAATATCAATCCCAATTTTATATGAAGTAACAAAACTTTTTCAAACTGACAACATTTAGCCTTCTTTGTAAATCTTGTTGTCTCAGTAAACAAAGGAATATTTTATATACCCAACCTGCACACCAAACATAAAGACAAGCAACTTCAGATCCCCTCTTCAAGCATGTGTCCGTAGTAAACAAACTATTCGTGCCTTCGCAGTATCACATTTTCATTAATATCAAATTTGCTGTCTGGCATTTAGTAGTCCTTTAATCTTTTAGTCTGGATGATATATGACTAGTTTCTAACATAGACCCATACATGTAGAAATAAATTATAGTGGTGATTTTTTTTTTATTCTCTTCATAGACTGGGAATAGCAAAAGGCATAGCTCACCTCTCACCTCTTACTCATCTCTCTAGAGCAGATTAACCACTTCTACACATGAAGTGCTCAAATTTTGTATGTCACCAATAATCATTTCACTATACTGTCTATATGTCATCCAGAAATAGTCAACTTTCACAATTTTGATATCTGCTTAGTTGCAACACAATATCCACAAGATTTTTGCATTCTCTACTTCCACATTTATAATTTGAGAAAGCAATCTGAAATAATTTCAGTCATTTAGGTGAAAGGGGCTGTTCACTACAGTGTTACCTTCTAAAGAACAAAAATTTGAATTATGTAAATCTGTAATGGTTGGGTTTATTTGTTCCATAGTGTAATTATATGTATATTAACCATAGAAAATCTACTTCAGTCCTCTTGTTAGTATTGATATTTTTCTTGTCAATGTTTATTTTCCAGCAAATTGTTGATGCTGTTCTTGCAATCCAGCAACCTAATGAAGCTATTGATTTACATATGGTAGAAATGATGGAAATGAAACATAAGACTGATATGGA
>NC_068986.1:77071832-77088715 GCF_001194135.2 Octopus bimaculoides | reverse complement strand
GGAACTGAGGATATGTTGGTTTTAGCCAGTGATGTTCAACAGGGGATCATGCATGCAAAATTGTAAATTGGGTACACATAGTAATATAGTAAGGGTCCATGAAAAAATTTTGATTTAGATGTATGCATAGCAAGAAACAATTAGGTTTCTTTCTCTTATGTTTTATATAATTCAACCTACACAAGTTGATGATGTGTGAACAAAATAGGAAATTTTGAAAACAGTATCTATAAAACTAATTTTTAGACATTAAGGGGCTATGAGGGATCCACCAGAGTAAAATAGGAATTGAAGGGGTCCATAGGTAAAAAAATGCTTGAGAACCACTTGTTTAAGCAAATAATTTTTGGAAAATATCACATACTAGCAGTATAGCCCAGCTTTGCTCGGGATTAAGTTAGGATTATTAAGCTAATCAAGTTCTTTATTTCAAACCAAACTAAGTAACATTGACGACAAATTTGGGCAGAATCAGTGTCGCGACAGAAACGCATGGGTTGGGAGTTTGATCAGCAGAGGTGATCAGGTTACACATGCCAGCCCTTTGAAAACACCACCCCCATCATCTTAACCCCTCTTTGCCCATGAGGTGGGAACCCTTCCAGCAAGGAAGATAGAATGCCCAAAAGGGCTCCCGATTCTCTGTATCACAAGCGGATCACAATTAAGTCTTAAGTATGTCTGTGTGTGTGTGTGTGTATATATATATATATATATATACATATATATATATGTGTGTGTGTGTATATATATATATATGGGCAACACACACACACACGTACGTACACCAATTGCATACATATTTTTTGTACGCATACATGTTCGTATGTATGTGTTGCCCGTATATCAACAAAAGTCTTAACAAAAACATACTCGTCGCTAGAAGGGGAATTAACTCCTGTTGTAAACATTGGTGGATTTCTCCGACTTGAAAATCGTTAAAAGATTTGGTTGAAAATTTATTTTTACTGCTATTCACTGGTGCCTCTGGGAAAAACAAGTTGACGTAAATACAGCTAGAGTCATGACGAATGTCCTCCTAAAATTGGAGCAACATGCATGCTAATTTGTGGATGTGCATAAATTACATTCACGTACACACACACACTTCCTGCCTTTTATATATACAGATTTGCGAAAAGAAAACCGTGCAAAAACTTTTTTCATAATGCAGTTAGTGTAGCTGTGAATGTAGAAAAGGTGGAGCATGGATCTATTTTATGAGATCAAACATTAGATGGGGTGGAGTAAGACTGGTTCATTAAACATGCTCAGAAAGAGTGATTATTTATTTTATTATTGGATTGACTATTCATCTTGAATCTATTTCAGTTAAACTGAAGTTCAGTATTGAGATTTCAAATTCAGAATCTAATTTTTTTCCCAAAAATAACTTGTTATAGTACTGAACAAAATAGTAAACTATTACTGATAATGGGTAATTCGTAGAGTATTATGCGTGTTTACTTCCCTTTATGAATCTTACATATTCAACATTCAGTGTTTTATAGAAATTATAATGTCCTACACTGAATACTGTATTATTTTCTGAAAGAAAAGAAATTTTTAAATTTGAAGTTTAGAGCAATTAAAATCTAAATATTTTTTTTTATCTCTGTCAAAATTGTGAAAGGTTAACTTTTTTATTTATTAATTTTTTTTTTGACAGTCTTTAATGTTTCAGTAGTGTGAAAAACAAACTTGTGGTGAAATATGTGCCTGGTAATAAGTTTAACTAGTTTTTATGTTTTTTTCCTATGCTAGCATGGGTTAGATAAATGTGTTATCTAGGTGTTGTTTTACAGCTGGATATCCTTTTTGTCTCTAGCCTCTGCCTTTACAAGTAAGGGATCTCTTCGCTCGTCTCTGAAGGATCAAAGCCAGTAGACTAATTTTTGACAAAAGACGACACAACAGAACATGACAAGTGTTTGAAGAATATGTAAACACACATTCATTTATCACATATACACTTGCATCACTAACATATACAAATCAAATATATACATTTGATGGACTTCTTTCAGTTTCCACACACTCGATCCACTTGAGGTTTTGGTTGGCCTGGAGCCATAGTAAGAGACATATCCCTAAGGTGCCTCAAGTGCAACTGAACTTGAAATCATGTGGTTGGGAAGCCAACTTTTCTGCTATATGATCATGTATGTTATTTTGTATTAATCTGATCATTGACAAACTTTTGATAATGTTGTCTTTAAAAGTGCAGAACTTCATAAGAAAGTCACCAAATGTCACTGTTTTAGCTCAGCACCTTCCTGTGAAACTGGGATGCAAGTTATCAGACAAACATACATGGCTTAAGGCTACAATAAGCCCAAGGGGTTACACAACGAAATTGAACTTGAGGTCATGTGGTTACAAAATGAATGCTATATTAACACAGCCAGTAACACAATTATCAAATATCTTAACATTTTAGTTATTTTATCCCCCCCCTCCATTGATAGATTTAACTAGTTTAGCTGCAGATGGACAAGGTGGCTTATTTCTTTGGTTTTTATTACATGTGTAACATGTTGTTTTATTACATGTGAGACAAAACAACCACTAGGTTTTTACTCAAATACTCTGTACAATTTCCCAGCTTTCTTGTATATGATAGCATTTATATTTACAGCCATCATGAATAAATCTTAGATGTTTGCTTTTTGAATAATATGCTAATTGTACAAGATGATATGTTAATCATACTGAATGCTGCGAATGGGTTTTTTAATAGAAATGCTTAATTGAATATTGCAATATTGACCACTTGTTCTCTTCCAGACTTGTTAGAGGTATTGTCATGGACCATGGAGCAAGACATCCTGATATGAAGAAGAAAGTAGAAAATGCTTACATATTAACTTGCAATGTGTCACTGGAATATGAAAAGACGTAAGTAGCTTTTGTTTTCATATTGTTTATTAAAATCTACTCCCTGTCATGTATTTTATGTAAATATACAGTTTTTGTTTAATTACCTTAAAATATATTTACTTATTACATCAGTTTGAAATTTACATATACTAAGTTGAATGTAGCATTTTTGATGTAACCTTTTGATGAGTGGTGAAACTTTTTTTTTTTTCTTTGTTTGAATGCTTTTAGAGAAGTAAACTCTGGATTTTTCTACAAAAGTGCTGCTGAGCGGGAGAAGCTTGTAGATGCTGAACGAAAATTTATTGATGATAGAGTACAAAAGATCATTGAACTGAAAAGGAAAGTTTGTGACAACAATAACAAGGGCTTTGTGGTTCTGAACCAAAAGGTAAGTTTGTTTTAATAATGTGAGATGCATTTCCTGTGAATGAGGTTAATGTGCTAAACTATTTATTAAATTATCAGAGCTTCAAACTATCAGCTGTTATTAACAAGGCACATAATTCTACTGCTTTAGTAGACTTGGCTAATGATAGATTATGCACCTACAACACACATAAAATGCTAAAAACCAAATATATCTGATTGGTTAAAAAGTTCACGACCATGGGATTTGGGGTTCTGTCCTGCTGCAAGGCAGCTTGGGCAATTAACTTCTGCTATAGTTAAAAGTTGACCCATGGCTTGTGACTTAATTTGGTAGCTGGAAACTGGAAGCATGTGTGTGCTTGTGCATGCATCTTTGCCTCTACTGCTTGACAACCAATGTTGGTTTGTTTGTGCCCTCTGTAACTAACCATCTTGGCAAAAAGATATCAATAAATATGCCCCAGTCAGTGTTGACTAAACCCTTCAAGGCTGCTGTCCAATGACAAACAAGTAGTAAACAAACTTGAAATATTCTAATTTTAGTTTGATATGCTAATTAATCATTAGAAGTATTTCTTTAACCATTTTGTTACCATATTTCATTTGGAATACCCTGCTTTTGTTTCAATTTAATTTTGAAAATACTGAATAATTCAGTAAAACAGCTTTTAAACTGGTGTTTGGCACATAAATTAACATGAAATTCTGATGGAAGGTTTTAATTCAGTTCGCATTGAAACAGGAAATTGGTATCAAACAACCAAGGGCTCTCAGGCAGCTTGATATTAAAAGGGTTAATTACAGTTGTTCAATAGCAAAAATGGTGTTTGGAAATGTGCAAATGCAGTGTATTTTATCTTATACTTCTTTCAGTCATTTGACTGTGGTCATACTGGGGCACTGCCTTGAAGGCTTTTAATTGAACAAATCAGCCCCAAGATTTTTTTGTTTTAATTTCTAAGTCTGGTACTTATTCTATTGGTCTCTTTTGCCAAACTGCTAAGTTACAGAACGTTAACACACCAACACCGTTTGTCAAGCTGTGGTGGGGGACACACAAACACAACAACACACTCACATAGATATATACACATATATGACAGGCTTCTTTCAGTTTCTATCCACCAAATCCATTTACAAGTCTTTGGTCTGCTCAAGGCTATAGAAGAAAACACTTGCCCAAGGTACCACTCAGCAGGACTGAATCTGGAAAAAAATTGGTGGAGAAATTATTTAAAGAACCCATCCTTCTGTCAGTTGTTCTCACAAACGGGCGTTGCACTCAACCTTCTAATAAAAACCTTTGTTACTAGGAGTAAATTGTTTTAGTCAGAATATACAACTCTGCATATAACGGATATAGAGTGCCGTTTCTTTAGCTGGGTAGTCTACGCTATTGTAATTATGTACAAGTTACTGTTATGAGCCAAAAAAAAAAAAAAAATTAATCAATATAGATTTCAGTTATCTCCCTTATGTTATTACGAATTGTTGTTAAGGTCCACAACATTCTAATTTGTAATTTTGATTGAGCGTTTTCAGTGGTCATTGTCTAAAACATATCGATGGAGTTAGCCTGCATTTCACTGTTCTTCATGCAGAAGTCTTTTCTGGGAATTTTTCTGTCATTATTTTAGTTTTGTTCATACTTTATTGAGGAGCTCTAATTGGACTGAAACATGTTTAACCCTCTTGCTGTACTTAAAGATCATACTCACTTTGTATGCTTTTAATATTTTCGGATTTTGGAGTTGTCTCCTTTTTCTGTATTGGGAAAATTCTTTGCATTATGGGTGTTATTTTAATTTGATTTTAAAAATGTTTTTGCCCATTTAATGATGTGTATATATCATAAACATACCATCACTGGTTGTGAAGCAATGGTGGTGGTGGGACAAAGACACACACCCATATCTGAGTTTCTATGATTGTGTTTAGAACAATATATTTATCTATGAAATTTCAACTTAGTCTGATTTTTGCATTTTATTATATGTAATTTTTACAATTTTACTTATCAATTTCTGTCCACTCACAAAGCTTTGATCAGCCCAAGGCTATAGTAGAAGATACTTGCCCAAGGTGCCAAACAGTGGGATTGAACCACAAACCATGTGGTTGGGAATCAAGTTTCTTACTCTACAGTCACACCTGTACCTATATATATATATTTTGGTGTACTCTTGTCTTGACATCAAGTGATGATGCTTGTTTCCAGTCTTCCATGAAAAGTATATCTGGCCAGAGGGGTATATTACCTTGCTTAGAAACAGATGAGGAAAGGCATCTAGTTGTAAAAAATCTGCTTCAAAAAACTTTTGCTTGACCTCTGCGAACATGACTAAGTGAACGTTAAATGAGATATATTTTCTGGTTAACAGTTGCATACCAAAGTGCCAGTCATAAAGTGGATGGAACTTGTGAAAGGGGGAGAACCAGAAAGACATGGGACTTAAGTATTGAAGGCCAGTCTCAAAATACAGAGCCTTACAAAGGAGATAGCAAAGAACCAAGATATTTGGTGCCTTGCTGTACTGAAGAAGACCTGTCTGCCACAGCAGAATAAATACCAGTGCTGGTGCCACATAAAAAGCACCCAATACAATCTGCGGAGTAGCTTGTGTTAGGAAGGGCATCCAGCCATAAAAACCATGCCAGAGCAGACAGAGCCTGGTGTGGACCCTGGCCTTATCAGCTCCAGTCAAATTATCCAACTGATGCCGAAATGATGATGGTAATACCAACCTACCAAAGACCACTTCTGATTGATGAAAATCTGTTCAGCCATTTTCCAGTAATTTTGCAAACACAAAGACAAGTGATTACAATACCCTGCTTATGCTTAGTGAGCAGGGTAATTATTACTCCAGTGATACATATATTCATATTAATCTAATATCTTCATTTCTTTATTTGTTCTTTCATAGTTGCATGAGTTAGGACATCATCATCATTTTTATATATGTATGAAAATTAAAAGAAAAGCATTCTTTTTAATTAGTATTCAGATATTACATCATCAAGATGATATACTCTGTTTTCATTACATTGTTCATGTTAAAAGCTGTTACACAATTAAATTTAAGAGTTATATTTTTATTTGCACAGACATTAATTTACTCTTGTAAACATTTATTTTTTAGGGCATTGACCCATTTTCTTTGGACCTTTTAGCCAAAGAAGGCATTGTTGCTGTAAGACGAACTAAGCGCAGGAATATGGAAAGGTAACATTTTGTATAAAACATCGAGTTCATTTTTATTTATTTTTATGAAATTCTTTAAAGCTTACCCCTAAGATTTGATGAAACAAGAACAATAATTATTTAATTAAAACCGTTTATGAATTTTGAAAATAACAATGATTTACTGGAATTTTCTTTCTTTCAGGCTAGTTCTGGCCTGTGGTGGCTCTGCTATGAATAGTTTAGATGACCTTACAGTTGATTGTCTTGGTTTTGCTGGTATAGTTTATGAACATGTGCTGGTATGTGATAACTCTTGACACTTTTGACATACTCTGTATATAAACTAAATATATATATATATATAACTCATTTTTGAAATATGCCTGGGTCAGTTTGCACAAGTGTTTGAGAAGGTACCACATATATTATGCCCAAAGAATGGTAAAATATTGTATATTCATAGCTGACAGCATGAGATTATGCAATTGATATTTACAACTAGATTACAACAGCTCAGGACACAAGCCTGCTGTGTCTAGTAATTTTTACTTATGGACTGTTATTGAAATTAACTGACAGCCTTATTGAAATTAACTGAGATGAAACAGAACCTGTTATCAGCATCAGTGTCTGACCTCGTCTAGAGTCATACTAGAGTTAATGTGTTGTCAGTAGTTTGACACTTCACTATATTGAACACAGTTAACATTTTAAGTGTAGTGAAATAGATTTGTCTGAGAACTGAAAGCGGACTGTCTTGATGCACTGAAATCTTCAAATCCTAGTGAATTTGTCAATAACATTTGTAATAAGATATTTTAATGGGGATGTTTAAATTATAGTATTGTCTTTATTCATTCTGATAATGCCTTAAGAAGAATATATTATATAAATTTTGATCAATACTTCAACAATGGCTAAATATATTGAAATTAAGGTACTAGTTTGAAGTATTTACATGAATTTTCATTCTTTCATAGCATGCAAATATTTTTCATGTCAACCATTTAAAAGTGATGATAGGACACGTTTTATGAAATCAAGGACTGTGTGCTGGAGCATTGTCCTGATGAAACAAGACCCTTTCATCAGTTTACAAGGGTGTTTGGTCACGATGGCTTTTAGTAACTATCTCAGCAAGTTGGCACAGTACTCTCCATTGATGGTATGTCTGTTTTGAAGATAGTCAATAAACAATGCTTTTACATCCAAAAATCTGAGGCCATCACCCTCACTGCAGATGAAACAACCTTAGTCTTTCTTTGGAGCAGGTGAGGAGGAGTGTTTCCACTGCATGGATTGTCTCTCTAGCACTGGCTCAAAGTGATGAAGCCAGCATTCATCTTGGCTTAGGAATCGTTCAAGGAAACAAAGTTATTAAGAAGGGTTGAAATTAATGCATGCAAGATTTCACAGCTCTAGCATCACTCCTTCATAGTCAGCCTATGAAATTTTCAGCCTACTCTCATACAATAGCAGTGGTAAGTCTTGAGTGAATGAAAACTGTTTAATTTCACTTTTATCTTTCATACTGTATACATATAATATAATATATATATATATATAGATATATAAATATATAGATAGATAGATAGATATCTTTTTCTAATATTTTGTGAGAGTATTTTTGTCGGATTTCAATTAATGGGTGAGATTTTTATTAATCATTTTATGCTACACTTTCATTATTAGGGTGAAGACAAATTTACTTTTGTTGAGGAGTGCAAGAACCCTCGGTCCGTCACTATTCTTATTAAGGGACCTAACAAACATACAATTGTTCAAATCAAGGATGCCGTTAGAGATGGCCTTCGAGCAGTGAAGAATGCTATTGAAGATGGTGAGTTGATTTTATGGATGCCTACTACGATTTAACCCTTTTTGATACCAACCTACCTGGGACTGCCCTTGGTCCTATAGTACAAACCTTGTGTTATAAAGTGATCTAAATTAAAACCCTCTGTCAAAATTTCATGTTATGTTGCAAACGCCAGCTTAATAACAATAAAATTATTTTACTGAAGTCCCCATCATTTTCATAATTATTGAAACAAAAGCAGTGTATATCATCACAAATATAGTAATAAAAGGGTTAATCAGGTCTTAGAATTTGAAATACTTAAATTCAGTATATATTGGTTTCAAGAATTATTTAAACATTTATTCGTCTTTCATAGTTAGATAGAAATTATTTTAGTTTTTAAGTAGATAAAAACCTCAGAATTAAAAAAAATTTTATTTTTTTTCCACTAAAAGAATTAAAGAAATTTTTGTTTGGATTGTTTGAGTCAATTAATACACTCAACTAAAATGTCTAACCTTTTTAAAACTAGTTTATGGTATACGCCTTTCATGTTAAGAATGCAGCTCTAAGTGCATAACAAATGTTTAGTCTAGAACTTTATCCACAGTAATACTACTTAATCTGAAGAATGCATCAAATTAATAGGATACTTTAATTGAATGAGACTTTCAATTTTTTAAAGTAAATGTTTGGTGGTGGTGGGGTTCCTAACATGTTTCCATTGTAAATAGAATAATCACATATGTTTTTAGTCTATTTTTATTTCTCTGTTTTTTTCATTTTATATTCGGTGGAATTACACATCTATAAATGCACTAATATGCATATTGGAATTTCTAGTTTGCTTATGCTACCGTATTTTGTGGGTTTATAAAGCCATTCGTTACATATTTCTTTTTTTTTTGGGGGGGGGGGGACAGAATGAGTTAAATGTGGTCTCTGAAGATCCTAATAAAGTTTGAAAGTTGAATCAGATAGTGCATGTAGAAATATGCAAAAAGAAACATGTTCACATTTGTTATTGTATTTATATAAATATTATGCAGCTTTGGTTAAATTTTACTCTGTTTCTATTGATTTATGTATTTCACTTAAAAAGTGTGTTTGATTAACTGATGCCTTGTAAACAGCATCCAGTTCACACTGTAGAGTGGTTGGCATTGGGAAGGGCATCCAGCTGTAAAAACATTGCCAAAAATGACCTTGCCTGTGCTTGTGCCACATAAAAAGCACTCCGTCCACTCCACTGGGTCGTTGGTGTTAAGAAGGGCATCCAGCCATAAAAACCCTGCCAAAACAGACACAGAAGTCTGGTGCAGGCTCCGGTCAAACTGTCCAACCCATGCCAGCATGGAAGGCAAACATTAAACAATAATGATGAGGATTAGCTGCATTACCACCATTCAGTGACCACTCTTCAATTATCTTCTTACTTTGAGTTTTCCTCATACACAAGCAATATGTGGTATGTTTTACTAATCACCAGATAATTGTAATTCATTACAACCTCTTCTACCGCTCCTATTAATGCGTTCCAAACAGATTTCATTTTTGTCATTTTATGTCCACTTTTCTGGTGTATTGGATTGGTCATTATGGTCTGTTCTTATTTGGTGTTACTACCCTCCTAGAATGTTTAGAACCAGATCTCCTACATTTAATTTTTTTGCATGTTTTCTGTGGCTGGATGCCCTTCCTTTTGCCAACCACATTACAGTGTATTAGCAGTTGTATTTTATTGTGGTACCAATGTTAGAGAGGTTATCATTACTTGGCCAAAACCCTCTGTGTCCTATGTTGTCTCCATGCATTTTGTTATGGCACCAGGACTGACATGTGATAAGTTTTAACATATTAAATATTTTCATTTTACAAGGCTGTGTTCTACCTGGAGCCGGTGCTTTTGAAATTGCAGCATATCGTGAATTAATGAAATACAAAGAGGAAGTAAAAGGTCGTGCCAGACTTGGTAAGTTGGAATCGTATGTTACTGGAAAAGGGTGTTACAGAACTGATTGATCTTTAACACTTTAGCATTCAAATTGGCCATTTCCAATCCAAATATTCTACCTGTTTTATGTTTAAACTAGCCAGATTTGGCCTCTTATGCCTACTCAACAATGTCATTCTGAGAATTAACATTTACTTCATCATAATCACTATTACAATATAATACATGGTTAATACTAACAATGTGAACAGATAAGCATTACATTTGACTAAGTAATCTGAATGCTAAAGGGTTAAGTTCTTAATTCTTTATTGCCAGAATTATATTTCAATTTATTTCATAGACATTGAATTATTTTGTTTTTCAATAGTTCAGGTTTTTTTATGTTGCATTTATGAAGTAGATATCGTATTCTACACTTTTTTTTTTTTTTAGATATCATTTGAATATGATACTTTATTTACTTACCCTCCTTATTTTTCATTTCTAACAGGTGTACAGGCATATGCTGAAGCCATTCTAATCATTGTCAAGGTATTAGCCCAAAACTCTGGTTTGGATGCACAAGAAACCATGGTAAAACTTCTCCAGGAATACACATCTCCATCTCAGTCTGTAGGCTTAGATATCAAATCAGGTGAGACTTTTACAGTTATAAATTTGATCATCATTTCAACATCCATTTTTCTTTTTTGTATGGGGTCAAAGAAAATTCATTGAGGAAGATTTTTTTTCAGTTCAATGCTTTTCCTTCACCTGTTTCCACACAAGGCAACATTTCCCCCCAAGTCCTTAGAACAGGAGCAGCACAATGATCAGGCATGTTTTCATGGAATATTTCAAATAAATGAAATTGCAAGTATGATGACAATGTTTGTTGACAATTAGCCTGCGATGCCAAGACATGAAGGCTTGAACTCACACTCTCACCACATATGTATACAACCGGTTTCTTTCAGTTCCTTTCTACCACATCCACTCAAAAGTATTGGTTGCCTTGGGCAAGACATTTATCCAAAGTGGCTTGCCATGTGGTTGAACCCAAAACCACATGGTTGTGAAGCAAACTTCTTAACAACACAACCATATCTGTGCTTTCCAGAAATAGTTGTAAATATTATTTGTTTATTTATTTAACAGGTATAAGCAAAAGGTATTTTCGTGCAACACTATTATGAAATAAACTGTAGCAAAATTTATTGATTGATGTATAGGCACTTAACCTTCTCCTGCTTATAATTTAAATGATTTTGTCTGGTCAATTGCTATGTTTAACCAGAGTTAGAATTGCAGTTGGTACATTTTTACTAATTCCAGTAATTCTGACTGACTCAGAAATAGTTCCTGTTCCTGAAAACTTCTCTTTCAACTTCATCCATGAACATCATAAGAATATCCACTATTTTTTATATATATCATGAACATTATGAATGTATATTATTATTATTATTACTACTACTTTTGTTGCTCATATCATCTTCCCAAATTAAACTTTGTTTGTTCTTTCATTTGCTTTAATCATTTGGCTTATATACCAGGATTTACCTCTTTAGTTCTTAGCAATAGTTTTCCATTTTCTGTCAGTTATATATAGCCACCATTCCACCACCTTATATATATATTTATTTATATATATATTTATTTATATATATATATATATATATATATACATATATATATATATATATAATTGACACAGGAATGGCTGTGTAATTAAGAGGTTTGCTTCCCAACTTCTTGAGTGGATTTGGTAAATGGAGGCTGAAAGAAACTCATCATGTGTGTATGTACTCCTTGTTGTCTTGACATCATGGTACTTGGAAGTAGTCTGTTTCCAGTTTTTGAAAATGTCTCTGGTGATGAGGAAATATTAACTTTGTCTGGAAATGGAAGGGTGGTGAAAGAAATGGCATCTAGCATTAATAATAATCTGCCCCAATGTATTCCATCTGACTCATGCAAGCATGGAAAAAATTAATGTTAAAACAATGATGTATATTGACACCCATTATTTTGACAAAAGCATTTTGAAAAATAAATTGACAACTATGTACAGTTATTATGCTGTTGTTATGTTGTTTACTCTTCATCTAGTTTATGGTGAGGCTGGAAAATAGAGGTTTAAAAACCTTATTAATAGTGTTAGTATTATTGAGGACTAAGTATATCTAAATGCTTTATTTTTTTCAGCCTAAGGATCTTGAAGCTGTACCACTCTTTATCACTGATTTAAATACAGTATGTGTTTAAGAATAGTTAGACTGGATATCTTCTAATTACTATTGCAGATGTTAAACTAAATTTTATTTTAACTTACTCCCTCTACTTAGTTTACTCAGAGTATCAAATGTACACTTGTCTG
Organism: Octopus bimaculoides; assembly: GCF_001194135.2. NCBI lineage: Eukaryota > Metazoa > Mollusca > Cephalopoda > Octopoda > Octopodidae > Octopus > Octopus bimaculoides. The sequence goes on along the minus strand of NC_068986.1, from coordinate 77,076,159 downwards.
AGTCCCAAGTAAAATTAACTTCAGGAGAAGTAAAGCTTATATTTTTTTCCCTCTTACTGCTGCCATTTTATGTTACTTAATAGTGTTGTTAATGTCATATTTTAAATGTTGTCTCCTTCCCTCCCTCCCTCTCTCTCTCTCTTTTATTCTCCTTCCCCATTAAACTAAACTGGTCTCCCTACTGTGCTATATTAAAAAAAAAAAATGTCAACTTGCAATTTTTTTTTCTATATTCAAGCTAGTTGTCTTTGTGTTGCAGGTGAAGCTATTATGCCTATTGAGAATGGTATTTTGGACAATTACAGAGTGAAAAGGCAGTTGCTGCATTCTTGGTAAGTTATTTATTGTTGGTGAATATATAAAATGTCAGAAATATGACTACCTAGTTTGCGTGCATATTTTATATATATTTTAGGAAATAGTAATACTGAATACTTTCCAATTAGAAACCTAAAAAATAAAATGATGCTCAACTGATTAGTATATTTTAAGCTTATTGATATAATTTTACCACAGAATTAAATGTTTTGATAAATTTATACTTTGTTTGATGTGTGTTTGTTTTTGTGTCCAAATTTTATTACTGTTTTAAATGTTTATATATATTTTTTCATTTTCAGTACTGTTATTGCCAGCAATCTTTTATTAGTAGATGAAATCATGAGAGCAGGGATGTCTTCTTTGAAGGGTACTTAAAGAAAAAATCTATTTGTGGTAGTATTTAACATTCATGTTTCAAAACTTGTTTCTACACATTCTCTCCATCTGGTCTCTCGCTGTTCTGCATGAATGACATTCAACTGTGACTTCAGTCTGGCCACTACTACTACTACTAGTGGCTTCATTAGTTGCCACAGCTGTCTGGTCTCCGTCACCACCAACTTCTGCTTGATACATAGTGTTAACACTACCTTTGTATCGCATTCAGTGTTACTATTTTGCTTCTAATAGGATACTTAGTTAAATTCATGCCATTGCTATCTAAAATCCAGAGTAAATTAAAAGGAAAGATTTTTCTACTTGTTCCTGTCTGCCATACAGCTGCAAAATGCAGGTGGCATTCAACTATTCCATGCAGTGTCTTTGTCAGTTTTTTCCTTGTTTCAAAATATCACATTTTACAGTTCTCACAACATATCTGTAACTGGCTTTAAAAAATAAAAACAACTGAATCCCTTTAAATTCTTTTACATTGTTTTTCATTTGAATTATTGCTTAACCATTGTATATTGTTATTCCATGTTTGGAAGGTTGTGATAAATTTGAACAAAGTAAAAGTAAAAACAGGTTTTTCTTTTTTACTTCATTCTTTTTGTTCTCTTAGCTCCTCCAGTGTTGTCAGCACAACATGCAATACACCTTTTGCAGACATCCCCTTTGCTCACCTTCCTCCTCTCTCCACTCAGACCAACTCCCATTGGTATCATGTCATCCTGGAACTTACCGTCCCATGTCTTCTTTGGCCTTCCTCTCGGTCTTTTTCTTCCTCCTGTCATCCACTGCATCATAATAGTAACATGTCTCTCCTGCAATAACCAAAGCACATGGCCAGTGAACCATATCTACCACTTATCATCATGCCCTGCAAACTTCGCACACCTCCTCTTGTCGTCACCTCTTTGTTAACTCCAGTACAATTTTTAAAGGTTCTATAGTTTTCAGGAATTTGTAATACCACATTGTTTACGAGAAGCTTGCTTGCATTTGTAGTTTAGAAGTGCTGAAGTCATCTTGCCTGAAATCAGAATATATCATTTAATTTGTTGGCGCCAATTTCCCCCCATACAACATTTGTAGCCATTAAAAAAGGAATCATTCTTATTGTCTCCTTTTTTTTTTTTTCAGCTGTTTGACAACATTAGAGCAATATTTTGTTCCAGATCCTTACATTCTGAGTTCAAATCCTACCAAAGTCAACTTTGACCTTTATCTTTCTGGGATCTATAAAATATTGGGAGTAATTTAATCAACTGCCAGGGCAGTTAAAATAGCAAATACCATCTGAAATTTTATCACATTTGGGTCATAGTAGCTGTTTAGCTCCAAATTACCACTGTTCCTACAGACAGGTTAAGTGTTCCAGTTATGACCTCCTGTCTTTTATCCATATGTTTTGTTCATAATTGTTTTGTCACAACTATGATCATTGTATCTTATATTCAGATACAGTATATCAAGGATTACATTATCCAAAATCCTTCACGTTTTTAATATCTTGGTGTGACATGAAGGATATTTGATTGCTTTTTTCTAATGTGTCGAGCGACCATGTAGAGGTTCCTTCAAAGTCTTCATCATTGCTGCCATTATTAAGAAAAGTAGAATTCAACATCTGCCGAGGTCAACTTTATCTTTCAGGTTTGATAAAATAAGTACCAGTTGCTCACTGGAGGCGATGTTATTGATTCGCCCCCTCTTCCCCAAATTTCAGGAGTAGGGAGGTTTAGTGCTGGGGTTCTCTACCACTTTTTAACTATGGACCCCTTTGATTACTACTTTTTTTTAATGGACTCCCATAGCCATTCGTTGTTTAAAATCTAGTTTTATAGAAACTTCTTTCGAAATTCCTATTTTGTTTTTCACATTAAATTGAGAAAGAGACCTAGTTGTTTTTCGCAATACATCTAAAGCAAAATTATTTTCAGGGGCTTATATGGACCCCAGTTGAAAACCTCTGGTTTAGTGTCTTTTGTAACAGAAAGGATTATTAAGAGAAATTATGAGTGATGGATCGACAGAATCGTTAAAGGATTGGACACAATATTTTGGCGTATTTCTTGCAACTCTGTATGTTCTGAGTTGAAATCAACTCTACAGTCTTGTCTTTCATTCCTCTGGGGTTGGTAAAATGGAATAACAGTCAGCCACTGCTGTTGATAGATTTGACTGTTCATGTACCCTCAAATTTCTGGTCCTCTGTCAATGTTAGAAATTATTATTAAACAGTGAATGGAATAAAACTAGCAAAGCATTTAGTTCATTTCTTAAGTCAATTTTATATTTCATCATCGTGGGGGTCAATAAAATAAAACCCAATCAAGTACTAGATATTTTATCGACTGTTCACCTACCTTCAAATGAGTGAACTGTACCAATGCTGGAATTTTAACCCTTCGTTTGTCACCTGACTTTTCCGAACATGGTTAGTCTCATTGGGTGTTTTCACACCCCAATACAAAAATGTATATAGTTTTAGTATTATGTAAAAAAACCTCATTCTTTGTTCAGGATATATCTGCAATCACTGCCGAGAAGTTTGAAATCCTTGTAGCTGGTTAATATAAAACAATACAATAAAGTAAATGATAAAATTAAAGAAAAACTAAAAAATCTTGGATTCAGATCACATTCATTTTGAAAATACCCACAATGCATCATTTTGTGGAATTTTTTAACATCTATTAATATTAGAAAATAACAACAGGCAATCCTCGTTACAATATGCATTAAATCAAAATTTGAACGTGGAATAACTAGACAAAACTGACATCTACCTCCCACGACAGCACCACACCACTTGCAACACATCCTCAAAGAGTAGAGGAAGGGAACAAAAGGTAAAAAAGAATAAGTTGCCCACTAGAAATTGAGTATTTTGAAAAAAATTGGATTGATAACACATTCCATGTGACTAACGAAAGGTTAAGAAATAATTTTAATGTTACTAATTGACTACCACGACCCAATTTCACCTCTTGTTCAAAGCATTTATATAATTTGGATGGTTTATCTCTAGAAAAATGAACCAATCCGACTAGTTTCTGATCTTGTAAGATTTTCGTCAGGAAAAAGAATGAGATTTCTGTCCACATTTGTGGCTAATAGCTATTTGTACTGAATACAACTGGTCTGTCTAAAAATTCTATGTAGTGCACTATTAATTTATCCACATCGCTAAAGCTTGACTGTTATGCAAATCCCACCAGTTCAAATGTCCTAGTTGGTTTACTCCAACTTCTTTATAATATGAATTTGATTCACAGTTTCTATTTTGTTTTTCACATTATCCTGTGTAGGTTGAACTATGTAAAATGCTAGGGAAAGAAACCAAGTTGTTTCTTACAATACATACAACTAATGCAAAAGTTTTTTTTTCATGGGCTCTTGAAATATTGTGGATCCCCAATTTACTATTTCGCTGTGTGAACCTCCAAAAGAGCTGTAAATCTTTGTGAACAAAAAAATGTATTTTCGTTCTTTGAACGTTTTCTTCCCCAATTTTTCTTTCCATAGATACATCTGTACTGTAGCCGCTTTTTACTTTTCACGGCGAAGCAAAATTGTATGGTGTGTGTGTAATAAATAAATATATATATATATATATATA
>NC_068986.1:77062807-77071728 GCF_001194135.2 Octopus bimaculoides | reverse complement strand
ATATATAAATGTTATGTATGTATGTAAAGGTGTGTATTTATTTCAAATTATCTCCCCAAAGCGCTATGTAGTGCATTATAAATATAAACTCTGTAAACGCTTGTGCTACTGCTACCAGCGTAAGTTTCTTGAAAGCTATTTATGGTATTAGAAATTTTTGACAACTATACAGTAATCTTTAAAAAATTATATTGGAATCAAGTCGTTTGTGCTGGTGTAATATATCGCAAATGCGATAGGACTGTGCCATGTTGGAGAGAGAAACAAGCTAAGATATATTTCACTAACAGGTAAGTAGTCTTTCAGACACGCTTGGAAATCTACCAGTTAAAAGGATTTTATGAGAATTAGGTAAATGACACCTGAATAAACAAACATTCAAAGCTTGCATTTATACTCTGTGAGTGCTTGTAATATGTGTGTGCGTATAATGTATGTACGTGAGTTTGTAATATTAAGTGTATTGTATACCTATGTAGGTGTGTGTTAGTAATATATAATGTATATGATATACATACAATAATGTGTGTGTGTCGCTGATTAATAAGGTAAGCTATGAGGCACCGTAAGTATGAGGATATGATAGTGATGTTAGTCATCCGCGTTTATCTAAATATAGTATTCATCAAATGCTTAGTCTTGGATCAAATAACCATGTCCTCTGTTTTGTTGTTTTCAAGAAACTCTTTTTAATTTTTTTTTTTGTTGTTGTTTTTTTGTTCGTATCTCAACCAAGTTCCTGTCGAAAAATACCCCCCCCCCCTAATCTACGCTAATTGTACAAATTAAGTTTCTCTATCTGGGCGTGTTTGTGTGTATTTGTGTAATGCATATCTAACTGGGAGAGGCGAATTAGCAGAATCAGTAGAGCGTAAGAGGAAATGTGTAGTATTTGCTCCAGCTCTCTGTACTCTTTAAGTTCACATCTCGCTGTGGTCAGCTTTGCCTTTCATTCCTTTCTGGGGGTAGATAAAATAAAATAGCAGTCGAGGGGCGGTGGATAGGCAGAATTATTAACACATTGAACGACTTGTATTTTTGTTTTGGTACTTTGAGTTTTTGGGTGGTAGACAAAAATCATTGACCAGTTTAACACAATCACCCGGTCCTTTGGTTTCCTTTAACAGTTTACTCTGTTGCAAGTATTCCCTCCCCGTTAGTCTCGGAGAGACTGAGAAAAAAAAAATAAAGGATCACATCACGTTGGTGGTGGTAATGAAATGGACACATAAAGCTGTTCTCTCACATTTTTGACAATTTAGAGGTTGGGAAGGGATCTATCTTCCTGACTATATAGTTGAACACACTTGGGATGCTGACGATGCTGCTGGTAACGTTAAACTCCAGGTTAATCCTAACTGAGCAGACCTGTAATTAAAAGTATTCCAGTCGTGATCACTCGGTATTGTTAAAGCTATTCCTTTTAAAGCCTAGCCAGGCTCATGGGCCCGGTTTCTATGGCGTATGTGTTGCCCCCAGCTGGACGTGATGCCAGTCCATCGCAGCTTTACTCGAGAAAGAGTTGGGGCGAAAGAGTACAACAGGGGTCGTCACCTCCCCCTGCCGGAGCCTCGTGGAGCTTTAGGTGTTTTTGCTCAATAAACACACAACGCCCGGTCTGGGAATCGAAACCGCGATCCTCCGACCGAGAGTCCGCTGCCCTAACCACTGGGCCATTGAGCCTCCACTATGCAGAATTACATTATTTAATGTCTTTACTTAAGATAGATGAGTGTAATTTAAAGGAACTTAACGAGTCACAATGGCTGCTACTTTTGATTCGTTAAGCGACCACGTAGAGGCTCCTTCGTTGGCTTACACACATTTGGGTAGAGTGAACAGCTGGTGTTCGAGTAGACTAAACAGGATCTCAAAAATATAATACGTATGAGTGGTTTCTCGTTGCTTACGCTAGGCTCGTACTAGCACTTAAATTCATTGGGCCTAGCTAAAGGAATAATGAACAATTACTTAAATAATCCTATAGCCCGCCAATTCAGTCAGCTGTTACTTTAAACAAATGGATGTAAATTTCTTTATCAACTACAAGAAAATTATTTCTAAACAATAGTATAAGATTACACATTTTGAATATAGTCAATTACCTCAACCCCAGCATATGACTAGTATTTACTTTATCAATTTTGAACGATGAAAGGCAAAGTTAGTCTTTAGCTCAGAACTTAAGGAGACCAAATAAATGCTGCTGTACCAACTTTGCTAACCACGTTCTTTTAAGCATGTAACACTATCACATGTTTTGGAGTTAGGGAGAGAGGAAATGAGAGCGTAGGTGTCTTCAGCAGAGAATGTTTTATTTCCCCTCTCTACTAACACTGGTGTAGTGGATGGATAAATGTATAAGATAGAAGAGAGATAGCTGAGAAGTCACAGGTTTGTATCTTGTAAACAGCACTTAATTTTGAAATGGTGAAGGGCAGTGCTACATACTTAATGTGGTGATCAAAGAAATTTTAAATAATTAAAATTTTTCCAGTAATGGGAAGGAAAATTTATCATAATGGTTAATTCAGCTCGAGAAAGACGGAGGGAATAACTTCGAATTTAAGTCAATTAAAACTAGAATGTGGACCACGCAACAGGAGAGGAGTCTGATCTTGGCAGTATAGTGACAACTTTGGAAATGGTTCGGTTTTATGAAACTGCTCGGTGAACATATATACCGTAAAATAGAAATTACTAGTTGCTGCCAGCAGCAGAAGCACTGTGATGTTAAGTGCTTTGTTAAGCCTTTTATCCCTTTCTGGGGTCAATAAAATAAAATAGCAATCGAGTACGGTGCCTCGGTATTTTAAAGCTATGCATGGCTATATTATCTAATGTCTTTACTCAAGAAGGATGAGTTTAATTTAAAGGAGCTTTTCCCCAAGCGGAGCTATCTCTATAGATTTGTAAATAAAGCAATTTAGTTAGCCGTGAGGGAAGGAATAGATTTGACGTTTCAGGAAAAGTGGTTCGCCATAGAAGGGTTATAATGTTTTAGACATAGCTCTAAATCGGATTTCTCCTCTTCCACACTGCATACTTATTTTTACCATTTCTGTAAACTGATGGTATTTAGTATTTGCCTACATAGACCTCCACTAAGGTCTTTCAGTTCTTCTATATCACTTCATATACAATACACTAAACGGACACTGAGTTTCATTTGTGGAACCATCTAGTGCAATGTCCGTTGGATATTCTTTGTAGTTCCTTATATTCAGTTATACTTCCGTCGCCAAAGATTTTGTGTTACTAATGATGAATCTTTAGCCTTTTTCTTTTTTTTCTTTTTTTTTTTTTTTTGCTGTGTAGTCTCCAGAGTTGTTTCACCTCAGGTTAGTTTTGATCAAGTTGACACATGGTCAAAGGTTTTCTAGCCAACTCGAATTACATTGCGCGCCACTTAAATCGCAGCAAGTCTTTTTAGAGTCGCTTGTATACTGACAGAATTGAAAGCATTTTACTTTCTCATGCTGTTATTACAATAATAAATGAATGATCGTTGATTCAACATGACATATCGTTGCAAAAGCAGTAGTATCTTTCATTTTTTTAATTTTTCATTACAATCTTTAATTTTTTGATAAAAACTTTAAAATGTTTGTTTAAATAAACCCATTTCAAGAAGGTATCAAGCGGGCCGCAAGATAAAAGTCTGCGGACCGCATCCGGCCCGCGGGCCTCATGTTGGCCAGCCCTGATCTAGGAATACATTATCTAATGTGACATTTATTATTTCTTTTTCCACACAGCTAACTGTGACATGAGGGAGATTTGGTTACTATTATTCACAGTTTGAACATTTCATTAGTGCTCTTTTTTCCATTAGTTTGATTCTTCTTTTAGATAGAAGTATAGAAGTTCCGTTGGAATCAAGTCCACAACGTGCCTCTGGTTTCTCTGTCATAAGATCTTCATAAGCTTTTCTTTAGTAAACTTGTTGCTCATGTTGTGTTGTACTTGCCATCGTGGTCGTCGTCGTCATCGCCGCCACCACCTGATGGAAGAGTCCTGCGATTAAAGATGTTCCAGCCATGATAACCCCATCTTTTCAGATATGTGTAGAACTACAGTATCCAACATGTCTTTCATGCTTAAAGACCGCAGGGTATGATTGCAATGATATTTGGCTACTATTTCCACAAGATTGTAATATATAAGATAATTTTGAGAACCGTGGATGCAAGTGAGTTCTGTTATATTGGACATGCTCCTTCTTCGTGACGAAGACAGAACTCAGATCTTAAGAGAGGTAGGTATCTAGAAATTCATCTTGGAATAAACTCTCCAGTTGATGAATCTAAAGTTATAGTTGAGTTTGAATCGACAGTCCTTGTGTGTGTGTGTGTGTGTGTGCGTGCGCGCGCGCATGCATGCGTGTGTTTGAAAGAAATATGCACCCGATATTTTTTTGCTACGTTTTCAATGTTTGAACGTATTTGTGATAAGCAAACCCCCCTTTCTTATTCGGTGGAAGTGACCCGCTCTCGTTTCTTATTTTTGATGTTATTAAGTGTTGAATATCCTAATTCACATGAATATGAAGTAGAAATTGCAACAAAACTGATAAAAGTCTTCTAGCTGGTAGTTCGTTGGTTACGATGACGAGGGCTCCAGTCGATCCGATCAATGGAACAACCTGCTCGTGAAGTTGACGCGCAAGTAATTAAGCTCACCACAGACACGTGTACCCTTAACATAATTCTCAGGAAGATTCAGCGTGACACAGAAAAGGCTGGCCCTTTGAAAGACAGGTAACACTCATTTTTGCCAGCTGTATGGATTGGAGTAACGTAAAATGAAATGTTTTGCTTAAGGACACAACGCGCCGCCGGGAATCGAACTCATGTTCATGTGATTGTGAGCCGAATACTCTAACCATTAAGTCCCTCGCCATTATTTTTTTTAATCTACAATGGGAGTATCCCTCTTGAATAGCAATCCAAATGAATCAATAGTTAACCAGCATGCTTGATTTTAAGTCAGCAATTGGATATAAATACCAATCCCTCTTCTTTACATAGTTTTATAACGGTGATCTATCCTATTTATATGGTGATTATTCTCCCGAGTAGACTTCGTAATCAACGTCGGTTGGTCATCAATTTATAACGAGTTCGAACTTGGAAAAGATAATAGATATAAATGTTTATTGAATAGAAATCTATGGTGATAAACCCGTCACTTATAACTTAATTATAAGTATTATCACTATACATAAATCTAAACTTAGGCTGCGTAAACGCCGTGATGACTTATACACCAAAACGCTGAACGCGTATTTATGTTGAAAATGTATAAGCTCGCTCTTTTTCACCGCTATAATAACAGTTTCATATTTACAGATACAAAATTCATTAACAGGTTGAAGAAAATGAAGAAAAAAGAAATTATTTATTTACTAAATTAGTTTATCTGCGTACATTTAATATTTACAGTACATTTTATAAGTCAAAGAAAATTGTCGTAGAGAGTTACGACATAAAATTTATATTAACTAATTCTTCCATACTAAGCTACTAGAGTTTTACACAACAATTTAAAAAAGCTTTGTTGAATTAAGTAATAGACATGGCATAACAATAGCCAATATCTCAAGAGAGTGAGTGGATCTTTCTGATTTGGCGGACACCATTTGTTTTCTAACGAAACACTTTCAAACTTGGGACACTGGTAGAATGTGTCATATAAAACATCTTTTACTCTTAGTGTTGTTGAGTAAAGTTTATATTTTTAAAGTTATTTCGTGTTAGCGAAAACCATTTCCAGCAACAGATTGTCTCCTACCATGTAGGAAGTCAAAGAGCCATTCTCTGAGTTTTTCTAAGATATCAAGATTCCTTAACTTATGACAGATGATTCCATGAACAATCTCACCGAACGCCTTAACAAAATCAAGGTATATACAGTCAATGTCCTTTCCACCCAAGAGATTATTAAGAATAGTGTTACGGTGCTAATTGTGAAATAGGTAATACGGTAACAGTTGTAAAAGTTCAGTTCAGAAACCATGCTGTATATCATCTATGAGGTTGTTTTCTACAAAGCATGTACTAATTCTATTTCAGACAATGCGTTTGATAATTTTAGATGTGTGAGCGAAACAGGTCTGTAGTTTTCAGCTTCAGTCTCACTACCTTCCTTTGTGTATAGGGCATTACTATTGTGTCTTTTGATAGTTCTGAGCATTCGCCGGTATCTAGCGACTTTTGAAATAGTATTTTTAAATGGTTTCACGAGGCTGTTTTTGCACGTTTTTCGTAGTATGTCTGTGAGACCATCCTGTCCAGATGCCGGGTTTGAATCTCAGTCATTAACTGTAAGTTGAGTTCTGAGGATCAAAGAATTCATTTGGCTCATATGTTATTTTGTTAACTATAGGTTGGAAAGATGCACTGTAATAATGTTGACTCAAGAATGTGCATATTTGTGATGCATCATTAATATATGATACATTTTGATCCATTAGATAGCCAATCTGGTTATGCGTAGCTGATTTTTGTTTAGCAAAGGGGAAATATTATAGAACTTAGAAATAAATTTTATATTTTACACTGCTCGTTGTTCTCTTAGCGAAGTTTCTTTTTCATGAAATAGTTTTAGGTCCAGTTCGATGTTCTTTTTTCTTTTCTCAATCTCAATTGCTGAGAGAGTTTGGTTTTATAGTTGTTTTGTTGGTTTGGTTATGTTACACATTGGTATCCGTCTATCTCACGGAATCAAGTACTTGCTGGAATAGGCGTGTTTATATGGGGCATGCTTTCAACAAATCCTGATTAACTCTTCGTACAGAAATTTCATTCTTTCGTTAACACTGAGATTGCCAATTTGTTTCGAGGATTTCAGTTTCGATTTCATTCCACTCGGCCTTACTGAAATTCAAGTTCATGAGGAGTGAGTCATGTTTGATGTTATTTGCCCTCTTTGAACTGTATACAGATAATTGTATAATTTTGTGGTTGGAAATAGCTGTGGGAATGATCTGAACATTGTGAGTGAAGTCTGTATCGGTGGTAAAGACTAGGTCGAGTATGTTTTTATCCCTAGTTGGACGGATAATGAATTGTTGCATGAGGAAGTCTTTTAGTAGTATCGAAAAGAGCATTCATATCTCTCCTGTTCAGCTGTATAACTTCTGGTTGGATAAAATCCTCAGGCCAGCTGAAATGAGGAAAACTAAAAACCCCTGCTAAAAGTACATTGGCCAGTGAGCTGGTCTCATTTGAAGTTTGGCTTATGAGCGACAAAGCATCTTTGATCTCCGTGGCTAGCTGCATCAGGATGACAGTAGGTAATACCTATGATCAAATTGAGGTCTATCACATGCATTATTAGTGTATCGCACACTGTGTTGGAGTGGGAGAGAAGGACATTTGTTGCCAGGTCATCTTGGATGAAAATCGCTATTTCCCCTTGTTTCCATATTCTGTGGTCAGTTCTGAGTAATACATATCCTGACATATGTACTTCCACATCCAATATGCCTGGGGTCAGGTGCGTTACATTTAGTGCAACACATGTCTTTTCTCGATGTACGAGGTCTCTCTTGCTGTGCAAGTTCTCTATGATATGATACCTATGTTCAATTTGTGAAATGTGAAACACCTTGTACATTTGGCATTATCATAGAGTTGAATTTGTGGGTTAATGACACCAATGATGTGTGGTTGCGCACTGGAGTAATAGCAGTGGTTGGTGCTGTGTGAGAGTTAGAAGTCATTTTTATTTCTTTTGCCAGATTCATCATTGTTTGCGGCTGTTGATTTTACAGCAGATATCTGAGTGACATCTGTTTTACAATAAAAGTCTGGACCAACACTGCCACCGTAAGGAATTTTTCTACTATAGATTTGGTGGTGATTTGAAGTTATGCTTTTACTAGTGCATCGAGTTCCTAAAAGATTAGTGAAGGGACAGTCACACATCAGACATAACCTTTCGTGTTGGGAAAGCGACAGATTTTAGGATTCCGGGTCACATGTGTAGTAGTTATTAAGTGTGATTTAGCGTTTAGTAGTGATGGTGGTGGTGGTGGTGTTGTAAGATGTGTGGTTTGGCGTTGGCTGGTATTGTACGAATTGTGCATCTTGTTCTTGGAAAATGGGTGAAGCTAGTCACTGCGTATGCATAGTTTCGTGTGTTCATGATTTTACTTTCGGCAAATTTATCATGGAGCTGACAGGTATACATTCAGATTAAAGTGGATAGTGGGGGGTGGGGGTGGAGTGGTTCTTTACTAATTGGAGTAGTAGTAGTGGTAATGGTAGTAGCCGTAGAATAGGATGACAATGGTGATGATGGATCTCTTGTGTTATTCTGAGAAGAATTTGAGTGACCTGATTGTGGAAAAGAGCTAGAGATTGTATTGTTTAATAGCTCATCAATTGTTCTAGTATTGAAGAGTGACTGCCAATACCGATCATGTTGTTGCTATTGTCTAGTTGTGGTAACGGTAATAACAGTAGAACATAATGACAATCATCCAAAAATCTTTTCCAGTTATCCATTAAAAAGATGTGGAAAAGGTGTCCAAATTTCTGGCGTGAGGTTTCATATAGTGTTAATTCAAAAAACCCCCTCTTGCGCCAGAAACAAAAAACCCTAAATTCATTATATTCCCTTTCTATCAATGTAAAGACAGAATCTCCACACAAGAAAGAATCAACAAGGAGAATCTTTTCATAGAGAAATTCCAACCATTTCTTAACACACACACCCCTCAGTGACCTTATTTCTCTATGAACAGACACAAACTTCCTGTTGAAAAAGAGTTCATAACTCCAACTAAAAACACTTGTCTCCCCTTACACACACTTCCTGTTTTGACACCACATTTCCTGCTTAACACAAACTTTTAACCCTTTTTTAAAAACCTAACAAAACTCTCAACTCTCATGCATCCTTATTTTTCCTAC
>NC_068986.1:77055301-77061901 GCF_001194135.2 Octopus bimaculoides | reverse complement strand
ACACACACACACACATCCACATTCTCATGTAAACACGCAAGTATATAAACAAATGTATACACACACTCATTATATATGAATATACTTTTTGTCTACTAAATTCCCTTCACAAGACAATAGTAAACCTGATCATCCAAAGACTACAATAATAATAATAATAATAATAATAATAATAATAATAATAATAATAATTATAATAACAATGATTTCTTTTATTTGCCACAAGGGCGAAGGGTGAGAGGGACAATACAAAGAGAGACATGAAGTATTGGGGTTTACATATGATAGCATGAAAAAAAAAACAGTATACACTGTATACACTAGTAGAAGGGATGTATACACAGTATACGGCACTGGAAGTAGAGGGGAAAGAGTGATAGAAATGGGGTCCTTCTGATACAGGAGGACCTCTGGAGATAATCGACGAACCCCGCCATCAAAGATCACCCTCAATACCAGAGGCGAGTGTCCTCTCTAACATCTTTCTTCCGACTGAGAGTGGTACTATCCACTCATGCCATTTTCTCAACTTTCACCCACCTTTTCATAAATTCACTCGAGGACAGCACCTCCCTCTCTACCCTTAATTTTCTTTTCAAGTGCAACTTGAAAAAGTCGATGAGGGCTTCACCAAAAAGCAATGTTTCTGTCCTCGTTCCTTTTAGCCTTGTCCACCAGACAACTTCTTTCGCCACAGCCACCAGACAAAGGAAAACTGCCTTGGCTGCTCGATTAAAGGAGGACACCGGGACAATCATCATTATGGACTCGGCCGACAGACGAATCCGTCCCATACGCAACAGCAGGTGTTCGACATAATCCCACAAGTCAGCAATTCCCGGACACTGAACGAGTGCATGCAGAACAGTTTCGTCGCTCTGAGAGCACCTCGGACAAGCCCGTCTGACAGCATATCTGTGTCTGTAGAGTTCATCTCGAACCGGTAGCGTCCCCCAGTAGCATTGCCAAGTCAAAGACATCGGGAAATTATCCTCAATAGTCCCCGGCCGGAAAGTCCTCCAGCACAGACTTGCCAGTTCGTATTCGTCGACGCTTAGGGTCTCCTGAAGACGTCGTCTCACTTCCCCGCTACTAATCCTTTATATATAGCTAAAGTGGAACAGCCACCAATCTTATTGCCCAACTGGTAGAGGACAGTGAGCGCCTGACGACATTCTAAGTGCTAGGCGCCCAGTCTTGGTCTATCCTTTACTCAGTACTGCAGCTTCGTCAAGGAGACGAGCTGCGGAAAGGCGTGTCCCACAAACGGAGCCCACACGCGTTCATCATCTAGAAATCGTTGCAGGTGACGCAACCTGAGTGAGTGTCTGCGCATCAAAAGCCATGGCATGCCTAAGCCGCCACGCAGAGGTAGTTGGCAGCAAACCGACCGCCGAACCATTGGAACGAGTCCCTTCCCCAAGAAAATAAATAAGATACACTCCAATCTAATCAAGTAGTAATTGGGGCAACGGTCAGACGATAAATAATGACAGAGGCGATGTAGGCATTCACCACCTCTGCCCGACTTTTCAAGGACAACTTTCTCTCAGCCCATTTCTGGGTAAGATAGGCCACTCTGTTCATCACTCCTTCCCAGTTCTTATCCATCTGGAGGTCGGGACCAAATCATACTCCGAGCGGTTTAACTGGTTCATCAGTCCAGCGTCCGAAGGCATCGATCTGCCTCTCTAGGTGCCCAGTTACAATCCCACAGACTTCTCGGCGTTGATTTTGGCCTCTGCAACTGACCCATATTCCTTTACAACGAAGCTGACCGTCTCCACTTCGAAGGCTTCCGACACCATGACGGTGACGTCATCCTTGTACGCCGACACTGCCCTCCCGAGTCCAATTTTGAAAGCGAGGCCTCTTAACTGTTCCAACTTCAGCAGCCGTAGCTCGAGAGGCAGTACATACAGAAGAGGTGACAGCAGGCAGCCATGACGGACCGAACGTGCGATGCTAAACGGTTCCATTTATTTTGATCACCAAGCAGGTACCGCTGTGCATTATAGCAATCCAGCCTCTAAAAACGGGTCCGAAACCGGTTGCTTTAAGGACGGCTTCCAAGTAGCGATGGTCAACCCTATCAAAAGTTTTCGACTGATCTAAATTGATCAGGGCCCCACCGAAGCCAACTTTAGTTCCAGCCCTCTCTACAATATATCCCATAAGGTGGAGGTTGTCGTGGATAGACCTGTTCGGCATTGCGCACGTTTGTGCCTCCCCGACCAGACTACCAGCGACAAGCACCAACTTTTTCGCTAACACCTTGGCCAAAATCTTAAACTCTATCTTTAGCAAAGTTATGGGCCGAAAATTCCCTAGCACGTCCCCATTGCCGGCGTCCTTTCTCAAAAGTGTTACTACACCCAGGCTAACAATACTGGGAATTCTCCTGTTCTGCTGCCAGTTACTGTAGACGTATGCCAAGAGGCTGCCAAACAAATCTGGCATGAAAGCAGACTTCGTAGGGCAGACCATCCAAACCGCACGATTTGCGACCTGTGCAATCGCTCATCACCTCCCGTATTTCAGTGGCTGTAATCGGCTTTTCGCAGAATCTGGTAGGCCGTCTAGGTACGAAGTAAAGTCTGTTACCGTCACCGCCCCATCACCCTCCTCAAACAGCTGCGCAAAGTGCTGCTGGAAAGCCGCACACATCTGCTCAGAAGCGAGTAGCACGCGTCTGTCTTGATCCGTGAAAGACTTGATCGTGGTTTTGTTTCCACGTTGGGTCTCTACCGTTCGGGCACATCGGACGGCTTCGTATTTTAGCGCACAGGTCTTAGCTCTGAAAACGCACCCTTCATTTTTCGCCTCAAAGAAATGGTCCAGGGCCATTCTCGCTGCTAACACGTCGGTCGCAATGTCTTTACTAATAGCTTCTTCTAGTTAGTTAACTAGTTCTCCTTCTAATCTATTTCTTTCTATTGCTAAATCTTTGCTAAATGCTGTTGATTCTATTCTAATCGCTCTCTCCAGAGCGGTTGTTGACGAGAACCCCCGTCAACTGTCGCTTAACTAGTTCGGTAATCCGATCCCTGTAGACTTTGCGAGCCGATAAGGACGCATTCAGCTTCCAGTAATCGGGTACCTATCTACGGGTCCAAGCTATATCGACTGAGCATATAACAAATTTATGATTTGTATAGCCGACCAATTGAAATTGTGGACAACCCATGCTATCCCTAGCCTCTGACCTAACAAATGCTCTTTCTAAATGCGATCTGGATGACCTGCTGTGGTTGCCTCACGTCCACACTGGCACACCAGAAAAATCCAGTCGGTACCTGTCAGAAAGCTGGAAGGTCCTGAGCAGGTTTTCGAGGCTTTTACACCCACTTCTGCTACGTACTAAACCTACACAGTCCTTCCGTGCGTCCAAAATACTATTCCAGTCCCCCACTAGTACTAAACGAGACGTTCCCAAGAACATTTCTAGACACCTGAAGAAATATGGCCTTCCAGCCCCTGTTGAAGCATAAACCACCACCAGTCTAAAGGCGCCACCTTCGCTACATTCACGTCCAGGACCATCACCCTACCGTCCAGGCCCAGGAAGATAGCCCGTACTTGGAGGTCTAAGGATTTCCAGAGCAGCACTGCTACTCCGCAACCTGCTCCCGATAGACTACAAGATGAGAATACCTCGTAGTCCTCAAAGGTAGATGCTAGATCGTGTTTTCCGGAGATCCTTGTTTCACTAATGGCAGCGATATCTTAATGAAGCAACCCGAGATTATTGAGCAAGTGACCTTGCTTCCAAGCTGATCCCAGGCCTCGCACATTTACACACCCCATTCTCAGCACAATCATGCTAGTCGGAGAAAGAAAAAGAGAAGGTTACTCACCTTTATTTTTGAGAAGCCCGGAAGTTCCGGGCCTCACTACTGGCGAAATTTTTTTAAAAGGCTCTTCTAACAGCCTTTTCTCAACTGATTTAAAAAAAAAATCCCCACACTACATGGGAATTTTTCTCTCATAGTTTTATAAACGTCTGACGATTAGGTCGTGCAGTTGGTCGATGTGGTCCTGCTTAGATTGTAAAGTCAGTTCCATACCTGTACCAGACCAGTTTTGCCTCGGTATTTTCTTGACCTCTAATATTCTTACCTCGTCTTCTTCTAGACCTGCTAGGACGGCCGCCACTAACCAGGTGATAGATACTTCTGGCGGCACATTCAACACCCTAATCTTGGTAAGACGTTGGCCGCGATAGCTAGGGATTAAGAAGTTGTCATTCCTCAATGTGGTCGCAGAATTACACCTGGCTTCTTCTTCCCTCCCAAATTTCACCCTAATAATTCCAGACTTCTTTCCTCGGGTGATGTGGATCTTTTGTTCCTACACGCTACCCGAGGCATTTTTGTATCTCGCTCTCAGAAGTATCTTCCACCCGACGTTATTTAACTCCGATGCAGCGGTACGTGACCGTGCATCTTAAGATGCTCTGTCCCGTCGGATGGAGGGTTTAGAGCTACCCTTCTCCCATTCCTTTTCACAATTTTTCTTGCCATTTTAAAATCTTCTTCATCTATGCGGAAATTTTCCATATTTCTCGCCGCAAACGCAACAGAAGTGGAGACGATATTCGCGTTTTTATGTTTCATTTCTTTCGTATTGTTGTTGCTGTTGTTATTGTTGTTGTCGTCACTGTTTCTGCTGTTGCTGTTGTTGTTTTTGTAGTTGTCGACACCGAAAGTTTTGACGTTGCTTATAGGCGAAACATTATTCACCTCGGTGACGTCATTAAGTTTAGGTCATTCGATACTCTTGTTCTCATTTTTTTGCCGACGAGGAAAGCGTTCCTTTGTCGAACATTATGATGGCTTCTTAATTATCCATCCTTTAATTGAAAAATGAAAACAGCAAAATATTATTTTTTTCGGAAGTTGTTAAGATCCAGAAATATTGATGCGCATCCCCTACAAAACGGGGTGTTTCTACACACACACAAAAGAAAAAAACTATCTGCGCAGTCCAAACAATCTCAGAGATGCAATGGTAACAATAAAATGAAAACACGGGGCCTTAGAAAGCCGAAAAGATTACAAACACTATTTCAACTTACGGAGCTCCAAATTTCTATGACTTTACAGTATGATGGTCATAATAATAATAATAATAATAATGATGATGATGATGATGATGATGATAATAATGAGAGACAAATGCTGTCAGATCATTGATGTAGCCTGACATGAATGTTGTGAATAAAGAGGTTGAAAAAATCACCAAGTACTCCGAACTGAAAGTGGAAATGACAAGACTGTATGAAATGCGAGAAGGTAATGTAAACGTGATTCCAGTGGTGAGTGGAGCGTTGGGTTCAATCCCACTGAAACTTCAAGACTTCTTAAGGCAACTGGAAATCCCATGCAGGATTGATGTCTTGCAAAAAGTAGCCTTATTGGGTACAGTGCACATCTTAAGGAAAGTATTGTCTGTCTGCGGTCCTTGTTGTGACTTGACAGATGACTAAAGACTCCAGTGCATTTTTACCTACACTATGTTACGAAGGAATAATAATAATAATAATAATAATAATAATAATAATAATAATAATAATAATAATAATAATAATAATAAACTACTACCAAAGATACTGCACAATGAGATCGAATGCAGGAACACGTGGTTTCGAAATGAACCTTTAAACTACACACCCATGTCTGCATCTTCACTAATTAATCGAAAGTTTTTTTTTTATGAAACCACGTATCATTTATTTATTACTTATGCACTGGTGGTCAAGTGATAGGTCCCCACAAAGTGTAAATTTTCTTAAAATATGAAAGTAAACTGCGACAGAAACCAGAGATGACAATTTCTTACCCACATGTACATTAGTTGAATTATTATTTGTGATTTGGACAATTAACTCTTGGATTCCATTACGATTAATGGTTTAACCATTTCGACTTCACTGAGGTATACGGAATTTAACAGCGCCGTTTCCACTGATATATACTGAATTTAATCACTCCGATTTCACTAAGATAAACTGGATTTAGCCACCCTGATTTCATTGAGATAAACTGAATATAACCACCCCGATCTAACTGAGATGAACTGAATTTAACCACCCCGATTTTACTTAGATAAACTGGAGTTTAATCACATTGGGGAACCATGTCACTTTCACCGAGATAAAATAAGTTTAACCACCCTGATTTCAAATTCTTCGGTTATAACTAAACTATCTAATGATACATAGTTTAGCAAAATGTAAAATTGTTAGTAAATATTTTATTATCTTGGATCACCGAAAGTAATTAATAACTGCACAATCACCCCGCCCCCACTTACAATAATGACGATGTAATAATAATGATAATGATAATGATAATAATAATATTAATAATGATAATGATCATGATCATGATGATTATGACAATGATAAGGAAGAGAGAGAAAAAGACAAAACTAAGACGTTTGATATAAATGTCGGTGAACGTTTCAATGGAGGTCGCTGCTTTTATTTAGAAACCAAGATAACAAAATTAAAGAAATTATAATTAATAAAGTATATATATATATATATATATATATATATATATATATATGTGTGTGTATATATATGTGTGTATATAT
>NC_068986.1:77049096-77054849 GCF_001194135.2 Octopus bimaculoides | reverse complement strand
TTTTTTTTTTTTTTTTTGCTTTGTTTTGTTTTTTGTTTTTGTTTTTTTTTTTCTTAGCTCACATGTTACTGTCAACGTTCAGATGTGAAGTCGGAATTAAATGGCGTTTCAGTGATCTGCAACATCCCTCCAAATGAGATCGTAGGGCTTACTTGCCAAGATAGCCCAGGACAACCATCACTCCAGCAATAAAAGCGAAGACTGCTCCCGCTATGGCTAATCCCATGGACCAACCGATTTCGTACAAGCTGCTGCCTTTCTTCGTATTAAATATGATTACACCGATGATAATAAATGCAACTGAAATTAGAAAGAACATAACATAAATACACAAACATATACAAATATACTTATATGTATATACAGAGAGAGAGAGAGGTGGGGAGGAAGGGACTCTCTACATAATGTCAGAGAGAGAAATTAGAAAGAACATTACATAAATACACAAACATATACAAATATACTTATATATATACAGAGAGAGAGAGAGAGAGAGAGAGAGAGAGAGAGAGAGAGGGGGAGGGAGGGACTCTCTACATAGTGTCTATAATTTTTGCTACTGCCGATAATGATGATTTCAATTAGATTCTTGTTTTGTAAATGAGAAAGGTATTTACCGTTTTCTAGGTTCAGTAGAAGAGGCAACATGTTTATTAAGCTGCGTTGGTTAAATATTTTGTCTTGTTGCTAAAACTTTCACCAGAAGTCTTTGATGGAATTTATTTATAGATTCGTTATAATACGCTAAGTGTGCATCAAGGATTTTTTTTTTTTTTTAGAGAACATTGAGCAACCCATTATTGTTTCGCATTGAAACTAAACATTGTTTGTTTACATATGTCTATCTATTTTTTTAAATTAAAAATCGAGACCATAGCTTATCTCTTCAGAAACCCAACTTGGCTGAGGAGCTTCGTCTCATACTGGCAATGAGATTTTTCCTTTGAAGAATTCAGCTAGTAAATTCATTGGATATATGTCAACCTCTTACTTAAAAGCTTACTACAGTTGTGAATAAATGATATCAAAGCATGTGTTTTATACTAGGTGGTATCAAAAATTTCCCGGACTAGTTCTGTAGCACGCCAACAGATAGCAACACACGGTTGTGTGCGCAGTGAGAGTTAGCAGTGCCTTATGTGTTTACTTCGCAAGTTGTGAAATTTGCTTTTGTGGTCACGTGTATGCTGTAGTCTGTAATTTTGTCATGGACAGGAAGTTGGAACAAAGAACCAACATGAAATTTTGTGTTAAACATGAAAAGTCTACTACAGAGATATTAAGCATGCTTCGGCAAGCCTACGGCGACGATGTAATGGGTTGTACGCAATGTTCCGAGTGGTACGGGCGCTTCAAAAGCAGAAGAACGTCCCTGGAAGATGATGAGCGATCTGGAAGACCTACCTCGTGCGTCACTCCCGGAAATGTGGTATTGTGCATCGAGAATTCGACCCCCCGAGCCAGACTGTCAATCGAGAGTTCTACTGCGATGTTTTAAATCGTTTGAGGAAGAACATTCGTTGAATGCAACTGGATCTGTGGAGGGCGAACAATTGAATTCTTCACGACGACAATGCACTCTGTCACCGAGCTCTCCTCACTCGTGAGTTTCTCGCCAAAAACAGCATGGCATTGCTTCCACACCAGCCTTATTCGCCAGATTTAGTACCTGCAAACTTCCGTCTCTTCCCCAAGATGAAAAATGCAGGTCAAAGGTCACCGTTTAACACCGTTGTCAAGATCCAGAGCGAATCGCAGAGGTCTTCGACTCGCTTACGGAAAACGACTTCCAGGCCGGATTGCAAAAATGGCAGGAACGCTGGGACTAGTGTATTGCTGCACAAGGTGACTATTTCGAAGCAGGCAATGTTAAAACTTAGGTAAATAAGTAATTTTTTTATTAAACATAACTAGTCCAGATATTTTTTTGATACCACCTCGTAATCGGAAGCTTAACTGACTTGGTAACATCGATATTTAGCTTTGAAGAACATTTTGAAACGTTTTAGTGGATATTGATATCACCTAATGTGCAGTATAGGGAGAAAAGCTAATTTATCAAAAGTATAAATGATTGACATTTTGTATATATTTTTGTCAATGAATAATTTATATTTTAATGGCAAATCTGGAAACCGATACGGCTACTATACTGGGAGAAACGTTCCAAAGTTTATCAAACGTTTAGGGCACCATCAATCCCTATAATTCATTGTAAGCTGAGATACAATTGTGTTTGAAACAAGCTTTTTCGCCCAAATAATTGGGAATTAATGAATAATCTGATTTTAGAAAAAACTGTTAATATCGTCAGTTGATAAGTATATATATGATATTTGCTACAATCTCTTTAGTATGATGGTCGACTAACTAGCAGTGAGGAATTTTCTTCATTTGATAACAAAAATTGATAATCTGTGTATTGGTCTCATAAGTTTGTGTTCCTGTGGGCAAATGAGAAAATCCAATGGAAAGCAAATCATTTCACGAGCTGTTATGCATAGCAATATTTAGTAATCCCTCACAAAAAAATTATCTCGTAGTTTATAACCGATAGAAAACAGTGTGGCGAATCTTAATATTGGAGCCACTTCAAAAATAATATTGAAATCATATTAAAAATAGATTCAACATATTCGGTCTGTCTATGAAGTGGATAAATGGTTGGTAAATAACAGAATTAGTCAAATTATTATCTTACCTCCAGCAAATGTACAAATCATGATAGCCAGGAGTGCATTGCGTCCTCGGCAGGTTTCCACAAACATGTACAAAAACAGAATGATGAAAGCAAGTAACAGAGCAATTAGTCCTAGAATTTCCAGAGCCTGACAAGCCTTGAACCAGTCTGAAAATAAACAAACAAAAATAAATAAATAAAAAATGTTTTCGGTAAATTAAAATGAATATGATAAGATAACATATGAGAGCAGCTATAAGACTGGATAAAATTTTTACGAATTTTGAATTTATTTTTCTGGTGATGTTTGAAGAATCTATGGCAGATAGCTTTCCTCGAGACTTGAACCTGAATGCATAAGTTCTAAAGACAAAATCGTTGACGAGTGTGTGTGTGTGTGTGTGTGTGTGTGTGTGTGTGTGTGTGTGTGTGTGTGTGTGTGTGTGTGTGTGTGTGTGTGTGTGTGTGGTATAGTATAGTAGTGGCAAAAAATGCTCAAGAGAGCTGAACAGCAGAAGACTCCATTCCCGTGCCCTGCATGTCATAGCTGTTCTTGACAATTATTTGATGCATTTTGCTTGTACGATCTCCTTAAGCACTTGATTGTACCTCCACGTGTATCTTCCTTAGGCTAATGCTACTCTGCAGGAGCTCGGAACACGACCCATTGTCTGCATACTCCGGCAGAGTGGGCCACTCAGGATAATTTGATTTACCCCACTTCACTAGGTTCATATTTGAAGGCAGGAGATAATAAAAAGATCTAAAAATAAAACTTATTCTAAAAGGTGCCATGTGTCAAAAGTCGTTACTGTTGAAACACTTCTGAAATGCACCTTCCTACAACGTCCACCGGCCCAATTTGCTTTATTGTGCTGCCTCCCGGATTATTATCGCATCCTATTCCTTTTTCACCTCCTGTAAAATCATATCTCTCCTTATCTTTCCCCTCGTCTCTAACCACCATTCCAGTTTTTGGTATGCCAAGTCTGCCTAATGGCCTGGGTGTGTCCCATTATTTCTCTGATGGTACGGCTTTCCTTTGTTGCATCCACTGCTTTCTGGACTCTCCATTTCCTTCCTGTTTTCAGCTTGGGCTGGACTGGCCTCTCGACCTTATTTTCGAGTCTTCAAGCTCGGTTAATAGCCTTGATTTCCTGGCTTTGTATTCCTAAATGATGGACTTGAGAGATAGCTTCAGCTTGACATAGCAACAGTAGAGTACAACATCAGTAAGATGTGGGGGGACATCAAGCCACTTCTTTGCGTACTTGTTGATTTCGGTCTCCACATCCCTCACTATGCTAGTACTGATATTGTAAATCAGCAGAAGCCAGAGAAGTTTTGAGAATGACATGAACTGAAAACACCAAACTTTGTATTTGCCAGAGCGGCAACACTGGTCTATGACCTACCAACTTTTTCCTATCAATTGCTTGGATTCGATTCTCCTTTTTGTATCTTTCAAGGTGTCGTCGTACCATCGTCCAAGGCTTTTGACTGGTTCCTCTGCTACTGTTGGGTTATTCTGGCTGGCTAATGTGAATACAACTGTTTCTTCTAATTTCTGTTTCCGCACAGAGAGAGGCTCCGGTACTTTTTTGGTTTGTCCCTCATTCTCGATGACGCAACTACCTCGTCCGACTGTTTCAGTATTTTGCGTGTTTCATCTTCCTTTACGGAAAGGACTGTAGTGTCGTCCATGAAGACTTTTAGAGATGGCATCTGAAATCCGTCTCCAAGTTCTCTTGAAGCTGACTATCCCACAGTTGCATTCAGGATGATTGCCATTGCCAACACAAACAGTAAAGGGGAGATTTCACAGCTCATTTCTATGCCTACTTCCACATAGATTCGGACGGTTCTCTACTCTTTGGTGGAGAATCGCATAAAGAAACCACGAAAAAAACTTCTTCAACATTTCTTGGATGTTCTTTGGAACATGATATGTCTCAAGAGCTCGTAGGTGAATCATCTTGTGTGGAACCGAACCGTAGGCATTCGCCAGATCGTACCAGACCACATCAATGCCTCTTTTTTTCTGTTCTAGATCTTTGGATTGCCTCGCAAATAATTAAGGTATGTTCTACACAATCCGACACTCCAGGGATGCTTCCCTTCTGAACTGACACATCAAGTACTTATTCTCTGTGAGATATTTCGTTAGCCTTGCCGTCATAACAGAAGATTTTTCTTTCAACGTTCAGAAGTGATATTGGTCCGAGTTAGCTGATGTATACTCCTTCGGCTCTCATCCAATGGTCGCTGATCTTCAATGCTAACCTTATCAGTCTGTGAAACCACTCAAGAACACTGGAACATTACTTGTACAACAGGTAGGGTATTCCGTTTGACCCTGGTTTTCTTAACTACTTTCCTTACTTCCCCCAGTGTTGGTGGTCTGTCATCGAACAATTATCCTGGCAGACAGACATTAGATTGCAAGTGATGTCTCATTCTGTGAGTCTGAATGTTTCCCTATGATGTTGCTCAAGAGCTTCTTTCTCTGATGTGATTGTCCCAAACTTTGGCTGCTCGAATAGTTTCCTGGCGAATTGGAAGAAGTTCCTGAAGAAAGAATCTCGTATCCTTTTTTCTTCCTTGTTGTCTCTGCTTTGCTGAGTGTATTATGTCTCGCTTTGCTGAGTGTACTATGTCTCGCTTTACTGAGTGTACTGTCTCGCTTTGCTGAATGTACTATGTCTCGCTTTGTTGAGTGTACTATGTCTCGCTTTGAGGTCTCTCCAAAGCTTTTCTAATTCTTGTTTCTCAAATGCCGAAGCAGCTTTAATCTGGTTTTTTTTTTTAGATCCCTTTTCTTCCTCCGGATGTTATACGTCTCTCGATGGCGTCTGAGTTTCTGGAGAGGTGATTTTACTCCTGACTTTTTCACTCCATAATATACTACAACATCTGAAACGTCATCCAGACGCACTGAAAACTCTGAGATTCAGCTTTTCACAGGGATATCTTTTACAGTAGCTCAAAGTTGTGTTTTCAGTCTCTCATTTGAAAAGATAATTTTCATCTTCGCTTGGAAATTGTACCTGCCCTAATAATTATACTCTGATAT
>NC_068986.1:77047080-77048695 GCF_001194135.2 Octopus bimaculoides | reverse complement strand
TTTTTAGAATGACATTTCTGGGCAGGTATGAGATGCCAGATCTGACCAGTTTGATCACAAAACAAGTAAATTATTTATACCTGATATAACCGGTCTAATTGCTAAGGGGTTAAATACCAGTAGTAAATTTGTCAATTTACTACTCATTTTACTACTTAGCGCGCCGGGCAAAATGCTTAGCGGTATTTCGTCTGTCTTTACGTTCTGAGTTCAAATTCCGTCGAGGTCGACTTTACTTTTCATTCTTTCGGGGGTCGATAAATTAAGTACCAGTTGCGTACTGAGGTCGATCTAATCAACTAACCCCCTCCCAAAAACATTCGGGCCTTGGGCCTAGAATAGAAAAGAATTTACTACTCATTTTAACTGTTACTCTCCTTCTAGCAGTAATCTCCCCTTGTCACACCTCTCCTCATTTTCACTTAACTTTCTTCATAATTTTACTACTACTATTTGTCCACCTCCGTCAGCAAAACATCTCTCTCTTTCTTTCTTTCTTTCTTTCTTTCTTTCTTTCTTTCTCTCTCTCTCTCTCTCTCTCTCTCTCTCTCTCTCTCTCTCTCTCTCTCTCTCTCTCTCTCCCTCTCTCTTTCTTTCTCCATTGATGTGGTCTTCCTGAAATTTGAGACTTCGTTTCTACAGCAATATATTTTATCCCAGTTTGTGAAGTTTTTACTCTGTTATTTGCCAACGCAGTCCATCGCTTGTTTCTTCCTATTCTAACGTTTCACCACTGACTCAATCATCTACGAGTTCATGTCCTATTATCTGCACAATGTGTGCAATTCTCTTGTCCAATTCATTGCATTTTTTCCAGTCCAATGCGCCTGCAAATAGGTACCATGTAGTAAATACATATTATTGTATAGTAAGCAACAGGAGCACTGTATGATCATTCAATGTTTCCTTAATTTGCAGGAGTGAGCAGAACTTCTATTATGAGTCAAGAGAATTTAGCAAATAACCATTCCACTATTTGCACTCGCACCAGACTCAGCATTTTAAATGGATATCTACCGTGATTTTTTTTTTGAACCTCTGTGTGAGAGCTTGTCCAGAATTATATTGCACATTAAACTCATCACAAACAGTTCAAGAAAATTGTCACAGCCAACTTCAGAAAGACAAAAATAATACTTAAAGAATATTTTGGGGGAACAAATCAAAGAATGGCCATTCGTTTTAGGAACTTTCTAACCGGAATAACGGTTTAGCTATCAAGATCAACAAATAAATCTACATGCGACTGATTATTCTAAAACAGTCCGTAACAATTTGTGTGTTAATACATCAAGTTTTGAACCAGAACGTATTTGTTTAGCTCAAATTGGATCTTTTTTAAAACGGGGGCCACATTTTTCATTAACGAAACACTTTGAAACTTGGAACACTGGTAGAATGTGTCATATAAAACATCTTTTTCTCTTAGTCTTCTTTAAAAAAAAAGAAATCCATAAATTATTCCATGTTAAAGTTGTTGTATTTCTGTAATTTCAACCAATCACTGACGTCTATTCAGCCGATATACATTAAGTGCCGACTACATAAACAAACGATTCTGAAACAATTAACCCTAACCCTAACCCTAACCCTAGGGTTAGGGTTAGGGTTAAAG
>NC_068986.1:77039984-77046891 GCF_001194135.2 Octopus bimaculoides | reverse complement strand
GTTCTTTGATTCTTTTGGTATCCAATTTTCTTAAGGGTGCTAATCAAGAAAACAGTTTCCCATCTCTCAATCACTCATGGCATTAATATATTAAGTAGTTTGAAAATACATTTTAAAGTACATACGATTTTCTATTTCTTGTTTTCAGAAAAAGAAAAAAAGCGAAGGCGAGAAAGGGGAAGAAAGAAAGAGAGCGAGGGGTTAGAATATATCTTAGCTATTTGTAACTTTGCTAAAATGTTTTCTTTTTGTTCTTCATGAAAAAAGTACAGATATATATACAAACACGCGTACTCATACACACCCTACGCTTTGCACATATCATATACACATACACACGCAATTACCTGACACATTGCACGCACGTCCACACGCACGCGTCCGCGTGCTCACACCCTACATACAATTACATGCTCGCAAATAACACCAATTTATTGGGTCGAGTTATCTGCTAGCCTTCTCTTTTAAAGTTTCCCATCTGTTTTGCTTTGAGCAAATTACTACTTATTTAAGCTATAGCAATTAAAGAGTAATGTGAGGTCACTAGCAAAGCTGTCCTACTCTTCTAAACAGAATACACCTAAAACACCAGATAGAGAAAGAACTTCATCACTACCCGGAGTGCTCAAAGTAAAAACAGAATATTCCTAAGGATTATTTAAAAAAATACCCAGCTAACTTTTATATTAAGACAACCACAAACTGTGCTAAATTTTAGAAAGCTTATTTCTAAATAGTTACAAGGACACAACACTTTCTTTTTGAAGAGTAGTCGATTAAATCGATTTTAGCATTTGACAGATGTATAACACATTTTATTGATCTGTGGGCAACAATAATGAAAACGGTTAAACATTTCAGTTAAGTGCTTCTTTCTGTCAGCTTTCACAAAGTTATAAATCTGTTAAATAAGACAAAGCATAACAAGCAGTAACGACAACACCAAATGAAAAATGATCTCTTTTCTTGTTGTATTTTAAAGAATTGTAATAGATCCTGTTAGTATCACTGGCGAGTTATGAAATCACAATTGGTTTTAAAATTGTTCGACAATGCTAAGATACCAACGACATAGTCGCATGACTCGCTAGGATTAACAGCCAAACCTCCCTCAAACATCACACTACTTCTTAGTAAGAGAAGGACATACTGGATAATTCAGACTTGAATTCGTTTTCCTAAGGCCGACGGCATTATCATGACTTGAAACTGTCGCTACAGGAAGGCAAACAGTTGGATACAGGGAGCAGAAATATCCCAGCACAAAGCATACACACATCCAAACAATGAGATGATCTCTATGTAGTCGTTTGACCAGTCAGAAATAACAGCTACATTTTTCTTATTACATACTCTCCTATCTTAAAAAAAAATAACTAGAATTTATTGAATAGTGAAATCTGAGAAACTGCCAGACAAAACGGTGTGGTCAAGTCTGGAAAGCCTTTTGTCAGCCAGAACTTACCTGGGTGTAAAACAACATTTTACATGTATTGTTTGTACGTAAAGTACTGCTTTAATATTTACAAATCAAAAATTTCACTTACATGTCTTATATCACAACAAAATGTAACACAGAAAATTATATACTCCTGTCATTATCTTCTGATAATCCAGCTCCAACAATGACCTCGAACAATAACCAGTACTAACAAGAATCAACATGAAAACCTTAAGTATTTCAATAATAATATAGAATAACGAGAAACTAGCCAATATACACCACGTAACCTGTAGACCATCGTTGGTTCATCAAAAATACAGATAACACAAGAGGAGACGCAATAAGACACAACTAAATTCACTGTTATATTCAAATACATCCCCCAGCTATTTACATCATTTCTTTTCCAGGTATTCCTTTCTGCCTGCCACACACACTTAGCTATCGCAACCACATGACAAACAATCCCTGAAATCTTTACTGGCAATCCATCAATTTAACAAAAGACGCATCATACAGCAATGAATATAATACAAATGCTTTCAAAAATTTTTTTAATGCTCAGTGGAACTGTTGGCATCAACAAACAGAATTACAGTTGTCAGAATTCAACAACACCCCTTTATCACACGTATAGATACTGCAGTACAGAAATAAAATCGTAGCTAAATTACACAACTGAACTAGTCATACTGATAACAACTAAAGATAACTTCAAAAACAACACACATCAAAGCAATAAAGTTCAGTTACAAGGGAATAAGAGAATTAAACCATAAACCAGAAAACCGCCAGCATTTGTATCCAACAAAGAACAGAAGGAACTAAAGAAACACCCCTAAGTACCATATAATTACCACAATCACATAAAGGCTACCCCTACATCATGTTACAACTGCATCTTAAAGTAAAATGTTCACACTCCAAATCAAACTCACATGTGTGCGTGTATGTGTGTGTATATTCTTTTATTTGTTTCACTCATTTGACTGCAGCCATGCTGGAGCACCACCTTGAAGGGTCTTTTAGACGAAGAAATCAACCCCAGGAATATTTCTTAAGCCCAGTACTTAGTCTATCGATTTCTTAGGCCGAACTGCTAAGTTACGGGCACGTAAACACGCCAACACCGGTTGTCAAGTGGAGATGGGGGACAAACACAGACACAAAGACACACATGCAGATATATACATATATATAGGACGGGCTTCTTTCAGTTTCCGTCTACCAAATCTGCTCACAAGGCTTTGGTTGGTCCGATGATATAGTTGAAGACACTTGCTTAAGGTGCCACGCAGTGCAATTGAACCCGGAACTATGTAGTTGGGAAGCAAACTTCTTAGTATACAGCCACGCCTGCGCCCATATGTGTGTGTATGAGTGTGTGTGTGTGTGTGTGTGTGTGTGTGTGTGTGTGTGTGTGCATACGCGTGCGTATATGCATGTATATGCATATAAATATAATATATATAATTATACATTTACATATATATACTTATATGTACACACATACATACACAGACATATATATGTATATATGTACGTTTACATATATATGTTTATAGATATATATATATATATATTTACATACACACACACACACACATATATATATACATATATTTATATATGTCTGTGGAGTGCTCAGCCACTTGCACACGTTAACCTCAGGAACAGGCTGTTCTGTTGATCGGATCAACTGGAACCCTCGTCGTTGCAAGCGAGTGTGCCAGTTATATATATGTGAGCTTGTGTGTGTGTGTGTGAGAGAGAGAGAGAGTGCACGCGTGCGTGCGTGCGTGTATGTGTGTGTGTGTGTTTATATATGCTATATACTAATATATATATTATATATGTATGTATGTACTGTTTGAGAAGTAGAGAATTAATAACGTAAATACTATGAAGTAGTTAGAACTTGTAACCAAAATCCAGTTACGAGGTGTAGTGAAACTACCTATCGTCACTAGATACAAAACTACTATCGCCATTACTTATTGACTCTCTTTCTATCTGCTGTAATAATACACATACACATACATGTATCACTCACATACATACTTTTCTTTGTATGACGGCCTGTCTTTGATTATGTTCTTATATGTCGCATCCACACTCTCACACAAACATACATCTTTAATGCCACAATAAATATCTCTGTTATTCATCTTATACGGTTGTGGTCTTTCATTACTGGTCATCTATGTTATCGTCGCATAACATATATGTATATCATCAATTGATATATTATTGTGTGTTCGACCGAGTGACGCGTTTAAATAAAAGGAGTCCTCTGTTTTTCCATTCGTCACCATTTCTCCTTTTTGAGTTCGCACGGTCGTCCCTTACAGAGGTTTATTGGGAGACTTCCTCAACTACTTTATAGCGATATCGCAACTTAGATATATATGGGTACTTGAATACCCCTAACCTCATTTAATAGTTAATATACATAGAATGTATGAACACGTGGAGTGCTATTCGTCCATAACTTTCCAGTGAGTGAAACTAGAGTTGGGAATTCACATTCTAACTAATTAAGCTACTCTAGCAAATTGACTCCTATAATTTTCCAGTGAGTGAAACTAGAGTGGAATTCACATTCTAACTAAGCTACGCTAACAAATTGACTCCTGTAATATCTGGATATTTAATTGGTTTCTGTAAAAAAAAAAACAGAGCATCACTAGAATCACGAAACTATTTCGGCTGCAGACATCCTATAGTGCACTTGGTAAAGTGGTTTCTGTGGTAATAATATGTCTAACACCAGTAAGCTGTATTATTATCCCACTTTCTAGCTTTCGTTTTTCTTTATTTCTTTTTCTGTCTGTTTGTTTTCCTTTCTTTCTTTCTCTTTTTTACTCCAGCATTCCCCTTCATTTTTCAATAAAAACAGCACATTGTAGTTGGAAATAAGTAGTTATTAATGAACGAAGTTTGACCAGCAACGGTGGCTATGATAGAAGTGCCCCTGATTAAACACATTGTTTCATTTCAGTACTATGGGCTCAAATCTCGATTAGATCAAATTAGCTTTTTGCATCTCCGGGTTTGACAAAACATGTTGCAATTGTATCAACTTAGAGCTGCTTTTTCGTTTGACTTTGAACAACTGGCTCTATGACTAAGTAAGAAAGCGTTGCTTACGAGTTTTAGAGACTGATTTGTGTAAATGGCAGTGAACCAGTTTCGATACTTAGGCAAAAAGCCTGAAATTTTGGGGGATGGGGCTAGTCGATTACATTAACCCCAGTGCTCAACTGGTTCTTACTTACCGACTTCGAAAGGATGACGGGCCAATTGATCTTAAGTTAGGGCGTAAAGCATTCTGTCCAACACACTGACGATTCCGACAGTTCACAAACTTCTCGATACTTCATAATATCGGTTTCAAATTTTGGCACAAGGCCAGCAATTTGGGCGGAGATGAGTGGGTTTAGTTGATTACATCGACCCCAGTGTTCAGCAGATACTTAATTTATCGATATCGGTAAGATGAAAAGCGAAGTCGACCTCGGCGGAATTTGAACTCAGAACGTAGAGCCGGACGAAATACCGCTCAGCATTTTGCCCGGCGTTGCTAACGATATTGCCAGCTCACCACCTTCGATACTTTCATAAGAATCCTTTGTACAATAGGCACAAGGCCTGAAATTTTGAGGGAGGGGAATAGTCGATTGCATCGACCTCAGTACTCAATTAGTACTTATTTTACCGACCCCGAAAGGATGAAAGGCAAAGTCAACATCGGCGGAATTTTAACTTAGAACGTAAAGGCGGACGAAATGCCGCTAATCATTTTGTCCGGCATTGCTAGCGATTCTGCCAGCTTGCCCCCTTTGATACTTCCATAATATTAAAAGTGTAAAGTAAGACAATGTAGAAGAAATGAATGAATATCTTTACAATGTCTTTTGGTATTTAGTTGCATTTCTTTACGTTCTGTGTTTAAATCCCTTTTATTCTTGTGGATTGTTTAAAGGAAATACGTGACTTGTAGGGTATGATTAAAGCAATTTTACTCTTAAATGTGAGGTGTTGTACCATATTTAAAAATCAATATTAAAAGTGTGGTTCCTCAAATATTGTTTGATTGTGCTAACATTTCAAATATATGACATTAATTAGTTAAGTAACGATACTAGTAATTAAAAATGTGGAATAAAGTTATTTGGTTATGCAGTTTTCTCTTTCAAGGAAAAGGCCTTTGCAGCTTGGCAAAATCAAACTTTGTTAACGAAGTTTGTCGAGCACGATAGAGTAAATATTAGCTTTTGTGTTACATCGCTAATGTTCTTAGGAAGTACGTCAATAAAACAACTCCTGTAGTCAGCTTCCACTAAAACATCGAGACTTTGAATTTAAAGGTGAACTAATTATTTATAAAATATATTGAGGATGCAGATTGAAGACATTTCATTTGGCTCGCTAATGTTTGAGTAGAAAACATGAAAATCAGATCTTGAATTTGTTTAATTTAAGAAAACGGACCGAACTCTTTTGTTATCAAGCAGCTTCACAATTTGACCAGAGGTAATTCTCTATATTGAAGTGTTATTCATGAACTCTTACCTCCGCCCAGCCTTGGCTCTTGCTGAATTTTAATTTAGACAATAAAAAGGACTTAAGGAGTTAATTAAATATTGTCAAAGCTCTTCTCTCATGAGTATAAAGAGTATAAATTTATAGATCATCGTGAGGATGAAAGAGTACAGCAGCACCAACGAAACTTCATCTCAGAACAATGAAGCCCCGAATTAGACACTGTAAATCTTCTAATCCTGCTTATTATTGCTTAAATAATTTCTATTACTTTCCCTGTTACACAATAATAAATAAAAAGCTATATAGCTGTAACGCATCACTACACTAGAGGTGTTGCATTAGCAGTAATTATCTAACCAAATTGTTACACAACAGTTGATTGTCCTTGCTATTAAATTGTAAGAATATTTTTGCTACTGACTCACGAGCCACTGTACAATTTACTAAATTGTCGAAAGTTGTACCACTATTGATGTACACGTCATAATACAAATACACATGATAGATTTTTTTCCAAATCTAATAACTGGAGTTAACTGTTTGGATTTCCGGGACAATATGCCCATAAATGGGCAGACTAATTCTTTCCTATTGACTTCAAGAGAGAAAAGAATGTGCGGACATTGTCTTTTCTAATAGAAGTTGTTGGCACTCCGTCGCTTACGACGTCGAGGGTTCCAGTTGATCCGACCAACGGAACAGCCTGCTCGTGAAATTAACGTGCAAGTGGCTGAGCACTCCACAGACACGTGTACCCTTAACGTAGTTCTCGGGGATATTCAGCGTGACAAGGCTGACCCTTTGAATTACAGGCACAACAGAAACAGGAAGTAAGAGAAAGTTGTGGTGAAAGAGTACAACAGGGTTCGCCACCATCCCCTGCCGGAGCCTCGTGGAGCTTTAGGTGTTTTCGCT
>NC_068986.1:77033238-77039317 GCF_001194135.2 Octopus bimaculoides | reverse complement strand
GTCTGTGTGAGAGAGAGAGACAGAGAGGGGGGGGAGTGACAGCGTACATTTTTTATTTATTTTTTCTCGCATCTTTTCTGAATGCGTGATTGACTGAGAGAGAGAGAAGTAAATAAATAAGTAAAATTTAAGCTATCACTTTCTCTCTCTCTGTTACACACACACACACACACACACACACACACACACACACAGAGCAAAGCACAGCTCTCTCTCTCTCTCTCTCTCTCGCTCTCTGTGTCTCCGTGATTGACAGAGAGAGAGAGAGAGAGAGAGAGAGGCGGAAGAATGACTGTGGTAAGAAGCTTGCTTCCCAACCA
Source organism: Octopus bimaculoides (assembly GCF_001194135.2). Lineage (NCBI taxonomy): Eukaryota > Metazoa > Mollusca > Cephalopoda > Octopoda > Octopodidae > Octopus > Octopus bimaculoides. The sequence continues at coordinate 77,038,997 of NC_068986.1, read as the reverse complement.
CATGGGTGTATGTACGTACGTATATATATATATACACACACATATGGTTGTATATATGTATACATTATATATATGTATGTATGTATGTATGTGCGTAAATAAAAAAAATTACGCTATCACTCTCTCCCTCCCCCCTCTCTCTCACACAACACACACTTTCTGTCTCGCCCCCTCCCCCCATCAACACATACACAAGTCTATATCCATTTCCTCTCTCTTTCACTTTATGTTGACTTCAAAGAAAATGTATATTTGCACCCACAAAAATAAATAAAAATAAAACTTTTTACGGAATTCACCGAACGCTGTACCTTAACAGCGCTGATGGATCAGCTGTTTAGTTTGACGTTTCTGCGAGTCAAATCGAAACATAGGCAACTAGGCAATTAATAATGTCAGAAGTCGAAAGTGACGTAATCGGGAGAAAGTAAACCTGCAGATCGAGGCTTCGTACCCCGACATTGGTCTTGTGTTCGTGACACGTGAAAAATACATAACTTTAGCTGTTTCACTCTACTTAGCCGCAAACAGGTACTCTAGAAATGTGAAATTGATTAGTATGTCTTTGAGTTACAGTAAGTACTAAACTGAAATACTGCCATAAACTGGGGAGATATTTCTAATAGAGGCTGGACTCACGATGTTTTATCTAACCAAATTACTCAATTCAATTAGATTACTACAGTGATCCCACTTGCGTCAGAGAAATATTGATTTCTTTTTACTAGGAAGAATGACCTCGTATCTCTCGGAAGATGGAAATGGAAATAACGAATGTTCATGCCTTTTCCATATATATTAGCTAAGAACAAAAAAAAAAAAAAAAAAAAAAAAAGAGATGTATTTAACCGGGAATCGAAACTGTCGGAGATTTTGTTTGCCAGGAATATATTTACAATTGTAAGTTAAACAAAGTTTGATAATGACAAAAGAAGAGATCAACAATATAATTCACATTTATGTAGTTCATAGTATAAAAAAATTTAGGGACTTGGCAGGTTGAAATCATTTACTTCTAAAGTTAATATTTAAAGGATTAATGTTCCACTCATAGGAGTTTGTGAAAACCGATATTAAATGGTTTAAGAAGGAATTCATAGCGGTGAAATTCGAGGGAGAAAGAAATATGTTTGGTGAAAAGTTTCGGAAAATTTTAGGTGTTAGTGTGTAAGAATAATGAGATATACAACAGTGAGCGCTATTCGTAAAGGCCGGACAAGCCAATCTTTCACAATCTGTATTCAAATAAAAAATCGGGAACGAGTTGCCCTTTTACTCAACATGTGATTTTCACCTTTTTGCTGACTTTGCATTGGAACACCTGCCTTACCGTTAGACGGACATACAGCTCCAGTCACCTCACCGTCCACTCAAAAAGTTTCAACTAAAATACAGGATGAGTTTGTCTTTTGTAATGGTAGGAGACAAGAAAAATCTCACGTTTCTAGACAAACCCTCCATCTAAAAAAAGAAACATTTTGTTTCTTTTTCGAGACGAAGGGATCAGTTTCAAAACGTCATTAACATCATCCCCACCCCCACAGCACATGAATTTAGCCAAACCTTCAATATATGGGTAATTCCAATTTCATCGAATTAAACTAATATGAGAGGTAATGTAGGAATTGAATCGAAAACTTGAACTTCATAGACATGTAAAACAAATAAAATAAATACCATAAAGCAACTAATTTCTGTTTTAACATTTAAATATCATTGAATTAACATCATTATTAGATTACTTTATTGTAAGTGTAGGTAAAAGAGCAATCAGCACCTGGAGAGACAAATAATTCATCTCTAATGTAAGCTAAGGATTCAGTCATCGGTTTAAACCATTTCATCTACATTTAAGTTGATTTTTAATATTGGTTTCAAATTTTGGCACAAGGTCGGCAGTTTTGGCGGAGGAGACAAGTCGATTACATCGACCCCAGTGTTCAACTGAAATTTATTTTATCAACCCCGACAAGATGAAAGGCAAAGTCGACCTTGGTGGAATTTGAACTCGGAACGTAAAGACGAGCGAAAAACTGCTAAGCATTTTGTCCGGCGTGCTAAGATTCTGCCAGCTCGTCGCTTAATAATAATATTCTTTTCTACTCTAGGCACAAGGCCCGAAATTTTGGCGGAGGAGCCAGTCGATTAGATCGACCCCAGTACGCAACTGGTACTTAATTTATCAACTCCGAAAGGATGAAAGGCAAAGTCGACCTCGGCGGAATTTGAACTCAGAACGTAAAGACGGACGAAAGGCCGCTGGGCATTTTGCCCGGCGCGCTAGCTGTTCTGCCAGCTCGCCGCCTTACGCCCTTACTAATATTGCGATCCAAAAAGCTGTAAATCTCTTCACTTTCCTTTGCTCTCCTCTAAACTTGAAATTTCTTCATTATCCATTGTTCTCCATTAAGCTCACATTCGAAAGAATATAACAGAGTAATGTTAACGATTAGAGCAACCGGCTCCGAGATTTTTCATGATATTGTCTCGATTATGATGAATAGTGGTGACCGATTTCTAGATACGGATTAATGTTTTCAATCGAGAGGAAGATGGAGTAATTTCTTGGATTGACAAAATGTCTGAGGTTTGGGTGGAGGTGTCTATAAAGAATTTACGTAGCATTTGCAAGCAATTATGTGATACAGCTGTAAGTAATAATATTATACGAGCCAGTAGCTATGCTGTCGCTCGAGCCGCTAAAAATCGTAACCGAATATCCCTCAAATAACTTCCGGCAATCTTAAAAAGAAAGACACACGAACATTGGAGTCGTGTTCATTAAACATATTTTCGACAACATATGTAACTATGATAACGTGTAGAAAACTGATCCGAGTTTCGTCCGATCAAATTTTAGTAACAAGTTTATTATTGGACTACTGAAAACTGTGGTTGAAGACCTTGGCCCAAAGTGCCACGCAATAGGATCGAACCTGGAACCACATGATTGCGTGGCGAACTGGTTGACAACACAGCTGTGCCTCTCAGAATTCTTACGAAAATAACAAATCACACGTCGGTTGGTGCTCAGGCACAGAATATATTTCTCAGGAATATTGAATAACATTGTACATTGTCTCTAAAGAGCAAAACGTAACATGCACCTTGCAACGTCAGAACACACAAAGCTGTAGCGTTGTCTAGTTTCTTTACTTCTACAATGAAGTTCAAATTCTAGCAGAATCGGATTAACTTTATTCCTCCTAGTTCAATGATATAACCGAAACCCCTTTGAGGTCGATTTAATCGACTCGGTACAGCCTGTGATGATACGATAACTGGCAGAGTCCATAAAGCGGCAACGTCAAGTGAAATGTATCGCAGTATTATTGACATTATAAATTTGAATCTCGCACCAGTCGACTGTCCATTTCATTCTGCCAGAGTTGATAAGAATAAAATACCAATCAAGTTTGTGGGTCAAAGCAACTGACCAACCCCTCCTTTTGAAATTGCTGACCTCGTGACAAAATTTTAAACTATTATTGTTCTCATTGCGATGAATTGCGCAAGTGTTTGAGTAGCACAAAAAGCAATCGCTTACAGCCCTCTCTGTCTCCCCCCACCCAACGTTGATTTTGCATTTCAAATATGTTTTTACCTTTACAACACCAGAATTCTCGTCAAAACTCCTGTTAGAAATTAAATGCGAATTGTGCCAACACTATTTTCGGCTTCGGAAAAATGTTTTCTTAGATTCCCAAACTTCTTGTTTGGATGACTTGAAAAATGATGGAAAGGTTTGATATAGGAACGAATTAATAACGAAACAACAACAACAGCAACAACAATAATAATAATAACCCTTTCTATTATAGGTACAAGGCCTTAAATTTTTTTGGCGGGGGAGTTAGTCGGTTACATTGATTCCAGTGCCCAACTGGTGCTTATTTTATCGACGCCGGAAGGATGAAAGGCAAAGTTAACCTTGGCGGAATTTGAACTCGGAATGTAAAGACCTAAACGAACTGCTGCTAAACATTTTGTCCGACGCGCAGACGATTCTGCCAGTTCGCCATTAACAATAACAACAATCCTTTCTAACATTGTGCTTATTTCATCGACCCTGAAAGGATGAAAAGCAAAGTTAACCCCGACTGAATTTTAACTCATAACGTAAAGGTCCAGGCGAAATGCTGCTAAACGTTTTTATCCAGCGCACAAAACTTTCTGCAAATGTGCCGCCTTAATAATAGTAACAATAACAATCATCTCTTTTGGTCAATAAAATAAGTTCCAGTAATATAGTGGTGTTAATCCGATCAACTTTAACCTTCCCCTGCAAAATTGTGGCGTTATTATTGTGGTGTTATTATTATTATTATTATTATTATTATTATTTACCTTGAGAATGGCTTGAAACTGAATCAAATGTGATGCATCCTCCGTTTCTGTCGCAGGACCTAGTTTTCCAAAGTCCCACGCTTATAGTGTTTCCTTTCAGTGTTTCTTGGAGCCATGCATAAGTTGAAAACCCAACAAGAAACATGAGTGTTCCGAAGAAATGCGAAGCAAGTGCAATTTTCATCCATTTGGAAGCGGAGCTGGCAAAATTCATCGGCATCTTTGTCTTGAGAAATGGCAGTTGTTACTGTTCCTAATGCTGTTGTCGTAGTTTATTTCTATTTTCTCTCCGCGATGTGAACAGTACAACGGACTTAAGCAAATGAGGTAAGCCTTTGCTTCTGATCACACACCATCACGTAGTTGACTTTCGTGTTTGTCCGCACTTAGTCGAGCTCCGACCTATGACACTCTTAATTTGTACCTTCGACTACAAGTAACTTCTATTTTGGACAGTTGCACTGATGTTTGACTCATTAAACAGTTCTGGTTTATTTTATTTGATTTGATTTCTATACTTTACTTGTTTATTCGTTGTTTCTAACAAAAGAGCCACATCTAGCCACCTATGTAACCGCCACTCATTTAATTTCTTTATCAATACACCGAGGGTTTTAAAGTGCATAGTGAGCAGAACGTTAATTTGCGATCGGTCCTTGTCATTTTTTTTCCTTCGTAGAGAATGAGAGAGAGAGGGAGGAGGGAAAGGGAGAGATTGAGAGGGGGAGTAAAAGTTATGGACGTGGTCGTGTTATGGTGATGACTGTTGTTGAAAGTAGTAGTAGTATGGTAGTAGTAGTGGTGGTGGTGGTGGTGGTGGTATTAGTAGTAGTAGTAGTAGTAGTAATGACAGGGTCAATAAGACTCTTGAAAGTCTATCATTTCTGTATCCAACCTCAAAAGAAGTGTGAACCTATAATCAATCAATGTGTGAGTACACAATTAAGGTGAGAAACAAAGCACCTGAGTGAATTACTCAATTTTGTTACCCCCTCCTCCCCCGCTTCGCCCTCATATTACAGGTTGGCAATAGGCAGGTGACCAAAATTAGATTTCTCTCTCTCTTTCTCTCTCTCAATCTCTTTCTTTCTTTTTCTCAGTCTCTTTCTCTCTCTCTCTTTCTCTCTCTCTCTCTTTCTCTCTCTCTCTTTCTCTCTCCCTACCTCTCTTTCTCTATCCCTATCTCTCTTTCCCTCACTCTCTCTTTCTCTCTCTCTACATCCCATTCTCTTTCTCTCCCTCTCCCCTCTCCCCTCTCTTCTTCTCCATCCCTTCTCTCTTTAATTGGGAATAAAAACAGATTCCCAATTCTGAAAATAAGATTCTCTGAAATCCTTGACAGGGTGTGGTGAGGTGCGTGAATTTTTTTTGTCTTGTTTTGTTTTCTTTAAAAAAAAAAAAAAAAAAAAAAA